>NC_141715.1:1097500-1560000 GCF_971803275.1 Cyanistes caeruleus
GTGCCTGGTGAGAGTCCTGACTCCCAACGAGAATGGAATAACAAGAGCAGGATATCTGTTATTCTGAGGCATTTGCTGCGGTACCTGCTCAGGTGTGGCAGTGCCACTGAGAGCTGGGGCTGTACCTGTCTCTAGAGCTCAGTATTTGGCCTCAGAAACACAGGCACAGCCTCTGCATCCTGCTCTGGGTAACCTGGGAGCCACCACCCCTCAGGAGAAGGGTGAACATCATGGCAAGGTCGGAGTGAATTTGGGTGATGTCACTAAGCCCAGTCAGTGCCTGAGTTTTAGGTGTGGCAGTGCTCTGACTGAGGGGCTCTGTCACCCCAGGCTCCCCCCTGGGCTCAGCACAAAGACTGGAAACCAGAACTCCAGCCAGGGATGAGCATTCCCTTCGCTATCCCTCTCTCCACCCCTTTGCTCCGATGCAGAGCCCTTCGGATCCAGCATCCCACCCACGCTGCTGCAGCACAAATCCCTCTGCTCTCCCCATCCCCGAGCTCCCAGCGAGGAAAAGCACAGCTTGCTCGTGTTGGCTAAAAAGGGAGACGGCACAAAAAGGCAAGCCCTGAGCACATCCCTCTGATCTGGGACTCTGAACTTTGAATATCCCTTCAGGTCTGGGGCTTTCTAAACACAGAGAGAAGCCTGGGGGATGAGGGATGGTGACTCTCTGACCAATTACAAAGTCATTGAAGGACCCACCAAGAAAGTTTTGCATATGGACTTTGATTATTACACCACAGTCCTGCCAGAAAAACACAAAAGAGGATCTTGGGCAGCTCATAGGATGCATATGGCTTGTGTAGGTGGAGAGACCTAAGAGACTGTTACTTTGGGGAGGAAGTGGATTTTCCCTCTCCTATAATCTTGTTAAATTACCCTGGTTTTAAATCAATGATTTATATCTCCCTCTTCAAATACAGAGGGGGGGAAAAAAAACCCAAACCCTCTCTAAACAGCCAGTATGTGACAAGCAATACATTTTCACTTTCATTTACCCTCACACTGCAAAGTTCACTCAGCAAACCAGAAGTGTTAAAGGAAAATACTGGGAAGGACTGGTTAAAAAGAAAACCTTGGCTGAAGCGAGATGGAAAACAGATTTCCCGGGTTAGGTAAGTATCAGAAAATAATACATAATGTTAGACATCCGAAAAGGGAAGTAGGAAAATATTTAGGAATGTACATAACCATTTTCAGCCTAAGAAAAGCACAAAACCCCAGTTTGACTGGGAAAGGACACTGCAAACAGCGCCAGGAGGTGCCACGCTCCGGGATCTTCCTGGGAAATGGCCATATCCTGTGCCCAGCTCTGCTCTCTGTGAGTGCCTGTGTGTAGCTGGCTGAGGATTCCCAAATCACTTTCATTTGCCCTTTGGGTGTCAGGGGCCCTCCCTCCCTCCTCAACCAGTTTGAATCTGTGTAGGTCCTGCAGCTTCCAGGGGAAATCATCTCTTAGCAACACTCACAGAAATAAAATAAAGGCCCAGAACAGACCTGGAGCTGAGGCCATGCTGCAGCCCACCTGCAGCAAGGAGCACTTCAAGTCTATCCAGTTAACATCTCCTCGACCTTGAGGTGTGTGAAAGCCCCACCACACTGTCAGGGAGCACCAAGCCTCCGTTGTTTGAAAGCCAGCCATGCCCTGGGCTGCACTAAAAGAAAGGTGGGCTCAGGCCAAGGCAGGTGATTCCTCCTCCCTCTGCTCCTCTCTAGTGAGGTCCCACCTGGAACACTGTGTCCAGCTTTGGGGTCTGCAGCATGGGAAGGACCTGGACCTGCTGGAGTGAGTCCAGAGGAGGTCACAGAGCTGCTCCAAGGGCTCCTGCTCCAAGAGCAGCAGCTCTGTCCTACAGCCCAAACGCCCCATGGGAGGTGTCACCAGCGGTGACAGCGGGGAGAACTGCGTGTCCCAGAGCCAGGAGGAAGCACTGACATCACCCCTGGACACCTTCAGCTCTGCTGAGTCACTGCTGCTCCCCCCAGCAGGCAAAACACCCCAGCCCCGGGAGCATTCTGTGTCCCTGCTGCTGCATCCGCGGCCAAGCCAGAGGGCAGCTCCAAAGAGCCCCTGTCTGCTTCTGGGCCCTGGCTGATGTGGATGGAAACCACAGGCTCCCAAATCCTGTGGGAAGAACATTCACAACCTCCCAGACACCGCCACGTGCTTTAACAGCAGTGCTGTTATGGGATGCTGAGCCCCTGGTGCTCTGTCCCCAGTGTGGCACAGCCCTGGCACAGCATGGCACAGCTCTGGCACAGCATGGCACAATGTGACACAGCCCTGGCACAGCCCTGGCACAGTGTGTCACAGCCCTGGCACAGTGTGGCACAGCCCTGGCACAGCACAGCCCAACCCTAGCACAGCACAGTCCAGCCCTGGCACAGCCCTGGCACAGCCCTGGCACAGCATGGCACAGCCCTGGCACAGCATGGCACAGCCCTGGCCCAGTGTGGCACAGCCCTGGCACAGTGTGGCACAGCCCTGGCACAGCCCTGGCACAGCCCTGGCACAGCCCAGCCCTGGTGTGCCGTGGGGCTCTGTGTGCCTGTCCCCACTGCCACGGCGTGCTTGGAAAGGAAATCCCCCCACGTGGCCTGCAGCACCATGAGGGAAATAAAGCCATCTGTTCACTGAAGCAGCTTCAAACCAATTAATGGAAAGAGCCTGTACTAAAGGGTCTCCCCTCGATGCAAATCCCCTGCTGTAAACAAACCTTCCAGGTCCCAGCCCCGGTCTCCAAGGCAAGTTCCAGTCTCATTAGTTACTCCACATGCCTTAAATTCCCCCTTACAGCCACCAGTGAATAAAACTATCTTTTTGCTTAGATGTATGAAACATTTGCTGAATTTCACCTTGAGGTGTCCTTTGCAGTGACAATTAGTGAAACTGAGACCTCTCTGGGTGAAAAACAAGCAATTTCATTTGGTTTTTGGCAGTAGTTGTCCTCCAGACCAGCACCCACACAGCCCAGCACCAGAAACCTCCACTACAGTCCAGCACACACTGAGTTTTATCTCCCATATTTGCACTACTCCAGACTATTTTTGGGTGCCTGCCTAAAGCAGAGCACAGAGTGCAAGGTGTGTAGTTCAGTATACTAAAAAGAGGATAATGAATTAATGAGAAGGAAATTCAGCAGCAGTTTTGTGCCATTCTCTGAGCAGCAGTCCTGGAAAGCTCTTGTGGGAGAAGCACTTGGTGCAGGTGAGCTCACCTGGGCAGGACGAGGGCTGAGCATTCCTGCAGGAACACACACTGTGGATTCTGGAAAAGCAGTAGGATGAGGAAACAGACCCCCCTAGGGAGGAAATGCATTTGTTAACTGATGGTTTAAAGATGGGAGCACCAAACTGGAGCCACAGGCTGCTCCTGCACAGCTCAAGGAACCCCAAGGAAACTCCACAGCTGCCCTGAGCCTGACCCTTCCCTCCCTCCAGCAATATCCACATTCTTTTCTCGGATAATTGATTTGTCTTCTCAGTCTTTCAGTTTAAAGGCACAAATCTGAAAGCTCCCCCAAACTGTAACACAACTTGGGAAAAGCATCATGTGCATCTCAGTCCTTTCCAGCTTCATCCCTGCCCCACTCTGCTCGCCAGAGCAGGGATTGGTTCCAGCTCACCTCAGTCCAGCGTTATAAAGGGTTTGATCCTGAGTTGAAACCAGCCTGAATTCTTCCCCTTACTTTGTACATGACTTTTTTTTCTATTCTGTTTAAAAACAGACAGGAAACCGATAAAATTCTGAGAGCTAACTGAATATTAAGCACTTTATACCTCACTGATTTGCATTTCTTCCCTGTAAAGCAGAGTCTGTAGATGTTACCTGCCACGTTCACACAGAGGCTTTGCTTCTCTTGTCTTGCTTCAAGTCAGATCCCACAGTCTTCACTCAGGAGGAGAAGTCCCTTTCCCCCAGCAGTGATGGATATTTCCCAAACATGGATAAAATGATGGTCCTGCAGTAGAAGACAGTAAGAGAAGAGTGGGATGCATTTCCTAAAAGCTAAAAAATAAAAAAATTTCATTAAAGGTGAGCTCTGCTGTCAGCCCCAGGACTTCCAGGACAGGCAATCCAGAACAAACATCTCCCCCTTGTCCCGAAGGACCAGAATGGCAAGTTTTGGTCTGGCAAAAAAATGAATAAAAAAGTGAAATTGTGAGTGTCCTGTGTCTGTGTGTGGGGCTGAAGCTACCTGGAGCTGCTGAGCTGCCCTGCCACCAGTGCAGGTAAACAGGAAATCTGATGGCCAGGGAAGAGTCAGTGCTGGGAGCACTTGTGATTTTGGCATTGAAAGCGTTACAGAAAACTTGCCATAAAGTTCCTCTGAGGCTTTAATTTCCCTCCCCCCAATCTTCCTTTGATTTTGATCCCCTCCTTTCCTCATGTCCTTTGAACTCTTAAAAAGGCACTTTGAAGAGATGTCATAAAGTGGGGGCTTTATTCAGGATCTCCTCTTTGATGCTCCTGCTCCGTGTGTGAAGTGCGGCCCCGCAGGATGTGGAGCCAGAGGAGCTGAAAGCCGAGACAGAAAGGAAAGGGCACAAAAGGAGAAGTGTGGATGTGGTGTTTGGGAACAGCTCATGGACACGGGCACAACCCCACGGTGGATTCTGGGCCACAGGGGCCTGGTGTGCTTACACCCAAGCTGCTCCTCCGAGGGGTGAAGGAGAGGGGCAGGGGCTGGGAAAGCTTCATCCCAAAGACCACCCTGGTCCACCACAAGGTTCCAGCTGTGTGACAATCCCCCCATGGCCATGGGACATCCCTGTGGGAAGAGCTCTGTGTCACTTGGAGCATCTCTGGCGCCCAAGCCCAGGGCTCAGCTCAGCTCCAGGAGTCGGTGCTGCCATCACCCTGCAGCCCTCTCCACCTCCAGCTGTCCCAGCCACCAAAGGGCCTGCTGTCAAACACCCAGAACAGTGTTAAATAATCAAAAATGTAAATAATCCTGTTAAATAATCAAAAACATAAATAGTCCTGTGCACACAAACTGCCAAGAACAGGCCTTCAGCTTCCAGGCCCTGCCCAGGCAGAAGGAAGCAGGTGCAGCTCCTCAGAGCCGAGGTAAATGCACACTCCAAGCACCCTTTCCATACTGCAGCATCTAAAAAGCTCAGAATCACAGGATCATTAAGGCTGGCAAAGCGCTCCAAGACCATCGAGTCCAACCTTGCTGCAGCCCAGGCTTGGGCTGGGTGACTCTTTTCCCCTCCTGGGCCTCTTTCTGAATTACGATGGGACATTTCCACAGTGAAGCTGTTTGTGCAGCACAGGCCCCGTGGCACAAGGCCACTGGCTGGAGCCTCTCAACTTTGTTTAACCTTTGCATAGGGAATTGCATTAACTCATCCGAGGGAACCTCTCAGCTAGGGAGAAACAGATGTTCAGGCATCAGATAAGCTACAAGCAAGTCCACGGTGTTTATCAGCAGGGATGTGGGGTTGAGTTTGGGTTTGTTGTTTTTAATGAGTGACCAGTGGTAGGAATTATTCAGAAATAAGCAAAAATTATCATGAAAACTGCTTGAAGGACTTCTGAAAGGGTTTTTTCCTCAGTTGCTTCTTCTTACCTGCAATATCAATTTATATTCTTCTTTTTTTTTTTTAGAATTACAGCCAAGTATCTGCTTCCACGACTGAATGCAGATGCAGCTGGAACAGGAAATATTAACTTGCTTCCAACCTGGGAATTTTGCACTTTAAGCTTGAGATAAGGAGAGAACTTGGTTTTAAAGACACATGTCCCCTAACAAAAAACAGTTGTACTTCCATAGGGGCCACCCCACAGCCCTCCTGAGAAACCAGTACTGCGGAAAATGGCAAAATCTGAAGAGCTAAGTAATCCTAGTGTGCATTTATTAAATTATTCCCATTTAATACATTAAATACATTTAATACAATACAGGAAAACCTTCCAGTGGCCCGAGTTACTCCAGTCTGGCCTTGGACACTGCCAGGGATGGGGCAGCCACGGCTTCTCTGGGCACCCTGTGCCACCCAGGCAGAGCCACAGCTGCACTGGCAATGCCCAGAAGTTCTTACAGAGGACAAGGGAGAGCTGAAAAAGCGACCATGCCTTTTCTTGGTGCAGCCAAGGAGCCTTGGGAAGAACCACGGCAGCCTGGCTCCTCCTGCAGCTGCTCCCTTTGCACAACCAGCCCTGAGGAAAGCAAGCAAAGAGGAAAAAAAACGAGGTAATGAGTCAAAAACGAGAATTTTGAGACGAGCATTTTGTGTGGCTGACCCGTGGCAGATTTTTTAAAAGCACAATCAAACATCTAAAGCTGCAAATATAAAAGCTGGCACTAGGGAGAAACGCAGCACCCAGCTACCCAAACATCACCTAAACTCAGGGCCTGAAGTTTCCATCTCCTTGAGCCCTGCTCTCCCACTCACATAGGGCATCTCCCCAAGGACCTTCCCCAAGAGCAGGGCAGGGAGCAGAGAGCTGCCCTGCCACAGCCAAACCCACTCTGCAGCAAAGTAGGTCAAACTGAAACGCTTTGCTCTCCACTGAAGGTCACCACTGTCTCCCCAGCCTGCTCTGGGCAAGTTAAGTGTATTTACATTGAGAAGATGTGGAGAGGTTTTGGAGCTGGAAGTGGTTAGAGGAAAAACAGGCTGTTAAAGAGAGCAGGAGCATGAGCCTGCATCCGAAATGCTGAACGCTGAGGGAGGAAAGAATGAAAAATCCCAAATAACAGACATTTCCCTCAAAGGGCAGGAGTGTTAGAACTGCCTTCCCCACTCCTGGGCAAGCACTGGGAGGTGTTCCTGTACAAACTACAGCACTGACAAGAGGTCTTGGGTAACATTTGCAGAGGGCTTTGACATGGAAAGTCCAAATTTCCCTTAACGGAGGCAAAGTCTGACAAAAGCATAATGGAAAGAGGCTTCTGACGGACAAAAATTGACTCCCTGGCACACACACAAGCCCACGCAAACTTTCCAGCCTGCCCTCCAAGTGTGAGCACTGGTGTTTCCATTAAGTGCCTGAAAGCTCAGAAAGCTTCTGGAGAAAAAGTAAACTCATGATTAGACCGAGCACGGCTTTTTCCTTGGATTTCTGCAGAATTTTTACAAGTGGTTTTGCAACAGGAGCAGGGATTACCCGGGTGCATTTGTGGGTGTCTCTTCTGACTGTCCTGCAAGAGGAACACAGATGTAGCCAGACATACCCTGCATCTGTAGGGTATTTGTCTGAAATCATTGTTGGGGACATCTGTCAGAAGAAACTTCATACAGAAATAAAATCATAGAAGAAATCACAGAATTTTTCAGGTTGGAAAAGCCCTCTAAGATCATCGAGTCCAACCGTTCCCCAGCACTGCCAATGTCACCTCTAACCCACGTCCCCAAGCGCCACATCCACGTGGCTGTTAAATCCCTCTGGGGATGAGGACCCCACTCTTCTTTCAGGGAAGAAATTCGCCCCAATATCCAACCTAAACCTCCCCGGGTGCAGCTTGAGGCCGTTTCTTTTTGTCCTGTCACCTCTTCTCAGGAGAGGAGACCGACCCTCTCCTGCCTACAGCCCCCTACAAAAACAGGTTGGAAACAGCCCTGGATCTGAACTTTGGGAAATGCCAAACCTAAAGCAGGCTGCCTCCTCTTCCCTGGTATCCCCAGCATGATCCCACTGCCCAGGGGGACTCCTGGAAGCCTCCGGCAGGGGACACGTGTTGACACAGAGGTTGCATCACAGCCACCATTCACACAGTGTCCAGACCATCTCCCCTGCCCCTGTGAAAGCCGAAGCACTGCCTGCACAGGAGAGTTATGCTAGAAGACTAATTAATGTATTTTGGCTGTCTGCTAATGAAACTCGGCAGCTGGAAGCAGGCACGGCGCCAGCGCCACGTGACCGCTCCGTTCCCACTTGGACTCGGTTCAGGAATGTCTTTGCTGAAGTATCCAGTTGTCCTGCACAACTCTTTTCCCCCCCAAACCGAACTAATCAATGCCTGGCCGTGAGTTATCATGGAGGGAGGGGGAGAAACGTGCCTGGAAAAGCTGCTGTGCATCACCCAGTGCATTGTAACCCCGCTGCCACACACAGGATTCCTCTCCTCCATTTATCTTCCCGCGAGCAGAACGGCTGGAAGCGGATGAGTGCCTGCCATGGAGAGCAGTTTTGAGTGAGGTTATTGCATTCTTGACTTAAGCCCATTTTTCTGGTTTCCATGCAAACGTCAATGAATTTTAAAAGGGAGCATTCAGGCCGGACCTTCCGATTCAGACAAAATGCAGAATCTCTCTATACGGGGATTATTCTCCTGCTTGGCAAAGGGGGGATCCATTGGATTTCTTCTCCTCTCACCATCACAACCCCTGACTGTCCCGCACCTCCCAGTTACCTCCATTGGTTGCTGCACCATTCCCATGACTCCAGGCAGGAGCACTCACTCCAGAAGCACAGGAATATAAAGGCTTGCACCCTGTACATGAACAGCCACACACGTACAGGTGTGCGCCGGCACCGAGGACGGCAGGAATGTAAATATGTTTTACTCCTAATTATGGAAAGTACTTTGGCAGGAGGCAGCCAGGGACACAAAGAGCTACTATTGAGGTTCCTCAGGCTGTGGCCTCCATTCAGCACACAATTGACAATATTTAGACAGCATGGGCTGGTTCCTTCCTTCGCAAGGTAACTTCCTCGTCTGGCAGCCCGGGGCAGGCTGTAAATGACCTTGTGTTTGAGGACAGTCTCAAATCAAACAAGTGGTCAAAGGCAAACGGTGCCTGCTCACTGCTGCTGCTGCTTCACCACCATTCCCTGCTCCCTCCTTCCCATCCACAGCCCCTGGAGCTGGAAGCTCTAGCAGGAGATGTTCCCTGCAGGGAGGCAGCAGCCAGGGAGCAGCCGGTGATCCCACCACGCAAAGCAGGGACAAAAAACTATGGCGTGCAAATAAAGACTTACTTATTAATCCCAAAGGAATCTCATTTGGGCTTTTGTCTCTCTCATCTCTTCCCTCCCCTTTTCAGCCTTCCCCAGGCAAACTCTCCCCTCTAAGATGCTCAAAGGTCTTTCACTGGGCAGCTTCGCTCCCAATCTCTTCCTCTGTCCATGCTCTGTTCCAGTCTGGCTCCCGTAACACACAGGGCCAGACCACAAGGCACATTGACTTCTGCAAGTCTGGCTCTAAAACCAAATAAAAAGCTTTTCATTGACACTCAAGTGTAGGTGCAGCAAGTCAAAAGCCTTATTTTCATGTTTTACAGCGCTCCCACCTGAATAAATTCATTTTAAGTGCCACTTTTCCATTTGTGGATTATGAAAGGTTGGGAGGTCTGGATGCCATCACCAGGGACCGAAAGGCAATATATCACCCACTGCAGGAGCCTGTCAGTGTATCCCACAGCCATGGCACTGCAGAGCCCTGCCAGGCACTGCCCCTGGTGACTCTGAGCATGACCAGAGCCCTGCCTCGGACACATGGACGGACACACGGACAGACACACGGACAGACACACGGACAGACACACGGACAGATGGACAGTAGCAGCTCTGTTCCTCACGGAGCGGGACACGCCATAAAGCGATGGTGGGACTTCAATGTGACATGGCTCAGTGGAAAAAAAAAAAATCCCCAATATAAAATATTTCCTAATCCACCCACCTTCCTGCTCCCGTTTGGAGCAGAACGGCTCCGTTGTGCTCTGGGGTTTGCTCAAGGCAGAGCCTGCACGGGGAAAGGAGGGGCTGCACATCCCTCACTATGAGCACACCCCCAAACCCAACTGGGGCTCTTGCAAACACCCAGTTTGGATCCAGGGGTAGCCCATTTCCAGCCATAATGCACAACATCACCTTAAATTACAAATCACATGTACCTGTGGGCGTAAGTGCAAGTGCCTGAGGCAGATCTGGCACACCAAGAGCTGCAGGAGAAATCTGAAGAAATAAAGTGTCATGGAATTGTTGGCTTTGCATATATTTAATTTTCCAGCCATTTTTAATCATATGGAACCACAGCTTAGGGGTGTTGGAGCATCACTGCTGCCAGCCCAGAGGACAGAGGTGCTCTGTGTGCCCAGCCATAAGATTTGAAGCTCTGTTCACAGTGGGAACATGCAGCATCCCATCAAACTCACAAAACACCAGCAAGCTCAGCATCTGCCAGCAGGAAGGATCACCAGGATTAAAATCAGACCAGGAGCAGGAGGTGCTCCCTGTTTTGTCCCACTCAGCACACAGAAGGCTTTCCAGAGCCTTTGATGGCTCTCGAGCAAACCAGGGAAGGTTTGAGTTGATTCCCCACTCGTGCAAGGAAAGTCCCCTGACCAAGCAAGCAGGCGTTTGGCCGAGGAGCTGCAGCACCAGATGGTTCCTCACTCCGCACACACACAGCCCTCCACAGTAATGCAGGGACAGAAGCACTAGGTGGCAAAAAAAGCCAACAGGTCCTTATTAGTTACAATCTGGAAATGAGCATTAATGCCTCTATAAAATTTCTGAGGGTTTAACACCAGCCGTGACAGCTCTCAGCCCAGGACCTGCGTGTTTTGCTGTTCCCAGTGGAGGATGGATGTGAGGGCTCACAATCAGACAAAGAAAAGGGGGAGAAAGGGGTTAAACCCCAAATTGTTACTGAATAAATAGTACCGAAGTAGAAAAAACATCTTGCTGGATTTCTGAGCACCATTTCCTTCCTGGCAATGGCCGTGTAATAAAGCATCAAAATAAACAGTAATCAAAAAAATAAATGTCTGGAATTGGTCTGTATTCCAGATGAGAAACATCTGCAGGGGTAGATCAGCAGATCTTTGCTCTTTTTCCTGGGCAATTAGTTGGACAATTCTATGCTCTTATAGGTAAAATTATTCTCCCAGCCTCTTCTATCACCTCATAAATTAAATCAGTGTTTTTGCAAAGGATGGTAAAATCAATAAATACCTCCAGATAAATAAGAGCAAGAAACTCCCTGAGACACAGCTGAGCTGATCTCCTCGGGACCATTTCCTGTGCAGCTCTCCTCATTTCCAACTGCACTTTCTCAAAAAGATGGGGAGGAGAAAAAACAACCCACAAATGTTTTAAAATTTAAAAATAAGGTTATAATTTTTCCTGTGCTCAGATGAATGTGAGATAAGGGCTGGATTAGGCCGAGTACTGACTGTGACTTGTTACAGACCATCAACAAGGACAGTCTCGTTAATTTTGGAACCACCACTGCCAATTATGAAAGCATTGTGCTTGCCATACACATTGATTAGAAAAGCTGTTTATTTGAACTAATAAAGCAGTAAATGAGCTGAAATTGTCTTTTCTTTATTTTTAATATGATAAATGGAATAAACTATGGGTACATCTGTTCCAAGCTTCTTCTCCACAACATGTTATGTCTGAAAAGCCTGAGAAATGTTCTTTTCTATTCCAACATTTCAAAGTAATGATCTTCTGCAAAGCATCACCTACAAAACATCCATCAGGCTTACACAGTTTAATCCTCGTTCTGCATTTAGTTTCCTTTCTGAGCTAAACCACATTACATGGGGAGGAGAAAACAGGCATTAGCCTCCAGATATACCGTGGGCATCTCTGGCTCAGCACCCCAGGGTGCAGCTCCCTGAGATGCCACAGAATCATGGAACCATTTAGGTTGGAAAAGGCCTCCAAGATCGAGTCCAACCTTTAAGCCATCACTAAACAAAGTCCCCAGGTGCCACTTCTGCAAATGTGGCACTTTCAGACAAATCTGTATCACAGCAACAAGAGGAAGAAGCCAGAGGGACAGACACGTGTTCTGTTTTAGCCACAAAATTATTTTCCCCTCTCCCATTACCATTGTTTTTTTAAACCTTGCTGCTTAGGTCTCTGAGCCTCTCCCAGCAGGATAAACCCCTGGTCATCTTGAGCAGGAAAAGGCACACAAACCTCTTGGATTTTAAAAACATTTCCACCAAATTGCAAGGAGAAAGTCCCTACAGCATCTGTGCAGCACTGCAGCAGTCCTGCTCCCCTCAGACACCACACCATTATTCCACAGAGCCAATGCTGAACCCTTTTCTGCCAGGAGCTGTGGTGACACAGCACATCAAGGCAAATCCATATTCCAGTCTGGGGATCTCCCAGGATCAGTCCAGCTGGAGCTGGGAATGCAGACCTGCTCCCTGCACTGCCTCAGAATGGGAGCTTAGGAAAATAGCAGGGAAAAAAAGTGTCACCAGATAATGAACACCTTATTTTAGGCTGTGGTTAAGTAATTTGCTTTCCTGAGAAGGGAGTTTTTTATTGTATTTAGTGAGGGTTTAAGGGCAGCCATGGTGAAGTTTCTACATAAAGGAAAAGCAAACAGCTGAAGAGTCCTCCCAGGGCTTTGATCCTCCCTGCAGTGAGTAAACCATGAAGTGATTGTTCAGTCCTAATCCGATTTAAAACTGCTTTTGAATGCTTTAGGGGAGGAAGTGCTGGCTCTCACCATCCTTTGCAGCCCAGGGGTTTAAAGCTGTGTCACCCTGCCTGTGCATTTCCAGGATCCCCCTCCCTGGCAGCTGCTGAAGCCCAAAACACCCACCTCGAGAGAAAACTCGCTCCAACTGCAAAGTGAATGAATCTCCTCATGTGGGCACCTGGAGAAAGCTCTGTGCAGCTCCCCAGGAAGTCAGCTCAGCTGCAGGGACAGGGGAGCAGAGTGCAAGAAAGGGCCAGCAGAACCTGCTGACCGAGGAGGCTGCAGAGCTGTTTAACACCAGCCCAGGGCACGCACAGACATCGCGGCTCAGCTCACGCAGCAGGAACACAGCTCGTGGAATTTGGGTCCCCACGTGAGCAAGATCCATGGAACAGAGCCACCAAGGAGTTCTCATCCTGGGCAAAGCCTGGACCTGGACCAGGCAGGCCTGGCTTTGCTGTGATAGACCCTGCTGGCAGCACAACCCAACCCAACACCAACAAACTGCCCTGACTCTCCTGAGGAGCATTTCTGGGATGTGGATCCTGAGGAGAATTTTCCTTAATCTCTGTTGAATTTAGCACATAGAATGATTTCTATTTTCTCTCCCAGAAATACCATTCAAAAGGAATCATGATCAAGCAACCTGCAAAAATGCAATGTAAAAATCTCCAACCAAACCTCAGCTGCAGCATCTTTCCCCTGAGTCTCTCATGACATGCTGGCAAGATGGGTTTTATGCCACCTATTTTTTATTCCACTGCCCAGAGAATTATTATTCCCTGGACCCCTCTGGTTTGTTGTTGAGATTATCTAGAAATGCAGCTGGGCACAGGAACACCTGTTAATATATTAATGAGCCCATTATTACAGAGCTAGAGAAGTGTAGGACCCTGCCAGGCCAGGAGCTGCACAGCCAGAGTCACAACCCTGGTTTCAAAGGGTTCATGAAGGAGAAAACCAGGAACACTGAAGATTTAGGATCCTTACATCTGGATTCTGTCACTGGAGCAGGATAAAACAAAGCCATGATCCAACCTTCTTTGGTCAAGTGTGGATCAGAAGATGAGCAAACACATCCCAGCTCAGCGAGTCGTTATTTTCTGTGTGTTCAGTCCACCAAGAGCCTGGTAGGAACAGAGATTTCAACATGAAAACCAAAGCCCCAGGACACCAGGATTAGAAATGTGCTGGCAACTGGCAAAGTATCAGAACAGTTTCCTTGGCTGGAGCCAAAAACCAGCAATTTTGTCTTGGAACTGTTTATAAATCCCAGCTCCAGAAAAGCTTTAAGAGTCTGAGTGTGATCGGTGGCACAGGAAAAGCAGGGCACGGGTGTTGGTTCTGGGGACAGCAGGGACCTTCAGGGGAAAACGAGATTCCCCTGAATCCCCTGTGCCAGTGCACATTCAGCCACAGCTCTCCTGGTCCTGGATCCCACCTTGAACGTGGGCTAAGAGCTGCTTCACCCCACAGTGAACGACCTCCAGGATGTTTCCACAGGTAGGAACGAGGAAAGACAAGAGTAGGACCCTCCCTTCCCTTCCAAAAGCAACTTGTAAAGAGCAAGATGACCTTTTACTTCAGGAGAATGTGCTTTTGTAGCAAGACTGTTACATTTTTTGAAATGATCTCTTTTCAAACAATTAAAATCCACGCCCACACCATATGCAAGGCTGCGAGTCAAATCTCTGCTTTACATCACACACGGCACTTTTAAATGACATCTCCTTTTTCCGGGGTGGAAAATCACAGTCAGCATTTGTATATAAATATTATTACACAGCTTGAATGTAGAAGCCAGGAAACACAGAGTGCTGCATGACAACGTGCTAAAAATTCCTTGCTGCATTTTTTTTTTTTGTGTGTGTGTGTGTGTGTGGAGAAGGCAGCACTGTTTGTACAGGGATGCCATTGTCACACACAGCTCAGCCAGGACCAACACGTCCTCCTGCACCCAGAGACAGCAGCACGCAGGAAATTGTCTCCTCAGCTTCAGAGGCTCATCCACCGCTCTCCTAAAAATTACAGATTCATTTAACCTGTGCATACATTAAATCCCAGGCTATTGTCATGCTCTGACTACTCATATGCCTAAGAAGAGGAACACAATAATTAGGAGGGTAGGCTTGTCCTCCAAAGAGAAGCAGATGAAGAAACTGCTGGCACACATTCTCCTTAAAGCAATAATAGCATTACTTATCTTTAAAGTATTGCTTTATTCTAATGAAAGTACATTTTATTAGACAGATTTTCAACTTTAACAGTCCCCTTTCATAGCTCACAAGTGACTGAAAGGGCCAAAGACCAGGACTGGACTTTGTTTTAGGCTAAGATCAAGCTCAGGTTGAGCCTGGCTGTCTGAGCTGGAGCCTGTCCGAGTGGCACCAGATCCTCATTTCTCCTGGGTTGCTTTAAATTGCTATTCCAGGGCTAGAGAGACAGAAGTTTAACAGCCATGGGCTTTTCCATCTCCAAGGAACAAATGACAACACCTGAAACTGAAATCCTCAGCCTCCAGATCACCAAACCTTAATCCCTCCATATCAAATGGTCAAGTCTCTGCTGCTAAAAATACCCCAAACTGGTGCTGGCTCTTCAAACATCCAGAAATAGTGGCTGGTTTTTTGAAAGCCACACACTTCCATGTGTCCACAATGTGCTGCTTGCCTTTGAAAACAAAAACACTTCCACTGGAGATACACACTGTTCCATCAGGGCAGGCAATCCAAACCCTGAGGCACAAAAACCTTCAAGAGGGAGAAGCCACGTCCGGAGCACAGCGATCACAAATATCCAGCAGAACACGGGGAACCTGGGGGGTTCTGCAGCTCTGACATCAAACTCTTCCTGTTGAGAAGCACCAAGATAATGAAATATCAGCAGGGAAAGACACCCCAGCACTGACAGAGACTCCCCATGAGATGGGCAGAGAGCGCAGGCCCTGAAGTAATCTCACTGCTTTCCTGCTGGACAAAGCAAAACTGACTTGTCAAAGGTGCTGAAGCTACTTCAGGCTTAAAAAGAGAGCCTGGGACAGAAAAGGGACACATGAAACCCTCTAAAGAATATTTTAAAGAAAAAAAAATATGTCTGGAGCAGTAAAGTGCCTGGGATGGGGAATACAGGAAAAGTGGACTAAGGTGGGGCTTCCCTGTTTGACTGCTCTGCAAATCTCCCTAAAACTCCTAAAGACAGAAAAACCTCTCCTTTGGACCTTCTAGCCTCAGAGCCCTTCAGAAGAGCCCACAGAGCTGGACCAGGGCCTCCTGCTCAAAACATCCCTGGGTCAGATGAGTAAAACAAATCCACATCATTTCATGACTCACATCACTGAACTTGTTGAGATAGGACAAAATATTCTGAGGGTTCCCTGTCCCCTTGGCTGCCCAGCTCCCATCAGAGATATCAATTTGCAGGCCAGCTATAAGAATTTAACATTCCTGACAACTCTGGGGGACAAGATTTGATTTGATTATGAAAATTCAGGGTCGTTTCCAAGCTTTATCCATTCTGGTTCTAATTACTTCAATAACTGAGACAAGTTCTGAGGTGAAATCTCAAGTCTCTTTCAACACATGCTTTAATG
Organism: Cyanistes caeruleus; assembly: GCF_971803275.1. NCBI lineage: Eukaryota > Metazoa > Chordata > Aves > Passeriformes > Paridae > Cyanistes > Cyanistes caeruleus. The sequence goes on from NC_141715.1 coordinate 1,113,500, forward strand.
AAAAGAAATTCGCAAAACCAAAGGATAAGCAGGTCAAAATTGCTACAAATAATTTTTCCTTTCCAACATTAACCCTTTCAAGGGATACTACATAACCTGATGGTCTTGGGAAGTGCTCCCATCCATTAGAGGGACAGAGGACATTGCTTTAGAACTGAAAAAGTGAGGTTTTAGACTGGACTGAAATATAAATCTCAAAATTCCCAAAATTCTGGACCAACACTTGACACCAGTTTCTCCTCCCCACTTTTCCGTTTCCCAGGCATTTTCCATTTGTCCCACGGACAGGCAAAGCCCCTGCACTGCTTTGCACCCAAACTCCGGCCAAGCCGTGCCCGAGGGCTCGGGAGTATTTTCCCTCGGAGGAACTCGGCCATCACATCCCATTCCATTTGGAACTTGGGTTATTTTTGCCCTGTGCATCATCCAGTGCCTGTCCTCGCTGGCTCTCGCCTGCCAGGACGATGACTAACTTTCTCCTTCCACTTGTTCCCTCCACCCCTGAGAACATTCACATCCATCTGGAGTTTCTCACAACAAAATATTTTTCAGCGAACCAAAACACCGTAAAACAGGATGGGCCAAGCCAGCCCGGCGTCCTCCCAGCTCCTGGCAGAGCTGGAGCCTTCACCCCGGGCTGGGGAGGCTCCCCCTGAGGCTGGTGTGGCTCTGAGGGTGCCCAGGTGAGGAACCCCCTTGGGCTGCACAGGCCTTTCCTTAACCATGAGATCCCGTTCACTGCCCCTCGTTCACTTACTGCCCGTTTTAAGAGAAATGGAAGAGAATCCCAGACTGGTTTGGGCTGGAAGGGACCTTAAATCTCATCCATTCCCACCCCTGCCATGGCAGGAACCCCTTCCACTATCCCAGATTGCTCCAAGCCCTGTCCAGCCTGGCCCTGGGCACTGCCAGGGATCCAGGGGCAGCCACAGCTGCTCTGGGCACCTGTGCCAGGGCCTGCCCACCCTGCCTGAGAAGGATTTTTTCCCAATATCCCAACTAACCCTGCCCTGGGCAGTAGGAATTCCTTTTGTTCTGTCATTCCATGTTCACCTTTCCACCTGTTCCAAGCACACAGCCTCACCTCCCACCCCACCAGGAGCAGGGGGCTCTGGAGCTGCTTTACCCAACCTGGATCCCAGTCAATGATTAGAAAGCTAAGGAGGGACAGAAACAAAAGGATGCTTTTGGCTGAACAGGAATTAATCACATTAATTTCAAATCCTTTCTGCTTTTGTTCATCAGCAGCCAGGGCTAATTACGGTGCTGAGGAAATGCATCCCCTCACAGGTGCTGAGCTTTGTGAGCCCTGCCATTGCTAAATCCTCCACTTATAGGAAGGAAGAAAACTCTGAAGGGAACCAGGAACAGCAGAGAGGAATAAGGTGCCCAAAAAAGAAAAGAGCTCATAAGGAACAAAGAAATAAATTTTTTTTAAAAAAAAGAAGAAAAAAGCTTCTGAGAACCATTAAAGGCAAATCATTTAACATTTACTTTTCCTTCTGGTGCTGTTCTAAGTTTCCACATTACTGCACCATTAATTAGGCAAAACTACAGGAAATGATGGGTATTTTGACAGAGCATCGACTGCTGGACTCGGCCCAGCAGGGCTGTCATAACATCCTGATATACTGCACAAGGGGGCTGCTGGGGCTTCTAAAGAAAAAAACTAAACCACAACAGAACACTAAACCCCAGTAATTCTGTCAAAGGCAACAGGTTAAGGCCACAAAGAAAAGTGGGGTTTAAGTGCAAAAAAAAAAAATAATTTCTTTTCAAATGGCATGTTTTCCAGTCTGTAAATTTTTAATGGATATAATCTGGGTATCCTTAAAGCAGAGACAGGAGGAAATTAGTCAGGAAAATATTTAAGTGTTAGAATATGGTAATTACATACAATTATGTGATTCTGTAATACCCAGTGATACCTCAAAGAGGGAAGGGTCGGGTTGGTTTTGCTCTACTGCTGTACCCTGTGGAGGAGTCAACACGAGGGGTGGAAAAGCAGGGGAATCAGAGCTGATCTTGCAGGGAGAGACAGATTCCCCCTCATCCCCTGGGCTGAGGTTGGGCCCCCCAGAAGCTCCATCAGGGTCCCCACAAGCACCATCAACCCCCTGGAACGTTCCCACCAAACCTTAACCTGGAACAAACTCACCCCTCAAGGGATGGCACTTTCCTAAAGGAACTTGGAGGAATATTTTCACTTGCAGTTTATTTTAGCAGCTGTAGATCATGAGTGAGATGCTACACTCCAGCCTTTGCCTTTGTGATGTGTGTTACAGATCCACCAAAAAGCAAAGTGAGGTGAAAATGACGGCGTGGGGCTGGAGACAGGAGCCTCCCAAAGCAGATCCACGTCACAGGGCCCAGAGCAGCTCTGGATAAAATATGCACTTAATTAATCACTGCCATCCTGGGGAGTCAGCAGAGAGCTACAACCCAGAATGATTTTATAGCATAAAAACCCCAACCCAACTGCTTTCCACCAGCACGGCCCCTGCAGCACACAGACATCTTCTCAGTGAAGTCTTTGCATTTTAAACCTTAACCTCAGAAATAACACAAGTTACTCCACAGAAATACCTTTAACTACTGCAGCAGCTACACTGGGATTAAATATGTGCCTTTTTGCTCCAAGTTTCATAAACTTCAGGCAGAAATGCAAGAGGAAAAAGGCACTGGAGATGCCTCAGTGACCAAACCACCCTCAGCTCCAGGGATTTATCCACTGGCACTGCAGGACTTCACCTCTTTTTAAAGAAACAGCCCCAACATCTTCCCCAGCAAATCAAAACTAATTGGACACAAAAAAGGTTTGAAACCTGACAACAGATTGTTTAACTGAAGAGACCTTGGAGATTGTTTTGATGTAGTTTGGTTTCAGGGAAAGTTCAGTTCTACAGAAGGAGGAAAAACAAGAATAAAACAGTAATTAATTTGAGCTTTTATGCTGATACATTAATACAGCATGGCTGTTACTCACCAGTACCCCTGTCCATCTCAGCTGGGAGATACAAACCTTATTCCTGCCCAAGCAAAGATGGATTTGCTGTCTGCTTTTGATCACTTCAGTAGATGTGCAAAAAACCACTTGATACTGAAGTGTTTGCTTTGCTGTTCATTAATTACATTATGCAGTGAAAAGTGATGTGGCTTTTAGGGAGGAATTAGAGGGTTTTCTGACCAAAATGTAGCTGAGTATTACTGAGGGTTTCAGACACAGATTTCTTCAGGCTGCTGTCAATAATTTGTAGCTCTGTCCATGGAGAGGAGAAGTGAGAACAATTCCAACACTCGGATTTTTCAGGCTCAGCAATGCAGACACCAAAGGACCTGTAGAGCACTGCTGCACGGTCAGCATGGCTTTTAAGGTCAGGACTTTTCCACAACGTTGCTTTGTTGGCCAGGGATTGCCATTTCCTCCCTGTGAAAATTCATTTCTTAGTCACAGGTGAAGTGACGGCTCCTGAGAGCCCTGAGCCAGCAGGTGCTGCCTGCCAGCATCACTTCTTCCCTGGCATTTACAAAACAGATATCCACCTCTCCTGAGCCCTGGAGTCCACAGGAAAGACAATTCCCAGCTGTTGCAGACAGGCAGAAAGGGGCTGTGCCCTGCCAGGGGAGCACCTGCCTCCCCCCAGGGCCCTGGGACAGAGGGGCCATTCCATTTCCACGATTTAGCTGCAGGTGACCAAAGTCCCCTGGCAGGGAAGCTCCACAGAAGGAACCTCAGCCCTGTCACACCCAGAGCACCTGGGGAGAGCTCCCACTCAGAGAGAACGGGGAGAGCAGCGCTTCCCCTGCCCTGAAAATATGTTTGCATTTGTTCACTTAGCTGCTAAAAATGCTCCAGTCACATGGGAACGCCTGGGAATGCAGCCCAGGAATTCAGTTTGTAAGCAGAATTGTGTTTCTGGAGACTATTGACCTGAACCGTAAATAAATATTCAGAAAAAAAAAAAATATGGACATATCCACGATTTATGGTCCTTGAGATGATGGAGTCAATCAAAAGCAGGTGAAATATTTCCCTCCCTGATCAAGTGGCTGAGTCCTACAAGTTGGAAAATAACCCACAGCCCTTTGAGAAGATTGAGCAGCAGGTCCAGTCCCAGAGCTGGAGCTGTGATGGGATGTGATCCCTATCTCAGATCACAAATCCCTGCCTGATAAGGAGCGCAGCAGGAAGGATCCAGCAGCCTCAGAACCCACCTCAACCATCACAGCCAGGCTGGACCTGCCCTCTGCCTGAGCTGTTCTACCTGTGCACAGCAGTTCTGCAGAGCAGCCAGTCCAAAATCCCAACCCTGCTCAGGTCCCAGCTTCAGAATTTGAATTTTTCTCAGTGGAATTCTCTATGCCAGCGAATGGCAAATTGCTCTGATATACTGAGATCAGCTTTTGAGATGATGGCACAGCCAGCACACAGCAAACATTCATCAGAAAACATCTTCAAAGCAGCAAAACTCCAAACAGCAAGAGGAAAAGATAGGGCATTCAGGTGGAATTAAAGTTCAGATATAATTGCAAAAAGTAAACAAGTATAACACCCAAACCCTCAAAAAAAAAACCCTTTACATACTCTCTGTGTCCAAGGCCAGGCTGGACAGAACTCAGAGCACCCTGGGATAGAGGAAGATGTCCCTGCCCATGGCAGGGGGAGGAACGAGATGGGCTTTAAGGTTCCTCCCCACCCAAACCCTTCCAGGATTCTGTGATTTGCCGTTTTCCGAGTCCAAATTTGCTGCACAGACTTTTCTTTAAGTTTGCTTCAGGTTTTTTTTAACCACTCATAAGGAATTGGTACAGGATTCCCCACCACAGACCGTGGTGCAGCACCAGTTCAAGCCTAAAGAGCATCCCTTCTACCTGACTAAAATCTTCTCGTCCTCCCCGAGCTGGTGCTCCCAAATTTCCATTGCTTGTGTTAAAACCCAAAATAACCCTGAAGGCTCCACAGCCAGGTAAGGCCACAGAGCAGAACTGCAAGGGAAGGAAGGAAACCAAGCAGTTGGTGTTAATTATGCAAAACAAGATGTGACTCCAAGGATGTGAGTAATGTCTGGGTACAACAACAGGTGCCTGATAAGAGAGGAGGAAGCCCAGACCTTTCATGTGTGCGGCTGCGAGAGCTGCACTGGGAACAGAGATAACGAGTCCCAGTCACCCCCAGGGCGGTTTGCAGAGTTTATGAGGTGATTTCATAACAGGAGGGGATGTGCTGCCCGTGTCAGGGGCCTGGCTGCCAGGGAGAGGCGCCTGCTGCGTGCCAGGGCATTTCAGGGCAGCAGGATAAAGCTCGGGAACATTTCCATGGAGTGTCCCTGCACGGATGAGCCTTCCACCCACACGGAATCCAGTGAGGTGACACCCAGCCATCCATCCACCCCTTCCTGGGCTGTGATCCAGAGGGAAGCTCCGGAGAGCTGGTGCTCCCCAGGGAGCCACAGGCTCGCTCAGCTCCCAGATCCTGCTCAGCTCCCAGATCCTGCTCAGCCCTGGGAGAGCTGCAGCCAGCACCTCCACTGCTGCTTTCTGTTTGGCATCTCAGCAGGTTCCCATTGCAGGCTGTGCCCCAGAGCCCACCATCCCACTGTTTTCCCAACACCTCTGTGATTCCACACCAACCCCCTCTCGCTCATCTCCGTGACAGAGCAGCACGGTAACTGCTGGTTGCAATGCACAAGGGGAGGAGAATTCCTATAGCAACATCCAAACAATTCCTCTGACTTATGTATGACAAATATTTGGCACAATCCACCAGTACTTATCAGTAGGATTAATCCTTCCTACTGTGCCCATGGCTGGAGGCATCACAAGCATCAAACACATCGGGAATGTGGGATGCTGCCCCAGATGGATTTTGCAGCAATGCGTTTCCATGCGAAGGGCACATTGTGTCACTGGATTAAAAGTGAAACATTCCGTTTTCCAGGTTTGGTGAATTATTTCTAAGAGGTGATAAAATCTGAAATTCTCATTTTTCATTTTTAATAGGGAAAATTTAATCTAGTTTCCATCCTTATAACATGCACGGCAATGTAAATAAGGATCAGGAAAAGGTTCTTCTCCTTTATCACCAGGAGATGGCAAAACCACCCATGTGGGCTCCGAGAGGCCAGGCTGAGGTTACAAATCACCTCCTCCACAACAACCTGCACCCACTACCAGCAAATTCGAGACTTCCCTGGGCAGGATGGGCTGAGACAGGAGCGAGCGAGCTCCTCACGTTCCCCTGAGTTTCCGTGAGCCTCCGACGCCAGCCAGGAAGGATTTGGAGGAACACGAAAACCTCAGCAGATAAAGTCTACACATCTGCTCTTGATCCAGCTCAGAGATAGCAGAATGCCAAGCGGCCCAGGATTTAAGGCAGAACACGGCTCTGCGTTCAGAACGCCTCTGAAGCCCGAGTTACGCGTTCCCCAGGGGGTTGCGCTTTCACTTTCCTAAATTGCCTGCATATTTGCTTTTTTCTGATGGCAGATTAGGAACCATGCATTTCCTTAAACCGCCAGCTTTGGGCCAAGACACACACGCCCTGCCTGGAGCTCTGCCAGCCCACACAGCACAGGCAGAGCTGGAGAACCACGTTCAGAGCGAGCTGCTCCAAGGGGAGCCCAGCAGGCTCTGACTGCCAGCCACTGCCACAGCCCCAGCTCTTCCAGGCCAGGCAGCCTGCTCAAGATGCACAAGAACTAAATTAAACAGCTTTGGAGGCAAAGCAAGTGTGGCAGCACCACAATGCACCCCAGAGAAGAAATCACGATCAAAAATCTGCAGCCATTTCAGGGTGTAAATGGGCATGAAATGAGCGAGCAATTAATTTCCTGCAGGAGGAAGGAGTGCAGAGTTCGGTATCAGCAGCACTGCCAACATGTATAAACTTATTACATGTCCTGGGATAAGTGGTATTTCCCTTAAAGCCTCAGCTTCCAGAATCCCACAGTGATAACACAACGCTCCTCCCTGGTACTGCTGCAGCCCCAGAGCCTCCTGCCCACAGACACAACCTGCTTTTTCCAGCAGCCTGAGGAGATCTGGGGAGCAGAGAGCATCAGCAGAGTGGGGAGACACCATCCCTCCCCTGGCCATCCCAGCACGGCAGCGCAGGCACCTCCAGCTCCCCCCGTTTGCAGAGGGACTCCAGAGGAGCCGGGAATCTCCCGAGTGCAGAGCATCCACCAACCTCACCCTGGGCTTTTGCTGAGGGACCCCTGGCTCAGCTTCTGGACCCTGACCCAGAGCCAGAGCAGAGCCCACTGGTACAGATGGGAACAGCAGCTTGGGGGATCCACACCAATCCCAAACCCACACACAATCCCAAATCCACACCAATCCCAAATTCACACCAATCCCAAACCCACACCAATCCCAAATCCACACACGATCCCAAAACTACACACAATCCCAAATTCATACACAATCCCTAATCCACACCAATCCCAAATCCACACCAATCCCAAACCCACACCAATCCCAAATCCACACACAATCACAAATCCACACCAATCCCAAACCCAAAGCCTTGCATGCCTGAGCAGCCAGGCTAAGATCTGGCAAGAAACACCTTTGTCCATAGGGGAGAATTAGTCAAATAATGTTTTCAATACGTCTTAAGGAAGAGGTGAATTAGCTCCAAGATTTACAGTCTCATCATTCTCTGCTTGAAAAGGTTTCATCAATCCACAGCCACACCAGCAATATTCCCCTTTTCTCTCCCTACACAGCCAGACCCCATTTCCTCCTCACTCCTTCACACATGGATAATAATTTTTGTTTCCTCTTTTCAGTTTTATTGCTGGGGGGTTGCAGGAGGGCAGGGGCTGGCAGGGCTGTGCCTGGGGCTGCTGTGGTATTGCAGCCTCAGCCAGCAGAGCCACGCAGGCAGCCGGGGGCTGGTGGGGAGATGCTCAGTGCACTGCAACAAAGGATTTCCCCCGGGTATTGTGCCCGTGGCCCTGGAACACATTCAGAGATAAAAGCCTTGAATTCAGAGGTGCTCGATTCTCCCACTGCTGCAACATTACAGAACACTGGCAGCACGCAAATCAAGGTGCAGAAATTATCCTGTGCCAGTGTTGTAAAATGATGGGATCAGAGATTTGTTGTGCTCAGGAATTTGAGTCTCTCAGCTTCGGGCTGGTTTCCAGCACTAAATACAGCACGATGATATTTTTTGCATTTTTTTCCTTCTATACAAACTTTTATTAAAATCACATTATTTTCCATTATCTCTTTACTTGCCAGTTTCCCCAGTCAGTGACATCTAATTTCTCTGCCAGCAGTATTTCACCACAAAGAACACAACCAGTAACAAAGCAACACTTTCACCTTCTATTTATTTTCAAAAGCACCCATCTGATAGATCTGAAGGCCAGCAGGATTTAATGCAACCTTCTGGAAAAGCTGTTCTTTAGGGAGTCTCCATCTTCCGTCCTTTCCTTGTCAAATTGCATTTGCCCATGACCCATAACACGGCTCCCACTCGGAAACGTCTCTGCTCTGAGATGAGCACAGGTAAGAAAATGATCAGCCTCAGAGCACAGCTCTTGGAGGCAGAAATCCTCCCCGGAGAAAGAAATCTCCCTTGTTTTGTATCTGCGGTAACGTACATTGTTTGTATTAGCACTAAATAAATAAACAACGGGGGTTTTTAAAGCGTTGGGCAAGCTTTGAAATATACGTGCCATAAATAGGGCAGGAAATGAGCAGGGCCTCGGTTTGTGCTCTGCAGATGACTCCTCACAGATATTAAAATCCATCGTTAATGCATTTTCGAGAGAACAAGGGAGGCTCCTTTGGGGCCGCAGGGCCCGAGACCCCCCTGCAGCCGCTGGGGTTCTGCCTTGGCGAGCGGAGCCAGGCACGGAGGAGCCTCGGAGCTGCGGGCAGGGAGAGCCCGGCACGGAGCAGGAGAGCAGGGGAGCTCGGCTGGGGATGCTCGGGGAGCTCGGCTGGGGATGCTCGGGGAGCTCGGCTGGGGATGCTCGGGGAGCTCGGCTGGGGATGCTCGGGGAGGCCGGGCCGAGGAGCTGCCGGCGGAGCGCTGGGAGAGGCTCCCCAGGACGCCCCAAAAGCTGCCCAAGGGCAGAGCCGCGGGGCTGGGAGCTGCACATCAATGGCCTCACGTCCATGAACCGGGAGCAGCTGCTGGCGCTTGGCTGAGGGGAAGCTGCGCAGCTCTATCCCAGCTCCCCTCCTCCCCAGCAGAAAAGAGCCACGGAATAAAACCCACGGGCTGCACCTACAGCGCTCAGGGCGTTTGTGCTCGCATTTTCACCCAGATACTGCCCCGAGCCGCCAGGCACAGGGCACGGGCGCGGACGATGCTGCGGTGAGAGGAACGAGCCGCAGCCTCCAGCACCGAGCGCTACAGGAGAACCATTCCCATCGTTTCGCTCACGGTCACACACCCCGAAACCGGGAATGGCCAGAACCTGGAGCCGAGCGTGCCCCCGTCCCCTCCCGGCTCCCGGTGAGAAGCGCTGTCCCCCGGATGGGGGCGGCTGGGGATGCCCGGGGGACCCTCCCGAGCGCTCCCCGGGATCGGGCCCGCAGGGCGGGGGGCTCGGCCGTGCCCCCCATCGTTACCTCCAGCCCCGGGCGGGGGGCGCGGTGCATGCGCAGCTGCCGCTGCCCTTCATTCATAAAAAAAAAAAAAAAAAAAAAAACGGGAAAAAAAACCCACCCCGGGAGCCGCATCCGCGCTCCCCTCCAGCCCCCATTCATAAAAGGCAGCGGAGCATGCGCGGTGCCGCCGCGGTGCCCACCCATTCATAGAGTCGGGCGGCAGCGCATGCGCACGAGCGGCCGCTGCCCTCCCATTCATAAAATAGCCATTTTCCCAGGCAGGCGGGCGCAGCGCCGCGGCCGCCGCTGACAGCGCCGCGCTCGCAGGTCCCTGCCCGCAGCTCCAGCCGCTCCTGCCAGCGTTCTCCCAGGTCCGGCCCCCTCCTCCGCCTCGCATTTGGGATTAACTCGCCTATGGAGAGATGGTCTTAGCTGAATTATTGAAAGTAAGTACGAGATCGGTGCTTTGCGAGCAATCGTTAAATGTTTTAAGTAGAAAAAGCCAAGCCTGCTCCCCGAGGGAAAATCCTGCGCTCGTTCTAGATGTGTTGGGCTGCTCCTTACAGATCACTGATCACGAGCGTATTTCTGGCTATGACTTTTCTAACAGTGATTAGCTGTAATTCTGTACAGTGGAGAGCTGCCTGGTGCTTCCCAGGCGAAAGGAGACTCGGCATTCTGGAGAAATATCCTGTTTCTTGCAGAATTTCCATTTGTGTCCCTGCGTCTCTGATTTCTACCCCTTTTCTGCCTTCTCCCATCAACATCTGCATTTGCTGTACATATATGGCAGGCAGGTTTCAGCACACTTGGGTCGGGTTCGTTTGAAGGCTTTTACAGCAGAATAAGTGGCTTTTTTCTGCTGATGGGATGTCTTCTCCTTCATCCCTTCTTCCTTCCCCGAAAAGGAGCAGAAATGCATGGTCACCTGGGCTGACAAGTCAGAATTGGATCTTTCTTGCTTTGGAATGGATTATCCGCATTTCCTCTCTTTTCCAAAGCCCTGTCTTGTGAGTGTCAAGTAGTTTTTAGCTGTCTCCATAATAGGACACTTCAGAAATCAGCCACTCGTGTGTCAGACCTTTCCTGCATGACCTTTGCTCTTCAGCATTTTATTTCATGCTAGTCTTTTTTTCATTTTTTTTGGCCTCAGTGCCTTTTTCCATCACTGTTCTCCCCTGTCTTGCTGTACACTTGTTTTAAATCTGGATGGATGCTGTATTTCAAAAGCTAGACGAGTAATAAAAATGTGTACCTGGAATAACTTCATCCAATATATGAAATATTTTCTATATGGAGGAAAAACCTGTGCTGGCTGCTCCTTTCTACCAACTGCGTAGCAAAGATAAGCCAGGATTTTATTTTGTGGTACCAGTCCTGGCGTCACAGGAGAAAGACAAGCCTAGAGACGACATGTTCTGAAAATTCATTATCAGGAGGGGAATGGAAAAAGCAGAAAGGGGCATAGAAAAGGCACAAAGGTCTTAGAGGAAAGCAGGACTGGGAATGCAGACCTTGGAAATGGCAGTGCAAAGGAATATCACAGGGGAAAAGGCTTCCCTCTTTTACCTCCAGTTACCAAGGGTCTGATTTCTTCATTTCAGGCTTTTATGGCCCCAAGTTTTTCATTAAAGGGAGAAGGAGAGAACGAAAGAGAAAAGGAAAAGCATCCCTGCATTATCCAGAGTGGAAAAAGCACGTTCTAGATTCTTTAAAACTTCTCCAGCTGCTGCCTTTCCTCCATGCCATGCCAAGGGGACAGCATGGCAAGGAATTGCTGTTTAATTAGCTGAAGAGAAACGCAGCTTTCCCAATATTAAAGCTTCCCCTCTCTGCCTTTATTTTGGGTTAAAGAAGAAAGCTCCAATTTGTGCACGGAATCACAATGATCCCGATGACTGGCTTCCCCCTTGTCCATATAAAAATGAATGATAGCAGGAGGAGGGGTTGTTCTCAGTTATTGGAACCCCACTGGGGATGTCTCGTTGATAAATGTGCCCTTTTCCATGGGCTGCTGTGTTTTCCCTTGTTGGAAGGGACTCTATATTGGGATTATAAAATTAAAAGGACCATTTCTGAATACTGCAGTCCCTTTGAAATTCTCCATGAGGTATGTGCAGGGGAGAAATTACTTGTTCTCCTCCTGAAACAGCAAAACAAAAGCTGTTTTCCTGGAATCATGACTAATTCCTAGATCGTACTGGGAAATGCAAGGTCTCAAAAAGCAATTCCTACCCCCCCAAAAAAAGATTCTGTTCTCAGACTTCGGTGAAATCAAATTCCCAGCCCTTATAACGCTACAGCAATAATTAATAACCACTTCTGACAGTTTTCAAAAAATTAAATGTGAGAGAAAAGAATTCATTCATCACAATCCTGTACAACTTCCCAGCTTCAGCCCAGTAGTAAAATCTGTGTTTTTATAGGCAAACAGTTGCACAAGTGTTGTTTTTTTATCCTTTTTCAATGCAATACAATGTATTTCCCCAAGAAAATCTGCAATCCTTCTAATGAGGTTATCATTTAGTGCCATTAGCTTAACAGATCATATCTGAGCTTAGTTTTCTGACCTTAAAATAAATGTTTTTGTCCAGTTAAAGGCTTTGACTGAGAAATTCAAGTCTCCAGAGATCTGAATGCCAGTGGGCCAAAATGTGCTTTATTCACTCGCACCATAGGAACAGACTTTAGCTGGACAGAGACAGCTTCTTGGAAGTCTACAGGTCTCATTTCCCAGCTCCTGAATTTCCATGCTCTGGCAAGAATTTAGTGTCTCATTTTAAAAATGGCAGGTTTCCCTAATAAGCTTTCTAATTTTTTTTCCTGCCTTGTTACTTGTAGAGAAGATTCTAGCTGGCCTTAGCTAGATAAGGCTGCTAAGGAGGCGGAATAAAAAGAGTGAATGTCAATATTTTGTTAATATTAATACACACTTTAGGAAAAAAAATCTGTGTTTTTTCCCTTTTTTTGAAGCATTTACAGCTCAACTCAAAATCCAGACAGCCGAACTCAGTCTTAATGAACTCCAGCCTTATGAATTATTCTTAATCCCACATTAAAAACATGTGCTTGCTGCAAGGTCTCCTTTAACTACCTCTGAGTGTAGTCTTCCTCATTAAAAGCTTTAATTGAACCCTTTGGCTTGCACCAGGAGCAGTGTGTCCCTTGTCACTGCTGGCAGGCCTGGACAAGAGGATGTCCTTAACCCCAGACAAAGGCAGGGGCAGAATTTGTTCCCTTGTCTGCAGCTCCTCCTCTCCTGGGCCTTGGGGAGCAAATCCTTTACTGATCACTTGGATGGGAGTGACCCCTGTTCTGCCCCTCTGTGTCCCTGCTCTGTCCCCTCTGCGTCCCTGTCCTGTCCCCTCTCCATCCCTGTCCTGTCCCCTCTCCATCCCTGCTCTGTCCCCTGTCCATCCCTGTCCTGTCCCCTCTGCATCCCTGTCCTGTCCCCTCTGCATCCCTGTCCTGTCCCCTCTGCATCCCTGTCCTGTCCCCTCTCCATCCCTGTCCTGTCCCCTCTGTGTCCCTGCTCTGTCCCCTCTCCATCCCTGTCCTGTCCCCTCTCCATCCCTGTCCTGTCCCTCAGCCCAGCACCTGCAGAGGAGCTGTTTAACCAGGGCACCAGAGGAGCCAGGCTGTTCTGTCAGATCAGATCTGGCCCTGGCTGCCATCGATTCTGAGCTCTGTTGCCTTGCACAGGCCTTGCAGAGCATCTCCCCACCCCTGGCATGAAACTGCTTCCAAGTGTGTTGCTTTCAATTATGATCATTTCCTGTATTAGGACTAAATATTCCATGTTTTTCTTGTTTTCTTCTTCTTGCACTGTATTTTCAGAAATCTGTGTGTCCCATACAGCAAAGAAAATAAACCAGATTTCTGCAGTGCATTCACTGCATCTATTGCTGCCTCTGTGTCAGTGTTAATGAGTGACTGTCACAGCTCTTCCACAGACTAATTCAGCTTTTGCTTTGATAATGGAGTCACAGCATGGATTGAGTTGGAAAGGACCTTAAAGCCCATCTCATTCCACCCCAGCCATGGCAGGGACACCTCCCACTGTCCCAGGTGCTCCAAGCCCTGTCCAGCCTGGCCTTGGGCACTGCCAGGGATCCAGGGGCAGCCCCAGCTGCTCTGGGCACCCTGGAGGCCTCCCCACCTTCCCAGGGAACAATTCCTTCCTAAAATTAAATCTAATGCAGGTCTAATGTCAGTAACCAAGAGAAGGTGTGATCCCTGTGCAGGTTCAGGTTCAGAGGTGTCTGGTGTGACCCAAAGCACATCCCCAAATGAGCAGCTCAGCTCTCACCCAGTCCCAGTGCAGGGCCCAGCCTTTCATCAATCCACAGCAATTTCTCCATCCCTTCTTCACAAAAGCTTGTGATGCTTCAATAGTTGGAACATTCTTGGAAACCTGTGGTTGAAAATTCATGTTGAAGTATCAAATTTGCTTTATTCTATTTACAGCTGGACTTGACAATCCTAAAGGTCTTTTCCAACCTCATCCATTCTATTACAGGAGGGTGGCTTTTTGTGCACCAGTGCTCTCCATGCCCCCAGCACCATTACAATTTGGATTTAGAAGATTTCTAATAAATGTAATGGTCCTAGAGGTGGCCAGCAGCCCCTGGCAAAGGTTCAGCAGCTCCCTGATGTCCCAGGGCACAGCCCAGGCTCCAGAAAGGAGCCACCAGTGGTGTCACAGGACCTGGGGAGGACAATCCAGTGCCAGCAGAAATCTCAGTTTGCTGAGGCTGGCAGACACAACAGAAGGGCCAGGCTGCTCATGAGGTGCAATTAAGGTGTTGTTAATTAGGGAGAGATAAGAGGCCCCTGATCTGGTGCACACAGCTGACAAAGGACAGAAGGGTTTGGGGGCTGCCCCTGCCCACCCCAGGGTTCTCTCAGCAAACACAGCCCCAGCTGCACCTTTGGGCTTTTTTGGTTTTCTGTGACATTTGAGATTCCCTTTAGACATTTCCATGGCAGCAGCTCCTGTCCAAAAAGGCTGGGGCAAAGCTGTGGGACCTTGTACCTGATGCTGGCAGCAGAGGAGGAGCTCCTGGCAGCTTTTCCCATTTTCCTGCTGACTGCAGTGGGGATGTGGCAGTCCCAGGTTGTCCAGGATTGCTTCCACATGGGACCCTCCTCTAGACTTAATTATTCTTGTTATTCTTTTATTACCACAAACATCTAGAATTAATGTTAAACATGTGAGAAAGAACTTATTAAAATTATTAACCAGTGGGTGACTCAGTTATGAGCATTACATATTTCTGTGCTCACTGGATGTTTAAGTCAAGATCCATTTTGTTTTTCAGTAACTGGAAGATTTGCTGTCCAACACCACTCTGAAAATAAAGATATTAGAACCTTATTATTTCAAAACTTGTTCTGAAGACTAATGTTCTGAAGATTAATGAGTTTTCCTGAGGGTTTACATGACTTTCTCATGGAACTGCCTACAAGGACATAGCTTTCTCTAAAGTGATGTAGGCAAATCCAAAATCCTATTAAACACAAAATGCCTTTTGTTTTAATTTCATCTGATTTCAAAATCCTACAAAACTTCTGAATCTGAAATAATACCAAAACACTTTACAATAACAGCTGGTTTCCTACAACTTTAGGACTTGGAATTACCCAGTACAACAGTAATTTTAAATTGGCCATATCTTGATGAAGAGATGGAACAAACACTGCAACACGTGTATGAACTTGACTTTTGAGTCCAATTTTACTCCCTTGGAAGGAAGTATATTTTGACTTGAAAATTGTATGTGGTGAGTGACTCCACAGTCATGGGGGAAGAGAGATTTTTCTCTACATGGGAGTTTGCTGCCTTGAAAAGAACTTCATTGTTTGCCTGTAAAGAATGAAAAATGCCCTATGTAAGAACAAAGTCATGAATTTTTTTTTCCTGTTGTCTACTTTAAGAAAATTATCTGTACAGTCGCCACCAGTGAATTTGTGCCTGTGTTAATGCTGTAATACATCTGTAATTACCTATGAACAAAAATTAATTAATTTTGTGTGCTGTATGGCTTTTTTTTCCTCTATTGAAATGCAATTTGCAGTCAGGATTAGTGCAGTGGACAACAAAGAGCCCTAAGGTTACCCCCTTCAGCTCTTGTCCTCTTTCAAGGTCTAAAGTTCTGCCAGGTTACCCCAAACATTAATTTTGATGTGGGATCTGGCTGGGATAAGCTTTATAAATTCAGTTTATGATCCCAGTGTTGCTGCTGAAGGCACTGCTCTCCTTGTGAGCAACACCCCTGGTGTGGGGTGGGTTTTGGGGGGAGGTGAAGGAAATGCTGCCCTGCCTCTGGGCACACATCAACCACAACAGGTCAGGTTGTGATGTCTTGGAGCATCACCCAGGGAAGTCCCAGGGTCTTCCCATCAGGCATCCAGGCAGGCACAGGAGCAGTGTGGCTCACGATTTCCCCCAGCACAAATCCTCAGCCCCAGCGCTGGGCTGGGCTCCTCTTTGCACTGTGTGCCCACACAGAAACCTCCCCTGCCCTGGGAGCAGCAGCAGAGGGAAAGGTGCTCAGAGCACACAGACAAACCCTGGAGCTGTGAGACATTGCCAAGGCTGTCACCCAGGGGAGAGGAGCCTCCTGGCAGCACCCAGCTCCCTCCCAGCTCAGCACTCGAGGTGTTTGACCTGGATCTGTCACCAGCGATCCCCCTGCACTGCTGGAACCTCTGGTGACAAGGCCAGCAGCAGCAATGCAGTCATGGTCCTTGGAAAATTCCAGAAATATCAGAAACATTAAGAGTGGCATGAAAGGGGAGAGCAGCTGAGTGTGGAACCCCTCTGCCCAGGAGAGAGAGGGCAGGGAATGAAGGACCAAACCCTGACAGGATGCACATCTGTGGTGGTTTAGAGGTGGTCTCCAGAGCAGGGCTCTGGCAATTGGGAGAGCTGGGTCTCATTTGGTTGTTTTCCCTTCACAGGTTTTATCCACACAGATGCTGATATCTGCAGGGTCTTTGAGATCACCATGTCAGGCTTCCCTTCCCCTTGTCCTGCAGAAATAGTCTATTTATTAAAAAGGCAATTTGAAACTGTATTGCAGTGAAAAAAAAGAGGATGGAAAACTTCTACCATCAACTCTCCTGCCGTGTGGTGTTTAGTCCAGGGTCCCCCTCCTTTCAGTGGTAATTAACTGAAATCTTGATTAGCATTATCTCAGATAAGCCATCTTTGACATCTGCCTGCATGAGGCCCTGTCTGTGCACGGGGGTGTTTTAGGAGCGGCCTGGCTCTAATCCTTCCCCAAATTAATGTGGTGACACCGTTTCTGTGTGGTGGCATCACCAGCCCTGGGGCACTGCAGGGTCCATCTAAAGCCCGAGTGCCACCTCCAGGGGCTCCCAGCCGGTGCCACCAGCGCTGCAGAGCACCCTGGATGTGCCACCCTGGTGCTGGGGACAGGCAGCACCAGCTCCGCTCCGCACACGTGCTGGCACGCAGGGTCAATAATTAAAATCAATTAAATAATTACAATAAATGCTTCTCCACGGATCCGGTGGGAATGTGGTGAATGCAGCAGATTCCTGGGAGCTGGTAAGGAGTGGGAGAGAGCAGAGAGCCCTGGAGAGGCCAGCAAGGCTGGGCTGAGGAGGAGCAGACAGGCTCTAACACCCTGCAGCCCTGCCACCATTTCCTCCAGCTACCTTCCATCTAAGATCAGCTCTGCTGCACTTACTCTTGGCAGCCAAAACAGCTGCATCTCTCTCCTTAAAAAAACAAAAACAAAACAAAAAAACCCAGCGGAATCTAAGTCTCCCTGCAAATGTAACACGCAGCCGATACAGAACTGATGATTTTGCTAAACTCTGACTTGCAGCAAGTACTTTTTATATCATGACATTGGATTCTGATGCACAAAAGAAAATCAAGTTCTTTTCCCTCTGCACGCCCCACAGTTGTCAGAATCATTGCTTCTCTTTGTTTTTTACGTACAGTAACTAGGAAGAGATGCTTTATAAACTCTCTTGTTCCTCCAGTCAGGATGTCAATGAACTATGAATAATGAAACAAAATTTAAAAAAAAATCCAAGTGAATGGCTAAGATCCAGCAGAGAATTTTAACTGGGGAAGAGAAGCAGCATAAGGGCTGCATGACAATAATCATCATTACTGCTAATAAAGCATTTCTTCCTGCTGGTGTGGTGCAGGGGACAAAGGGGGCCCGGATGCGGTGCCGGACCCGGCATGTGCCGATCTGCCCACGCTCCCTCCTGCTGATCCCGGGAGAACTGGAACTCTTCCAACCCCAAATGCCAAGTGATCCATCAAAGCAACGATTTACAAATGCAAGAGTGGGCTCTGGTGGCATTTCTCAGGGGGTAAAGATGGACTTCCCTTTCTTCTTCCAAGAACGCAGAATCAGTTCTCACTCCCATTTCTGAGGTGTCGCGTTCATTTCAGGGGAGGTGGGCTCTTGCAGAGGTGCCCACACCGTTACACAAACACTTCTCACACTTTATTTGGTTGAAGTTGGATGCAGTTTTTTCCTTTTTCCCACTGCTGTGATATTAAAGTCATAGAATCACCGAAGCATTTAGGTTGGAAAAGGCCTTTAGGATCATCGAGCCCAGCTGTTAAACCAGCGCTGCCAAGTCCAAACCTTTCACGCTGTTGGAGAAGGTTAATTTGTTTGTTGAACACAAACAACTGGCAATGCCTTAGGCTGTTCACGACTTCCTTTTTCTTGATACCAGCAGCTTTTCCCCTCCTGCGACCGAAGCTTTACTCACGCCTTCTTTCAACTGATCTCCAGCATTATTTTATTTATGAATAAAGGTCACCCCGTGAGGAAATGGCACATCTACTAGAAAACAATGTGCACTTTCTAAATTTGAACCGAGTCGTTTCCGTTCTTTGATTTAAGTTTAGTTACTTCCTGTGGTTTCTTGTCCTACGCCACTGCTGAATCTTTGGATTGACTCCAGGATAAATTGCACTCTTTCAATGAAATTAGAAACTGCGGCAGTGACGGCTCAGCCAGAGCGGCTGGTAAACAGCGCTTCGGCGGGATCTCAGTGCGCTCCGTGGGCTGCAGCAGTGTGTGTGTCACACAGGTAACACAGTGTCACCTGTGTGAGGGGATGGAGCCAGTCTGAGCCCTGTGGGTGCTCTCCTGGGAGCTGCACCCCGGGCTCCCACCCTGCTCTGGCACCAGACAAGGGGCTGAGCGAGCGCTTCCCCTCCCGTGGGAGGAATAAAGGAGCCTTTGGAACCAGCGGCTCCTGATGGAGAGGAGACACCTCCTCACCAAAATCAGGCTGTCCTGCCGGAGGCAGGTCCTTGGTTAGCCAGGACAGGTGCTCAGCCCCACACTCTGAAGCACCTTTGTAGCAGGCCACAGTCCTGAGTCAGGCTTTTTAGGGATCTGAGTCAACTGGGGGAAACCTCCAAAGTTTGGAGAAGTCATTTCAGGAAGTTTGCTGACAAAACCACATGCGAATATACACCGGTAGCCCCAGGATGTGCTTTCCCTCCGTGAAACCATGAGTGGGCTCTTCAGGAGCCTGCAGTGACCGCAGCCCTCCCGGGGCTGGAGGGGCTATAGATGGCCAAGGTCAGGGAGGGGGACAGCAAAGGAGGAGTGAGGCACTTTGTACCTGAGTGCTCTGCCTCCCTCAGACACAAATTTACCGTACAGGACCTTCAGCGTAACAACCAGCCCCAGTAAGGAGCCCTTCTGGCCTGCAGGATCCTGCAATAATGACACACTCTCTCTCTTTCCCCCTCATCCCTTTTCTTTCCCCTTCCCTTCCCCCAGGACACTTGAGCACAGATTTTCCCCCGGTAGTCAGACTGATTTCTCCATGGAGCCCCGGATTCCTCACAACATCACCGTCGTCCCCAACTCTGTGATGGTGCAGCCCTTGCTGGACAGTCGGATCCCGTACGGGCGGCTGCAGCACCCGCTGACCATCCTGCCCATCGACCAGATGAAGACCACCCACATCGAGAACGACTACACCGACAACCCCAGCGCCTCCCAGCCGCCAGCCCAGAAGCGCCCCCGCGCCCCCCAGGAGCTGGGCTTGGGCAGCCAGCACCCGCAGCGCTGCGAGCAGGATGTCACCCACCCCTGGATCTCCTTCAGCGGGCGCCCCAGCTCCATCAGCAGCAGCAGCAGCACATCCTCAGACCAAAGGCTGCTGGACCACATGGCCCCGGTGCCCGTGGCAGAGCAATCGTCCCCCCGCGCCGTTCGCATCCAGCCCAAGGCCATCAACTGCAAACCCCTGGAGCTGAAGGGCCCCGCGCCCCAGGAGCTGGACAAGCACTTCCTGCTGTGCGAGGCCTGTGGCAAATGCAAGTGCAAGGAGTGCGCCCTGCCCCGGACTCTGCCGTCGTGCTGGGTGTGCAACCAGGAGTGTCTGTGCTCGGCGCAGAACCTGGTCAACTACTCCACCTGCATGTGCCTGGTCAAGGGCGTCTTCTACCACTGCACCAACGAGGACGACGAGGGCACCTGTGCCGACCACCCCTGCTCCTGCTCCCACTCCAACTGCTGCGCCCGCTGGTCCTTCATGAGCGCCCTGTCCCTGGTGCTGCCCTGCCTGCTCTGCTACCTGCCCGCCACCGGCTGCGTCAAGCTGTCCCAGAGATGCTACGACCAAGTGAGCCGGCCCGGATGCAGATGCAAAAACACAAACAGTGTCATTTGCAAGGCATTGCCCGAGAGCAAAGGGGCAGAAAAGCCCTTTTAAAATGGTCTGGGAGGACGGAGTTGGGAGGATGCTCCGCGGAGCAGGGTGGTGGTGGCTCTTTTTAATAACCTGTGTTCTGAGGAGAGCGTTAGCCTCTTGCCTTCGGAGAAAGCAGAAGCAACTATTTCCACAAACTGAAGCACTTTGGGTTATTCAGGGTTTTTGGAACTGGTCGCAGTTTGAGTAGATGGGGCCAAAGGAGGAATGTTAATAATGCAGAGTGAAGGCTGCAAAGCCGTGTACATCATGAAGTACAGCTGCTGGAAAACTCCCGGCTTGGATGGACGGCTGCTCACCAGGCCTGCACACCACAGGAACCATTAACTGCTCGCTTGGCAGGCACCGCCTCACAACCAATCCCCATCCCCAGCTGCAAAAAGCTGCTTTGAATTCGGATTCAGGGCGGGCTACTTGTTTCCTGTCTCCTTCCAAACCCCAGCTCGCTCCCCGCAGCCTGTTGAAGGTGATGGGGGAACTCTCTCCACCCTCCTTCCCTCCTAGACACCACTCCAAGGGCTGGTTGCACACAGAGTACGTGTTTCCCAAAAGCTTTCTGCGTCCCTCAGAGATTTTTGGAGCAGAAGTGAAGCTACATTTCATTTGCTGAAGGCTCTTTTGCCCTTTGGGCGTTTCCCACCCGGCCCCACTGGTTTGGAACCCCTTTCTAAAGCAAGATGGTAGCAGGGCCGCTCCTCCCAGGAGGAATTGCAGCAGGATGTGTTCGGGCAGTTGTGTCAACAGCGGGTTCTCCTGCCTGTAAGCTGATCCGTGGCATCAGGTTTCACTCCGTGGAATATGAATTTTCCATCAGCAGGACAGCCCCGCTGCGGGAGGATGGAGGCCGATCCCGTTTCCCCCAGGCCCTCGTTCGCTCCACGAGCAGAGGGGACGCAACTCAAGGGTGGGGTTTGTTTCTCTAAACCTCCGGTAAGAAGTCACACAGCCCCAAGTGTACGATGCACATAGATGTATTTTTCTAGGGATCTCAATCCAGTACCTCCTCCCCTCCTGGAACAAGCTCCTCTTTGCTCATTAAATATTAAGATTTGTTTTTGTCTTGGGGGTGAATGGCATTTGCTTGAAGTACAGCACATTCCCCCACCCCTATTGCTGCTGTTTGACTTTTGCCTCTTCTGTACAAAAGTGTCTTTTTAAGTGTAAAGAATGCTTTTAGTGTTTATTTTAGTGTTAACACACACTAGGGAAAGCCAGGGGAAGGAGGAGAGCGTAGTTGACGAGTGGGCCCGTGGTTTTCAGCACACAAATATTGGCTCTGTCCTTGCACTCATCCTGGGGCTGGTTCTGCTTTCCCCAGGATGTTGTAACCCCTCTCTCTTGACAACTACAAGGTGCTAAACAAGAACCTTGGTCCAAACATGCAACACTCTAATGACAAGGTAGGTACTTGTTGCATGCAGAAAACTGACCTAGTGTCTCTTGGTGTTTTTAATGAGAGGAGATTTCCTCAGTAAATGCACAGCAGTGACAGTGAAATGTCATCTCTAATTAGATAAGCAATAGGCAGAGCTCATGTAGCATTTCCAGGAATGCCGTTGGCCTGGCTGCGACACGGCCGCGGGTCGGGGCTGGCAGGAACATCCTGATGGGACTCTGGTGTCTTTGAGTTTCAGTACTCAGCTCAGCTGGATGACTTGGGGTTTAGCTCAGTTGAATTGTAGATATTTATTGAATGGGGGAGTTAAAAAAAAAACCAACAAACTTTTCTATTTATAACATTTGCTAGCATGTACATGCTGAATCACAGAAAAAAGGATGTACTGTCTGTTACCAGATACCAGCTCCTCTAGGGTAGCCTCGTGTGTGGGCACCAGGAAGCAGGTGGGGATCCAGAGCTGTATTTATTATCCTGCACAAATCTGAGGGGAAAAGATAAAAGGAAAACCGACCCCAAACTGGTGGAACTGTTGGTTGAATGTATAAGATGTATTTAATAAGAGAAATCATTTTCCTAAGATACAGGCAAGCTAGAAAAGGCAGCAGGAGAGGATTTCCTTGCTGCCCTCCTCTGTTGGGAGCACACATGTCCAAATGGCCTCCACCCATGGCTGCTTTGCCTTTTTGAGCCTCTGTCCCTGGTGAATCTGTGCTGAAAACCCTCAGTGGCAGAGCCCACGGCTCGGTGCCTGGTCCCTGTGAGCAAAGGCACCGCTGGAATGGTGGTCCCTGTGCCAACCTACACTCATGTACACGCTCCCAGCAATCCCAGCCGGGTTTCCTCTCATTGTACATAGCTGTAAACTATTTCTCTGTTGGTTTGTTTCAGTACCTAAGCCCTGTAAGGCGATGATGCCGTGCTGGAGCCTGTCGGGCGTTGTGGATGTGTTAGAGCAGTGGTCAGTGTAGCAGTGACCCTCCCTGCTCCCTCGGCAGCTCCCAGCCCAGGGCAGGCCAGGGAGCTGCAGAGCCCTGGCTGGAGCTGGGGAAGGACCAGGGCTCTGCCAGAGGGAGCAGCTCCATCGATAACGTCGGTGTTCCCGCTTTTCCCCATCCCAACAATTCCATCCCACATTCCCTTTGAAGGTACTTGGGGCTCCTGCCGGCCCAGAGCTGCACACGGGCACGGTGTCCTGTCACTGAGTGACCCTGTCACTGAGTGACCCTGTCACTGTGACCTTGTCACTGTGTGACCCTGTCACTGTGTGACCCTGTCACCGTGTGACCCTGTCACCACCGTGTGACCCTGTCACTGTGTGACCCTGTCACTGTGACCTTGTCACTGTGTGACCCTGTCACCGAGTGACCCTGTCACCACCGTGTGACCCTGTCACCGAGTGACCCTGTCACTGTGTGACCCTGTCACCACCGTGTGACCCTGTCACTGTGTGACCCTGTCACCGTGTGACCCTGTCACTGTGACCCTGTCACTGTGTGACCCTGTCACCGAGTGACCCTGTCACTGTGACCTTGTCACTGTGACCTTGTCACCATGTGACCCTGTCACCGAGTGACCCTGTCACTGTGACCTTGTCACTGTGTGACCCTGTCACCGTGTGATCCTGTCACTGTGACCTTGTCACCGTGTGACCCTGTCACCACCATGTGACCCTGTCACCGAGTGACCCTGTCACTGTGACCTTGTCACTGTGTGACCCTGTCACTGAGTGACCCTGTCACCACTGTGTGACCCTGTCACCGTGTCCCAGCCCCTCACAGGTCACAGCCCCTGCTAACGAAGGGACAGTGGCCAACGAGCACAACCTCTGGGATGGCCATGGGGGCAGGAGGGCAGGGCAGCCACCCCTGGGACAGGTGCCATGCTCTGCAGGAGGAGGATGGCAGGGCTCTGCTAATTGCTGCAGCCCTGCTAATTGCTGCAGCCCTGCTAATTGCTGCAGCCCTGCTAATTGCTGCAGCAAGTTCATGCCAGGGTTTGCCCCTGCCCTCACACCATGGCCCAGCCAGCAGGAAGGGGGGAGCTGAGGGTGCTGGCAGTGCCACACCGCATTCCCAGCGGGAGCAGAGCGGCCCCAAGAGACAAAGACACCGTCACCACTGCCCCGTGCCCGTGCCCAGCCAGTGCCAGGAGCAGGTCCCAGATTTGGTGCTCCCTGGACACCGGTTTTGCCACCCTGATGAGCCCTCACCCTTCCCAGCACTGGGTATTCCCTTCCCCTCCCATGCTCAGACACCCTGAGAAATATTTCCCCCACCTCCTCTTACCCTGCCCTCACATGTACCCCCTGAAAAGTTACCACAGAAGGTTTTTCTTTGTATAGAATATTTATTTTGAAGCTCTATTTTAATAGTATTTATTTTAGAAAGTCTACTATTGTAAGAGTTCTTCTGTTTGTGAAGAAAAGCAAGTACTGATGAATGTACTGATCTAGAAATTATATATATATATAAATATATATTGTTAAATATATAAATGGCTGTTGTGGTTCTTTAAAAAAAAAATCCCGGGAATGTTTATAGCAATTATTCTAAAAATGCAAGCAGAGAGTAGCCCAGAATTGGTTATTTCATGTTCTCCAGCCCTGCCCAGGAACTCAGGGCGATGCTGGGGCTGCTCTGCCCGTCAGGGGCTCATCAATTCATTATCCCTCAAATCCCTGCATTGGGAAGAGGCCTCAGTGAGGAGTGCCCTGCTCTGTGAACAGGAGCAATCCTCTCCTTCCCTGCACCTCTAAATCCTGGAAGCCAGGCTGCTCCTCACATCCCTCACAGCGGCGAGGGCACCGACACTGAGGAGAGCCGAGAGCAGCCCCAGCACGGAGGGGCTGTGCCAGCCCCATCCCACAGAGCCCCCCTCAGCATTTCAGAGCCTCCCTCAGCATTTCAGAGCCTCTCCCAGAATTTCAGAGCCTCTCCCAGAATTTCAGAGCCTCTCCCATCTCCCCTTCCCCGTGCTGCCCACCCAGATCAGCCCCCCAGGGCCGTGGGTGGGCGCAGAGCATCCTCCAGCCCTGGCACCCCAAGGTGCCCCCAGGACTCTCCCACCTCCCTGGAAAAGGGCAAAGCTGTCAAGGAGCGACTCCCTGTGTCCCTGCCCAACCTCTGAGCCACATCCTGGGGCTCCCAGCCACCAGCACCCACCACCCTTCCTGCCCCCAGCTCCTCATGTGTCACCAGCATCGCACCCCACTGCTAAAAATACAGGATCCGGGTTATTTTTCACCATTCCTGTTATTTATTTGCACACTCTGTGGAGCTGTGACTCACTGGAAGCTGTGCCATGTTTTGTGTCATCACAGAGGTAACCCGAGTGTGTTACCTGGCCTGAAATAATATTATTGAAACAATAATGTTGAATTAGTCAATGGATCAGATAAAGAGACAATAACTACACTGTGCAGATCACGACATCTGATGCCAACAAATTTGCAATAAGGAAAAGATACTGAATTTGTTATGCTGGGGGTGGATTTTCTTTTTTTTTTTTTCTTTTTTAAACAAACAGGCTGAGCCAGGATGTATAAATTTAAATCAGAGTTTGGCAACACCAACTGATGTCTTGCACATAAAGCTTTAAAAATACCAACACGACGCTCATGTCTCTCTGCTGGAAGCCAACCAGAGCACTCTGCCTGATTTGAGCAGTAGATGTTAAAGCAATATTTTTTAGATCTATCAAAATTATCAGCTTTTTTTTTATCCTTTTTTATATCATTTTCTGTTATTGACCCTCAAAGGAAACCAGCTCCAACTTCACAGGCTATAGAATGGTAGAGAGATGCAAGAGGTAAGAATACAACAGACTTCCCAGGCCCTAGAGCAAGCCCAGCTCTTGGATATCAGACCTGAAAGGGAATTTCTTGTGAATCAAAGCACCCTAAAAACGCCCTAAATCCATGTATTCATTCTGAGAGAATGGGGAAAAATTGTGAACTTGCAGAAATGAGTGACCAGATGGAGCAGGTTGCATCCCTCGATCCCTTTCAACCCAAACCATTCTGGGATTCCACAAAATGAGATAAACACCTAATTTTTAATTCCTTTTAAAACTATTTTTTTAAAATACGTGCTTAATAAACACAATGGGATTTTCCCAAAGGTGTTATAAAATAAAGGCCTTATGAAACCAGGCCTGTCACTTCTTCTAAGTGCAGATAACTTCCAAGTTCCCACATGAAACAATCCTGGGTATGAAAAGTTCGTTGACACGACAACCTGTTCTTGGGGAGAAAAATAAGGGCACCTGTATAAATAGATCTTGTCCCACGAGAATCCACAAAGGAAAAATGTAAACACCTGAATCTTAGCACGTACACACAGATCAGCTTCTGACCAGCCAGAAAACTCTGAGCCAATCGGTGCTGCACGTGAGGTCTGTGAAAACTGCGTGGAATGAGCTATGGGAATGAAGAATTGGCTTTTCTGCATGAAGAAAATGGAGCCTCAGGTGAATTATTACAACCTGCAAGAAACACCCTGGATGAGATGTGAGGTTTGTCAGCGCTGCCAGAGATGGGAGGAGGGGATGGGGAGAGCAAACAACGGGGCAGAGGCTGCACCCACCCTCAAAGGCAAACACTCTGATGATACAGCTCCACATGAAAAATACATTTTTAACCAATTCAAATAAAAAAAACCCCTAACTTCTCCTGCCCTGGCAACCCCAAGGTGGGTGTTCTGGCCAGGGAGTAGGACACATTCCTCCCTGGTGAGACACTTGTGCCAGAGCCAGGGGAGCAGTGGAGAGATCCAGGGAGAGCAGAACGGCAGCACAGGGACCTCCAGCAGGGTGGGACCCCCATGGCTCAGCCCTGGGCCACCAGAGCATCCCCAGCACTCTGCTCAGTGATGCCCAAAACACCAACCTGCTCAAGCTTCTCCAGGAAAGGGATTTTCTTTCAATTCTTTGCAATTACACACATTTTCCCACTGTGTGTACAAACAGAGGAAGAGTGGGGTTTTTTGGTGTCCCTTAGCAAGCACCTCTGCTGTGTTTACATGGAAACAGGATAAGGGTTTGGAGGACTGGGGCTGGCCTGTCTTTAGCAACAAAAAATAAAGGGTTATTAAAAGTCATCAAATCATGCTGGTGGCTGAGAAGCTTCTCTTTTCTTTTCAGGGCTGCTGTCGTGGTGAGCATGGCTGGGAGATGCTGCAGGGCTCCCACGAGGGCACCACCTCCCACAGCACCATTTCCCAGTAATAAATCATTTCTCTCACAGGGATCAGCAGTGTGGGAATGGGGTGATGGAGGCTGAAGAGGGAGGGAGAGCCCCATTCCTGGCCAGACACAGAGCCAGCTCCTCTCAGGGCTCCACAGCACCCAGGGATGAAGTTTGGCCTCAGTGTGAGGGGCAGACAAATGGCCAGGACAGAGATAAATTGCCTTTGCACTTTGTTTTACTTCCTCCCCACAAAACCCCCCATGGGAGCACTGAGTCCCTGGGCTCCCACTCCAGCCCTGCTGAGCACTGTAAAACCTCAGGGATGTCCTCAGAGGGGGTTCCCACAAAGGGAAAACCTCCCTTTTCAGGAGGAGGAGGAAATGGCTGCAGAGGTCAAGGCAAATCCTTTCAGCAGGGTCTCAGCCCTCCTCTTGCAGCCAGACAGCCTCGACAGGCTTTGGGACACAGCCACCCCAAACAGACCCCAGGCTCCAAGCTGGACACCACATTTTGAGGCACAAGAGGGGTGAAGAGGCTTCACAGAGGTTTCTGACCATGCCCAGGCCACCAGAGCCCATCACAGCTATGGACACCCAGCTAGAACCCAGCAAGGCTTCTGCTGCTGCGGAAAGCAAATGGAAAGTAAAAAACAACCAGCAAGCTGAGAAACACCAGCCAAAGGTGTGACTGGAGGAGATATTCAAAAGATGTTTATGAGAATAAATAAAATATAAAAAAGAAAAACCAAATCACAAACCTTTGTGTCTCCCTGGTGCAAACAGTTGCGTTTATCTCACGTGGGCTCAGCAGCCCCCAGCAGCAGCCCCCAGCAGCAGCCTGGGCTGGATGAGGGCTCAGGACCAGAGTTCAACCCCAGCACAGCCTGTTAAACCCAGAAAAGAGCCAGGAACCAGCCAGGATTTCAAGTTTCTAAGGTTTCTGATCTCTCTGCCAGGCTCTTGCCACAGCAGCCTCCACCAGCAGCGAGGGACTGGGCAGGACTCAGCACCCCCTGCTCCCTTCCCAGCCTGCAAACCCAAGCAAGGCTTGTGCTCCCAAGCACAAAGACACAGGAATTTCTCCATAAAAAGCCTAAAAAATTTACTCTTCAGTATTCCTGAGGAGAGGGAAGGCTGAGCCACGTACTTCCCATTAGCACCATCCTTCTGCAGCTTCCATCAACATCTTCCTGCCCTCACAAGAGGGAACAAATAGAAGTTTCTGCATGAAGAAACTGTTATGAATAAACCATCCAGCCCCTTTCTGCTCAGGTCCAGGTATGTTTGTGATTACCATGCTGTTACGTAACGGGCTGTTCCTAATCACAATCACGATATTCCCGGAGCTGGGGTGTTCTGCACCACATCCCTTTGCTCCAGGAATGGCACTGGAGCCTCCAGCAGGAAAATCCTGTGCCCAGAAACGCCCTGCTCAGAGCTGGCAGGGCAATGGTTCACCTTGTCCCTTTGGGGACATCACCGTGTCCCAGGAGACACTGAAGAAGGAACAAATGAAAACTCCATCCTCGTTGGGACAGTATTTAATTGCTTTCCATGGACAGGGTGAGCCATTCTCACAGATCCTCTGCTTCCTACAGGCTCTTTGGTCTAACATGAGTAGAGTCCCACCAAAGCCAATTTTTTACCATCTTTTGTGTCTGAGGATGAGGAGTTTCTGTTTTCCTCAGCAGCAGCCCCATCCCACGGCTGCACCATGGCAAGCAGCTTCAAGGCTGGCACAAACCTGCTCTCCTGATATTCCTGTAAATTAGCCTTAGGAATACAACTAAATTTATTTTATTTTTTTTACAGAGGTGTCTAACCACTGCTAAGAACCCTCCAGCTGTACAGGCAGCTGGAACTAGACAGTCTTTAAAGTCCTTTCCAACCCCAACCATTCTGTTTGACCCCAGGATTTCACAGTGACTGAAGCACAGTGGGATTGGGTTCATGTGAGCTATGGGCAGGACAAATCCCAGCTCCCTGAGGAGCCTCCGTGCCTGCAGCTCCCTCTCCACAGGGGCAAGGAAGCATCAGGAAGCAGCTCCCACCTGCTTTCAGCAGGAGACAGTTCTGGCCACGCAGCTTTGGCCTGAATGGGAAGGTGGGAGTGCAGAATAAGACCAGAGAGGACTCAGTGTAGTGTGGAGTTTAAAAGAAAAAATGGTTTGGAAGGACCCCACGCTGCTGGGAAGCAATGGGATTTCCTGCTGCTCCCAAAACCAGGAGCAGAAAATGGGATTTAGGGCTCCAGGGAGGCAGCAGTAGATCCTAACCATCCCTCCTCTGCAGGGCTGAACGCTGTAAAGTGCAAAGGAAACCCAGAATGACAAACAATTGTAGGAACCTGAAAAGCCCAGTTCCTCTGGATTTCATGGGAAGTGCGATTTTCAGTCCTCTGACCTGTCTGTCTGAGGGGAAGTGGGCAATAAATAGCAGCTGGGTTGTTATCAAGAGGATGTGAGCTATTTATAAAAAATTCTTGGGCTTTTTGAACTCTGTTTAAAGAGGCAATATCCTTGGCTTGGGTAATTGGGGGACTGAAATGCTAAAGCAAACAGGATTGCTCAGCCACCTTGGGAAAGTTTAGTGCTTACTTGTGCTTCTGAATTTTTGAGCATATTTCAACAGCTGCACTGGAATTGTCCCCAGATCCTGAGGGGAGTAGGAAGAGGGCTTGGAGATCCCTGTGCAGGGCCACATCCAACCATCACTGCCCAGCAATCTCATGGCTACATGGCTCAACTCAAACTCCAGGCTGGACAAGGCTTGGAGCAACCTGGTCTAGTGGAGTTGGAAATGGAGGATCTTGGAGGTCCCTTCCAACCCAAACCATTCCATGAGGAATTAAAAATACCTCAGGTGGATGAGCTGCTCTGTCTGGAGAGCTTTCTGTGTGCCTCACAGGCAGGATTCAGCCATCCCCAGCTCTGAGGCAGGGTGGGTGCCAGCTCACACCCCCTGCAATAGCAAGGGGGGAGGTTTTGGTGGCATGACAAGGGGAAAACAAAGGCAAGGTGAAGCCAAAGTCCACACAGAAGCACTAAAGAGACCTCCTCGCTCGAGGAAACTCATGCCAGCCCTGTGACAAATGATTGGCTTTCACTAAATCAGGAAAAACAGCTGGAACCAGCTCAGAGACAATGCCCAGCTTTCAGAGGGTCGTGCTGGGAGCACCGAGAGCCAGGTGGGGCACAGCCACCCTCTGAAGGACAGCTCAGTGCCCAGGTCACACTGCCCACGGCAGCCTGACCCTCCCAGTGCCACAGGAGGGACGGATTTTGTGTCACTGGACTGGGGAGCTTTGAGCACAGCCCCCGGATCTGCTCCTGTGCAGGACATCCTGAGCCTCCTCCATGCAGAGCTGCAGCTGCCACACGCCAGGGAAGGGTCCCTCCCGCCCAGCCTCGCTGTCCCAGGGTCCCCATGGCAGGATGTGGCACCAAACACAGCCCTCAAGGGCTTCCACTGGCTGCTGTCTTATTTTTGTGAGCCCAGCCATCAGGCAGACAACATTGCTCCTGTGTGGGAACCACACACAAAGTGTCCTGACAAAATGATGGCACCGTCTAAAATACACAAACACGCTCAAAAGAAGGAAAACCATGAAATTAAGGATAACAAACAACAAAGAGAAGCTCATACACAGAATCTGTTAGTGTTTATGACTCACTGAGGCCTTCCTGTCTCCTCTTATAAATTGTGGGAATGCGCTGTGGTCCATCCTCTCCTTGAAAACCACCAAGGTGCTATTTTCCTCAGAGCCCAGGCCAGGGGTGCGGGGAGACACTGCACAAATGAAAGAATTTTTATTTTTTATTTCCCCTTTTTCCTTCTTATTTTTTTTCTTCAAAGTAGGAAACCAAATCTGAGGAGCAAATGCTGTGGGATGGGTAAACAGAGGCGAGTGCAGAAGCCTTGGGGATGAGATCATCGAGCGCCTTGGCCTGGCGCTGTTTTCCGACAGCAAAGGGCTTAACAATGGAATGGATGGGAAATGCCAGGAAAAGTTAAAGAGCTTTGGACACGAGGTCTTTGTAAAAAAGCTCATTCTTTATTATTAACAAACAGCTTCTCCCCGTCTTCCTTCGTTTCGCCCTTCAGCAAATGAGGATTTTCTCTCTTGAATTTAATTCTTCATGGTTTGGAAGCTCTCCCAGCGTGTTCTGCTGCACCAAGGCTGCCCCAGCAGGCCAGGACTCTGGGACACCAAGCTGCATCACGGCTGCATGATGTGCAAGGTGTCCCTGCCCATGGCACAGGGCACTGCTGGACGGGCTTTGAGGTCCCTCCCAACCTCATTTTTTGATGAAATTTGATTGGGCTGAACCCAATCTCCTCATCCCGTGACTCTGTGACAACCCTGAGCTGCCATCACCTCGCAGCCAAGGCTTCCCTCCAGGCTGCTGGGGGTTTGCAGCAGGGCCAGTCCCACCCTGAGGAAAGGCCATCACCCCTCAGTGAGACAGAGCCTGTGCAAACCCTGCTGGAGCAGGAGGGAGGGATCCCATGCATCCCAGCTAAAACCGGAATGCACAAACTGGAACCAGGAATAGCGAGTTTTGAGGGATTTTTATGTGAAAACCTCACACAACAGGATCTCAGATGGCCTCAGGAGGAGCCACCCAGGCTCACTCCAGCCCTGAACAGCTCATCCAAGCTGCACTGGCCACACACGGGCACATTCTGGGACTTGCAGTACCAACTTCACAGGTGGAGATAAAAATACAAACAGGATTGTAGGATAATAAATATCAATCCTTCCCTGGCAGGGTGGGCAGGGGCTGGGGCTGCCCCTGGATCCCTGGCAGTGCCCAAGGCCAGGCTGGACACAGCCTGGGACAGTGGGAGGTGTCCCTGCCGTGGCTGGGATGATCTTTAAGGTCTGTTCAACACAAACCAGTCTGGGATTTTTGCTCTGAAATGGTGTTTGATACCAAATCCCAGCACCCAGGCCTTGGCAGGGCAGCTCGGAACCTCGACATGACAAACGCTGCCTAAAGCTCAGAGGAGACAAAATTTTGTCCTTTACTGTCAAAGTTCCTCCCTTGTCCTTCTCCTGAGGGAGCACCAGAGCCACTGATGGGTTGTGTGGTTCCTCAAGCATTAATGGAAGGACAGAGCAGGAGCTTCCTCAGCCTGGAGCAATTCCACGAGTCGGAAGTGCTCAGCAACACCTCCGCTGCCATTTCTGCTCAGCACACAAAAAGCAGAGGATCCCATCTGTCAGCTCACAAAACACTGCTCCTGCTCCCTCTGGGCTCCTTGGGTTCTGCACCACCAGCACTGGAAATGGAATTATTACAGTAATGATTATGCTACAACAAAAAGGCTACCCCCAAAATGACATCCCTTGGAAGGAGCAAGGGAGTTAAAAACCCAGAAATGCCAACTGGGACTGTTGTAATTCGATTTTTGTACTGACTGCAGGACACATCTCAGCAGCCCCTTTCAGCACCAATAACATCTCCCTGCTGGAGCAGCCCCGGGCTGGGGGCAGGCAGGGACCCTGCTGCCAACAAGGCTAAAGACACCAACAAAAAAGGATTCTGAGCTACAAAAGAGAGAGAGTGGAACCAAAACAGGGTTTTACAGCTGGTTTGTACCGCAGCAAGTGGCTGCAGAAGGAGCAGAGCATCACCAAGATGCCCCCAAAGACAGGGCAGTGCCTCTGTGAGTTGAGGGCCTGGAGCTGGATTTTCTGTTCAGATTGAATCAGCCACTGCTGACATAAAGGGAACAACTTTCTGAAAGTCCCTTCCACTCCTGTGTGCCCTGCCAAGCTCCCCAGTGGCTCCCTTGACTGCAGAGGCAGCCCCAGCAGCCAGCCTGCCCCAGCAGCCAGGAGCCACCAGCCCTTTTTGGATTTGTACAAGACCCAGTGGAAAAGGGCTGGGCTGGGATGTGCCCAAGCCCCTGTCACACACAGCATCTGCTCAGCCCCACGGCAGAGCCCCCAGCCCGTGTGGCAGCGCTGACAGAGACCATGAATAAAACAATAGGTACCACTCATCGCCCCCAGGGCTTCCTCCTACCGGGACCCAATTTTTTTTCCCTGGAAAACAAAGAACAATTCCCTGCATCGTGTACTGATGGGTCTTGGGTTTGGTCCCCAGTACAAACACACACACACATAATTCCTTCTTTTACATTTTTGCCTGATGACTTGCATGACGAGCCTAATAAAAGCCGAGACAAATAACCCAAAACACACAAAACCGTGATACTGTTTCCTATTAACATCCAAAGCACTTCAGTGACTGTAGAAAGAAACTGCATTAAAACATTAAAAAAAAAAAAAAAAAAGAAAACCAAACGCATATGGAAAATATATATATGTAAAAGGGGAATATATATATAAATATATATATAAAAATATATAAATATATAAATATATAAATATATAAATATATAAATATATAAATATAAATATATAAATATATAAATATATAAATATATAAATATGTAAATATAAATATATAAATATATAAATATATAAATATATAAATATATAAATATATAAATAAATATAAATATATATATATTTATATATGGAGAGGATAGCGGGGCATGCTCCATGTAGGCATCCCCATGAGCAGCTGCCAGATGCTGCAGCTTCAGCACATCCAGAATCAATCCCTGCCTTAGAAAGCACCGCACCAGGAGCCTGGAAACCGAGCGGGTCCCCATCCCGGGGCTCGGGACATCCCTCCCCATCCCGGGACATCCCTCCCCATCCCGGGACATCCCTCCCCATCCCGGGACATCGCTCCCCATCCCGGGACATCGCTCCCCATCCCGGGACATCCCTCCCCATCCCGGGACATCGCTCCCCATCCCGGGACATCGCTCCCCATCCCGGGACATCGCTCCCCATCCCGGGACATCCCTCCCCATCCCGGGCTGCCCACGGGGCGCTGGGCAGGGAGGGCAGCAGGGGGAGGTGGCCCTTGCACTGTCCCCTGTGCTCCCTCGCTGCCCTCCTGCCCCACTCCGGGCACTTTTTGGGAGCATCACCCCCCCGCTGGCAGCAGAGGAGGCACCAGGGACCAGCAGGAGCCCGGGGCCAGGAGCCCTGCCCGTCCCCAGCCTGGGGCAGCCTTGGATGAGGAATGAGCCCTGCAGGAGGGAGAGCAGAGGGAAAACGCTCCGGGCTCGGCAGCTCTGGAGAGGTTTTTGTTGGCAGCAGCTCTCCCTTCCTGCCCGGCACAGGGACATCTTCCCCCGGGGATGCTGCAGCCCATCCGTGCCCGAGAGCAGCCTCTCCCCTCCAGCTGCACGGCTCTGATGGCCAAAAAAACAAGGAAAACCCCAAAATCTCCAACAAAACATCTCTGCTGTAGCAGGAGCACCAGCAGCACACGCTTTATGCCAGGAGCGCTCTCCTCTCCCTGCATCCCTGATCTGCCTTGGAAGCTTTTTGTCACCAAATGGCTGAGGGAAACAGGCATCAACACTTTAAATTACCGCCTATACATAAAGAGCTTTGTATAGAAACGGGAACAACTCCTCCAGAAGCTGATAGCGGACTGAAAAAAAACCTTTTCCGACTCCAGTTGTGCCAAGCAGCTGCGAGAAAGGAATACCGGCAGGGATGGAAAAATGTTTGGGTGTGTTTTGCTGGGCTGGCTGCCAGGCAGGACCAGGGGCAGAGGCACAGGAGCCCCCAGGTGCCCGCAGTGGCCAGGGCTGGGTGCTTAAGGAGCATCTTTGTGGCCCAGCAGGGACAAGGGGAGCGGGGAGAGTGGAAACCGGGCAGGCACAGCCCAGGAGCTCCACTTGAAACCACTTCCTCTACCTCCCAACAATGCACAGAGGAATTCCCACAAATCCCAAAGCTGCCCTGACTTCCATTTCTAAACTTGGAAAAAGAAATACCAGGACATTCCTTTGTTGTTCCAGCTCACTCACTGTTTGATCTGGGATTTTTTTGGTTTTTTTTCTCCAGCTGAGCCAATTAAAGAATCCAAATTTCCCCTGGGAGAAAAAAAACAAAAAAAAAAGCACAAACCAGCAACAAACGATGCGTTTTCTTCTTTGATTTTTAACTAATTGTTTTCAAGTTGAACCGAAACCTGCCACCTCATTTGGGTCCATGTGGTTTGATGCTTGAATAGCATTTTGGGCAGAGAGATGAGTGTGATAGAGGCATTTCCAACTGCATTCTTGCCCTCTGGAAGGAAACCCTCCACTGTTGCATTTCTTGAATGTGGCTATTTGGGATCACATAAAGTTGAGTTGAAATATAAACACCCCCAGCCCAAACCCACAGCCAGCACCCACCAGGGGTAGCACAGTCTGACAGTGCCCTCAGAAACATTTCTGTTCTTGTTGCTTGTGCATTCAGTCTGCTTTGCTAATTTTACAGGAATTTCTATTTCTTTTTTATTTTATTCACATTTATTTGCAGCGGATTTGCCCTTGCCATGTGCTGTGCCACCCTGTCCTGATCCCTGCCGCCTCGGACCTCCCTTCCTGCCTCCCCCCTTGAGAAAATCCAGCAGCAGCAAGTGGCAGATCCAGGTGCCAAAGCTGAGCGGGGATGAACACCTAAAGTGTCCAAAAACCACGTGGATGTGGCACTTGGGGACGTGGTCAGTGGCGGCCTTGGCTGTGCTGGGGGAATGGTTGGACTCGATGAGCTCAGAGGTTTCCAGCCAAAGTGATTCCATGGCTTTGTCCTGGCTCACAGAGAGTGCAATTGCTAATCCCAAATCCTGGCACCAGAAACCATCCCCAAACCAAACTGCAAAGCTGGTGGGACAACCCTGGCCTCAAGAGCAAGGAAGCATCTCCTCTTGTGCCAGGAAGAATGAGACACAAAGCTTGACCCTGAGGAGGAAGGAGCCGGTTCCTGCTGTTCATCTGGAGTAATTAATCACGTTTGTAACGAGGAGATGGGAAAGGCAGGAGCTGGGCACGGAGAGGCAGCGTGGAGCCAGCTGGGGGAGAGGCAGTGACTCCATCCCCCCTCAGAGCTGGTGGCTGCAGACCATGGGCACGGCCCAAAGCCATCTGTGAGCCCAGTGCAGAAATGAACCCCCAAGAGCGGATCCAGAGCAGACACAGACCATCGTGTCCCCTTAGAGGAGATGCTGCAGTGCAGCATCAAAGTGATGCTGGGCATCATTAGGGAAATTTTCTTCTCATGCTACAACAGAAGCAAAGCTCAGACCTCTTTTGCTCTTCTTTTTTTTTTTTTTTTTCTGTAGTGCCTTATCATCCAAGAGCTCATTAGCCAGGAATTCCTCATGCTGTTTATTTTCCATTTGTCCATATGTTCCCCACAAGCTCAGCCTCGTCTCTGTTTTAAGTTTATACTTAGCAGCAGTAATTGGAAAGGATGAACAAAGGCACGAAGGAAGGCAACACACACACAAACAAACTGCCCAGATGGTTTGGATTCCTGCATTTCCCCGAGAAGCAGGATCCTTAATGTTTTGATCATGTCATCACAGCACAGAGCTGCAGTCCAGAGTACAACTGGCTCCTCTCTCCTGACTCTTGGCAGGAACAGGAACTCAAGCCACCACAAGTGACCCAAACCATCCCACAAGCGAAAGTGAAAACCTGGGATGAGCCTGATCTGCACCAATGCCTGCAGTGGGCTTGTCCCAGGATGGATTTGGCTTTAGACTTCAAAACAGAACCAAGTTAAACTCCTCAACTCACACCACCCGCTCCTAATGTGGACCAAGAGCTCACCTGCTTCCCAAAGCATTATTTGAGCTGTTATCTCAGTTGTGCTTTTTTTCCCATTAAGTTTTATGCCAGTTAGAAATCAATTTAAGCTTAACCAAAAGAAATCAGTTTTAATAATGACAGGACAAAGGGGAATTCTCGAGCTGAGAATCAGAGCAGCTGTGGCTGCCCTGGATCCCTGGCAGTGCCCAAGGCCGGGCTGGACAGGGTTTGGAGCAGCCTGGGACAGGGGAAGGTGTCCCTGCCATGGCAGGGGTGGGATGGGATGAGGTCTAAGGTCTCTTCCAGCCCAAACCAGGCCGGGATTCTACATAATACAAAACATGGCTTTTCACTGGTTAAATTAAAGTGGTCAATGCTTGCTTGCAAATACAGCCTTGGTTTTCAAGGCAGATATTGCAAAACTCTTGGGACACCACTGAGATACTCCACAGAATGGAAAGAATTAAAATAAGAAATCCCAGCAGTTGTGCAGGGTCCAAGGAGCCACAGACAGCCTCGACATTCCCATTCTCCATCTTCCCTCCCATGCAGAGCACGGAGCGAGAACAGGACAAGATTAACGAGAGGAAAAACTGTGACCGCAGCAAACAGAGTGACTCATGCCCACTTCATGGTCTTCATTTCTAATCTAGAATAGCAATTTACTGCAGGACCAGATTAAATATATTTCACCTCCTGCTGAGCCTGTGGCCGTGGGGATGCAGCAGCCCACACTGGGAGCACTGGCCAGGGCCTGGATGAATCCAGCCCCAAAATTATCCGAGCTCTGCCTCAGCCGTGCACCAGGAACACGGGCTGGGGGTGAGGAAAAGCAACACACAGCAAAGAAATCCCTCCTGCTCCCCTTGGTTCTGAAAGGAAGCAGAGCCCTCCAAATGCCACCTCTGCAGGCTGGCAGGAATCAGCTGGATCCAGGGAACTAATTAAAGGGAGAGCACTAAAAGCAGAATAAAGACTGGAAATCATGTTCTAAACTCACATTAGGATCGGAAGGGGAACTTCCCAATTTGATGGCAGAAAGCAATTTGCTTCAATTAGCAGGGACATAACTGGAGCAGTTGCTTAATAGAAGCATTGCATCTCCAAAAAAAAAGCAGCTCCCTTAATTGCATCCCTTGGCACTTTGGAGCTTCCAGAGTCTGCTTTAGGTGAGGTGGGGTGAAAGAACCCCTTGGTTCTTTCTTTTCAAGTGTCCTGCTGGGATTTGAGCCCTGTCCCAGTGCAGAGGGCACACACTGGACCAAAGAGGAGGTGGCTGAGGGGAAAAGCAGCAGAAGAGCCTTTCCCTGCCTCCTCCTCCTCCCGGCACAGCCCTGCCTGCTCTCTCCTGCTGGCAGCTGCCTCAGCCTCTGCCAGCGTATGGATGAGTCATTCCCAGCAGCTTCAGGAAGTTCAGGCCTATAAAGTGCTTCTTCCTCTCTATTTCCAGCTGGGAGGTTTGGGGTGATAGATCCAGGTCTGATCAAAGCCCGCTAAGAACCAGCAGTGCCAAGGACGAGGGGCTCTGGCACCCCCCACACCTGTCCCCACATGCCAGCCCCAGGTTTATCCCGAGTGTTTTGGGGCCACTTTATGTCCTTTGAGACAGATTGGGAGGGCTGTAAAATTCCTCCAAGAATTTAGGAGCTATTTTGCTCCAAACAGAGTAAAACCAACAGAAGACACTGACACGAACACCCACACAATGCAGGAATCAAGCACAAGGGACTCATTCAGAAGTCCCAGCGCAGAGTTCTGCATCCTATGCCACAAGAAACCACTCCCTAGGAGCCATTTAACACTGAAACACCTGCCCAGGCTGAGCAGCTGCCCCTGTGGGGCCAGGTAACCCCCTCTGGGACTGGGTAACCCCTGCCCCCCCACCAAACCACCCTGGCACCAGGAAACAGCACAAGGATCTTTGCTTCCCAATCCCACCTTTACTTAATTGGTGCAAGATCCACCCCCCTCACTCTCTCCTCGGGAACTGGAAGCAAATTTACCCTTCCAGGCTCTGTGGTCTCTCTGTGGGACCCCAGGTGGGGCTGAGCCCAAGGGTCAGTCTGAGAAGGGACCTGTCCAGTTCCATCAAGAGCTTCTCCACCCAAACCTCGTCCCAGTGCTCCATGCCAGCAGGAGGATTTCATGCTGCTCTCATTACCTCAGTGAGCTGGGAAATCAAGCAGGAGCTCAGACAAGGCCCAGCACAAACCAGGAGCACATTCCGTGGCAAAGGATGGAGCTGGCACAGGTTTCAGTTTATTTGGGGTGCCAGAGCAGGGTCGGGGTGCAGGGGAGATAGGTTTTCCCCCAGAGAAAGCTCCCATGACCTGCTGCAGGCACAGGAGCCCCAGAACAAGAAACACCCACCCAGAGCTGGGGCTTTTGGGCACCAGCACCCTCTCCCAGCTGTGGGAAGGGGTGGGAAGTGACCACAAACACATCACAAGTGCCCTGGGAGCACCGCGGGCTCAGCTGGGGTGGCTGCAGCTCCTCCTTCTCCCCATCCCTGGCAGTGCCCAGGGCCAGGCTGGACCGGGGCTGGGAGCAGCCTGGGACGGTGGAAGGTGACCTGTGGCAGGGCATGGAATGAAACGAGCATTAAGGTCCCTCCCAATCCAAATCACCGTGGGATTCGATGACTTTTTTGGCTGCTCCTGTTGGAAGGAGCCCCACGTGCCCAAGAGCCCCAGCAGAGCCCGGAGCCTCCATCAAGGAGCAGCAGGAGGTGTCTCAGCCCCTTGGGATGGCAGTCGCAGCAGGATGGGCTGCCTGGGGACAGGACACGGCACAGGAGCGGCTCCGTGTCCCCACCTCGCCCCCAGCCCAGGAGGGTCTCCATCCCATGCGGGA
The DNA here is from genome assembly GCF_971803275.1 of Cyanistes caeruleus. Lineage (NCBI taxonomy): Eukaryota > Metazoa > Chordata > Aves > Passeriformes > Paridae > Cyanistes > Cyanistes caeruleus. The sequence goes on from NC_141715.1 coordinate 1,152,930, forward strand.
GAGTTTGGCTGCGGCAGCCGCGACTTCCATCGGGCATGGGAACAAACCCCCCAAATGGGAAACAGGGCACGGTAAAGAGCTCCGATCCCTTTAATCCAGCCCTCCAGCGGTGTGCGGGGCTGGCACAGGGAGGACCCCGAACACAAGGACACAATCTGCGGGCGGTGAGGATGGGCAGGGGGGGATGGCCCCACGCTCCCCCCGCTGCATCCCTTTGCACATCTGCAACTCCTTTGCTTTCCTTTCTGTTGGCTTTTTGTTGGTTGGTTTTTTTTTTCTACTCCTCCCAGCTCACTTTAAAGGTCCAGCTTAGGGCATAATTAGCAAAGCAGTTAAAGTGGCGAGGGCAGTGACCTTCGGCGGTGGCAGGAAGCGGCAGCCGTGGGTGGCCGGGGGGGCACAACACCCGCCGGGCTCCCAGGAACCGGCACCGCCTTGTGAAACCTCCTCCTCCATCCCAGCACAGCCCCGCTGCCCTCATCTGCACAGAGCAATGGGCATTGCGGTGAAATTCTGCTCCTGTCCCGGGGCTGCGCCGGCAGCGCTCGCTCCTGCACATGGTGCCCCGTCCTGGCTGTGTCACAGCCCCGGGGACAGCCCGGGGACAGCCCGGGGACAGCCCGGGGACAGCCCAGGGACAGCCCAGGGACAGCCCGGGGACAGCCCAACAGCCTCGGCCAAGGGCTGACAGCCCCAGGGACAGCCCCATCCAGCCCCATCCATCCCATCCATCCCATCCACCCCATCCATCCCATCCACCCCATCCAGCCCCATCCATCCCATCCATCCCATCCACCCCATCCAGCCCCATCCATCCCCATCCATCCCATCCCATCCAGCCCATCCAGCCCATCCATCCCATCCACCCCATCCAGCCCCATCCATCCCCATCCATCCCATCCATCCCATCCATCCCATCCATCCCATCCAGCCCATCCATCCCATCCAGCCCCATCCATCCCATCCAGCCCATCCATCCCATCCAGCCCCATCCATCCCATCCAGCCCATCCATCCCATCCAGCCCCATCCATCCCATCCAGCCCATCCATCCCATCCAGCCCCATCCATCCCATCCAGCCCATCCATCCCATCCAGCCCCATCCATCCCATCCAGCCCCATCCATCCCATCCATCCCACCCATCCCATCCCATCCATCCCATCCAGCCCCATCCATCCCATCCATCCCATCCATCCCCATCCATCCCACCCATCCCATCCCATCCAGCCCATCCAATCCAGCCCATCCATCCCATCCAGCCCCATCCAGCCCATCCATCCCATCCAGCCCATCCATCCCATCCAGCCCCATCCATCCCCATCCATCCCATCCATCCCCATCCATCCCATCCAGCCCATCCAGCCCATCCATCCCCATCCATCCCATCCCACCCAGCCCACCCAGCCCACCCAGCCCATCCATCCCATCCATCCCATCCATCCCATCCATCCCCATCCATCCCATCCCATCCAGCCCATCCAGTCCCATCCATCCCATCCATCCCATCCATCCCATCCATCCCATCCAGCCCCATCCATCCCCATCCATCCCATCCATCCCATCCAGCCCATCCATCCCATCCAGCCCCATCCATCCCATCCAGCCCATCCATCCCATCCATCCCCATCCATCCCATCCATCCCATCCATCCCATCCCATCCATCCCATCCCATCCATCCCATCCATCCCATCCATCCCATCCATCCCATCCCATCCCATCCATCCCCATCCATCCCATCCATCCCATCCATCCCCATCCAGCCCCGCTGTCCCCCAGCACGGAGGGGCTCTCTGAGCTCCCTTATCACCACCACCGCCTTCACCGCTGAGACTGGGGGCTGGAGCCGCTCGGATTTGTTTGATTTCTGTTGATGGTTATTAGGCAGAGGAAGTGCCAGAAGGGATTTTGACCTCGAGTTTAAACCTACTCCAATTAGAGCCACTGAGCCTTTAATTACCGCGCTCCGGCCACTTTGGTTAAAGCAACAACAAAAACAAACAGAATCTGGTCGAAGATGGGCTTTTCTTCCCATGGCTCCTCTGGGCTGCCACCTACTCTGTCCCTGTGCTGTGTGACTGTGGCACACAAGCCCCTCATGCTGCCTGCAGAGCCGAGGTGACACCGCTCCAGGTGACCTCCATGGTCAGGGGACACCCAGCCTCAGCCACTGCCCCTCGCACCCCAAGGATGCTCCAGGGCAAAACACCCAGGTTACAGCTCAGGGCCCGCTAGAGCTCACTGAGGGGTGATGGATATTTTGGAAACACCGATTTCCTTCTTGACAGAGCTTCTGTTAAGGGGAGTTTTTTTAAAAGCAAAACAAGTCTGGAGCCTGGTGTGAACCCAGAGCGAACACAGCCACCGTCACCCACCCGTCCCTCCCCGCGCCCCCCGAGCCTCTGTGTGCAGGAACCCGGAGCTGGAGGTGTCTGCAGCCACCGCAGCAGGAGGAACAGGAATGCCAAATATTCCAGTTCTCTGAATATTCAAGCCCAAATAAGGCCCAGTTGCCAGGAGAGCCAACACGAGGCTGATCGACCAAGTTTGGGCAAATGTGATTCAGAGTTCCCCAATGCTGCAGATTTTGCCTTGTAGGATAAAATTCCTAATTGTGTTCACTTATTCCTGTTTAAAGAAGAATCTATGGAACCTCTATCCATCTCTGTCAGCCCCAACTGCCTGTTTGTGGGGACTGGACATTTGAGAAGTTCAGCTGTGAACCAAAACCAGTCTCATGGATCAGGTTAAGTCATGAAACTACCAAAAACCCAACAAATCCCCCAAAACGGAATCACCATTTTCTGACAAGCTGGATTACAAAAAAGATGGACAGCCTGGAGATTTGTGTTACTCCTTCCATGGAAAGTGATGGAATGCCTCTGGATACTCCAGGTTTGTCATTGGTAACCAGGTGCAGTAACACATGAAAAGTCAAACAAACATTGTCCCACAGCAACAATCGCTACAGAAGTGACATTTATTGACATTCTGCTGTATTTACAGGTTGAACATAGTAAAACTCCAAAGTGAATGACCACTTGGCAGAAAGCACAGGAGTGCACATTAAATCTACATTTCCAACGCATCAGAGTCTCTGCTAACACAAATTATAAAAGCAAGAATTACAGGTATGTTAGGAATTGTCTCAAAAGTCCCAAGCCAAAGAAAAAAGAAAGGCCTTTGTTTTGCAAGATGGTTTTTATACAAAGTTGCAACATGATCTTTCAGTTTTACACTACAGACTCGATCTGTGAAAACCCCTGGAGAGCCCAAACAGTTGGTGGTGCGAAAGGAAAGGATACTACAACACCGAGAATAAAGACTGTTAAAAGTTAATACTTGTGCCACCTCTAAATTCCCAATGCCACCTCTGAGTCTGGACTGCAGCAAGCTCTGTTCCTCCACAGGCCCCCAGTGCTGGGATTGCAGGAGCACAGCCACCCTGCACTGCCACCTCAGCTCCAGAGCCACCCCCAACAGCACACGGGGACAGGGATGGACAGGGATGGACAGGGATGGACACGGGGACAGGGACACACAGGGATGGACACAGGGACAGGGATGGACAGGGATGGACACGGGGACAGGGATGGACAGGGATGGACAGGGATGGACAGGGATGGACAGGGATGGACAGGGATGGACACGGGGACAGGGATGGACAGGGATGGACAGGAGAGGACACAGAGCACACGGAGATACATGGGCTGTACAGGACACAGAGCACACACAGACTGTCCAGGACAGGGTGACACTGCACAGGACACAGTGTCACACCCTGCACAGGACAGTGTCACCCTGCACAGGACAGTGTCACACCCTGCACAGGACAATGTCACTATGCACAGGACAGTGCCACACCCTGCACAGGACAGTGTCAAACAGCACAGGACAGTGTCACCCTGCACAGGACAGTGTCACACCCTGCACAGGAGTGTCAAACAGCACAGGACAGTGTCACACAGCACAGGACAGTGTCACACAATGCACAGGACAGTGTCACTCTGCACAGGACAGTGTCACACCCTGCACAGGACAGTGTCACACCCTGCACAGGACAGTGTCACCCTGCACAGGACAGTGTCACACCCTGCACAGGACAGTGTCACCCTGCACAGGACAGTGTCACCCTGCACAGAACAGTGTCACCCTGCACAGGACAGTGTCACACAATGCACAGGACAGTGTCACTCTGCACAGGACAGTGTCACACCCTGCACAGGACAGTGTCACACCCTGCACAGGACAGTGTCACCCTGCACAGGACAGTGTCAAACAGCACAGGACAGTGTCACCCTGCACAGGACAGTGTCAAACAGCACAGGACAGTGTCACACCCTGCACAGGACAGTGTCACAATGCACAGGACAGTGTCACACCCTGCTCAGCACAGGCACAGCTCCCAGGCTGGAGGAGGAACTAAAGCAAGCCTGGCCCCTGCTGGCCCTGCTTTGGCTCCCGCTGCCCAAGCACCACAAACTCGGGCTTGAACGCCTTCATCAGCACGCCACAGACTCACTGCAAGAGCTGCTTCAAACATTAGCCACTAATGAGTCAACAATTACAGAATTCTGCGTTAATTATTAAAATTTTACACCTAAAAACAAATAGAAAGAAATGTTTCTCCTTTTTTTTTTTTTCTTTTTCCAACAGTACTTTTATTTATTTATTTTAAAGCAGGTGATTATTTTTTCTTCTGCTCCAGAGCCTTGATTCACTTCCTGCAGGTGTCCTGCTGCTTCTTGGGGGGGATTTCACTAATGCAGGAAGACATTTGCCAGAAAACATCTGTTGGAGAAGGATATTGAACACCGAAACTGCAGTCAGAGGGTTATTTTGGATAACAGGAGGATGTCGTTCACACAGCACAGGATGTCTGAGGGCTTATGAAGTGTCTGAGCACACAATGATGTGACTCCAGCAAAATGCTCAGCAATCTGTGTGTATTTTACAGGATCACACCAGGATTGTGTCTGTTACTGCACACACAGCTGGAATAGTAAACTCCAGCTTTCCACAGGATTCATTTCACCAGGCTGTATTTTCTGGTTTGCACTCATTAGTCTCCTCCTAATTTTCTAAAAACTATCCTCGCTCTATAATAAAAATAACCCCTCACTGTGCCCTTTGCATCATGCCCTCAAGAGGAAATCTCATCTAAGAACAATAATACATTAAAAGTCTGAGTTTTTTGTGGTTTCCTCACTCAGAATTCAGGATTAAAGATTTATTTTCAGAGGAAGTATTGAAGTTGTAATGTTTATGAATTATTCTGGACATTTATCTCAGCATATATGAAAGGAAAAGTGCTTTTTGAAAATGCTCTGAAATGACACATAAGTAAGAATTCAAACACTCTACACCTCCACAAGCAAGGAGTGAAGCCAGGTCTCTAAAACTGTAATTTCAAATTTCAAACATAGGAAAAGTCTGTGCAAAAAGAAACCACAGAGTTCCTTTAGGAAATAAAAAAAATGAAGTCTTGGTAAAAGGGCAAAATTTTAAAAAAATTGTTCAGTCAGAGAAAATACAGAGATAAAGCTGACTTTAAATGCTCACATTCCGTAACCAGAAACTGGGGGAAATCAACCCTCTGGTGACTCAGCAGGAATCTGAGAGGATATTACAGATCCTGGAGGATGTCACAAACCAGAACTTTGTTAAACAGAACTGAAACACGTAAAGGAATTGGCTGAACTATTTTTACACACTATCACCAGAGGAAAACACTGCACAAAGGCTGTTCTGTGCTGCAGGTTCTCCTCACAGACTGGAAATGAAGTAGAATCGTGGGCAATTTGCAGTTTCTAATAAAAGGGAAGCGCATTTGGAAACCCAAGGCTCGGTTTTCAAATCTCAACAATTTAATGACCCCCAATTTAAAGCTGGGGTTGGTTTGGTTTCTTTGACTGTCCCAGCTGCAATTGCCTCTGTCTGGGGAAATGGAGTGTTATTATGATATTTCTAAAGGGAGAATCATGTTGCATTCCCCAGCTGGGAAGCAACCTATTCCAGGATTTCCTTCCCCTCGGGGAGGGACAGTTAATGCCAGGCCATTATCTGCTGTGAGCAGGAAATTATGCTACAAGCCTTCAGCTACTTAAGCCTCCTCCTTTAAAGCCCCATTAGAGCAGCCAGGCTGAGGCTCAGCACTGAAGCAAAAGACTCCCAGGCACTCAGGTTTTTGCAAGATTTTCAGCTCAGGTGTGTGGAAGAGGTCTGAGGAGAGCAAAGGTGTGCAAGGGTGTCACTTCTTCAGGAACCTGGCAGCAATTTCAAACAGCACAATTCAGACAAATTGCTTGTTCTGGGACACAAGCCAAAGGCACTGCCCCTCTAACAGCATTTTGTGACCTCTCCTCGGGTTTGGGACACACCACGTGTTTCAGGCATGTGATTTATTCTCAAAGACACATTTGCCAAATACACTGCAGTGCCGAGGGGCACGGGTTTTGTTCTCTCGGTATCTAGGCATGGAATCAAAAGAATATCCAATTCCTCACAGCAAAAACTCAGGGAGAAATGTGCAGTGTTCCTCTGCCTCCCATCCAGGTCAATCTGGGCTCTGCAGACTCAGGGGTTGGGTAGGGGATACCAAGAAACAACTGTTCCCTGCTTCCCTGAGTTCTAAAAATATTCAAGCAATGGAAAGTGTAGCCTAGAAAAGTCACTAAATAGAGTTAAAATCAAAGCAGAACAAATTCAGGAAAGCAGAAAATTTACCTTTAGTAAATAAAGAGAACTCTGGTTCTCGGGAGAGTGGAAAACGTATCTGGCATCTTCCTAACCTTTGCATAATTAATAAATCCTCTGAGAAACAGCAGAAAACCTGCAGGGGAGAGACACATTTGTCCAGTTAACACAGGTGTTGCTTCTTCAGGGAGAGGGAGCAACTGAACTCCTGCCACCACTACAGAGGGACCTCGTCACTGCACGGCTCCACAGCAGCTGATCACACACAGTAATTATTTCTGGTAGCAGTAACACCTCATCTTTCCACTTCAGGTAACTTTAAAAACAAACTTTGCTTGGGCAATCATAAAACTTTTGACTTCAAACAAGATCCTGTCACTCCCAATGAAGGAAAAAGAAAATAAAATGAGGAAGGCAACAATCCACTCTTCCATTTAGGATGCAAGAGCAGACACAACATCAGTTGCAAGCATTATTCTCTTTTTAACTTCTGGATGCTGCCACCAAGAACTGGCAACAGAAAGACAGTGTTTACACGTGCCTTTAAAATCTGAATGTGTTCAGTCAGAGGAGCATGAGGGTCACATTTCATCTTTACATCTACACACACATATTTAACAGCCAGGAATGTTCACAAAATTCTGACTTTACAGAGTTTTTAAGCATCTTTACCCCCTCCCTAGACACTCACCTAGTACAAGGAAGACCCACCAAAGCCAGTACTGGCCATCGAAGTAGCCAGGAAAATAGGTGGAGAACTGAAAAACAGAAAAAAAATACAGCTTAGAGCACATGGAAATTTGTGAACCAAAATCTATTCCCAGCAATTTTAGCAGTAACCAGATCAGGGCTGCACACAAGAGATCTCATGGAATGCTGCATTTCACCAGCTGCAGGAATGAGTTTCATCCACAAACTGTCACTGACAGTTTTTCTGCACCAGCTCTAACAAGGGGAATGGGACAGGCTCAACACCCAGCCACCAACTCTGGCAATCAGTGGGGCACAAGGACACTACTGGCAAATATTCCTGGTTTAAATTGTGTCCTGGATGCTTACAAAGCACAGCTGCAGTTTCTGAAAGGGCAGAGCAGGCTTGCAGCACATTCATTACACATTCAGGTTGGATGGTGTAACAGTTGGGAAAGAAATCCCACATCTGTGGAACCCATTGACAAGATTCCCAATTGGGAAAATTACTGCTATAAAACGAGGGGTACCAACACTGTGAGAGCACTGAAGTTCACAGTTTCAGTATAAATACAGTATCATTCCTCTGGGTTTGCTCTATTCAAGTTTAAAACCTAATAGAAGATAAACCTATTACTGTAAATCAAACCCAGAAATAATGTCACCTCTTTTTGCCACCACTCTTAATCCAACAAATAGTTCTTAACACCTCTGTACCAAGATGACCAAAAAACTGCCAACAGAAAAGTGAAGAGATGCTGCATTTACAAATTAGAATTCCCAGCCCCAAAAGACAGGGTAGGAAGTGACAGTTCTGACATTAATGCTCTCTACTTCTACTTACAGCCAACAAGCTGCTTTGCTTGAAATTCATCTTTCAGCCAGGAATGTCTGTGCACCATCATTTCACAGGCTCCAAATAAAGATTTCCTGATGGAAATATTTTCTCCCAATCCCTCCAAGAAATATAAGAGCCAAAAAACTTAGAGCAGGATGGCAGCTTGCTCCGGGTCCCTGCTCCTGTGCCGCAGGGAGGCTGCACCAGAGGGCACCCACGGTCCTCTTCCACTGCTGCTCCAGCCCTTGCTCCTCCCCACATCCCTGTTTCCCTCTCCTCACCAGCTATCCTGCGTTTTAGAGAATTTCCTTATTTCCAGAGGAGAGCCAAAGGCACAGCAGGCTGCAGAGCCGAAGCAGGGCTGGCTTTGCCTGGGTTAATGTTTTCCCAGGATTTTCCATTGCTGCTGCTCAGCACAAATCCACACTCTGATCCAGGCCACACTGTCAGACACACTCAGAATGAATCCCAGAATCCCAGACTGGGTTGGGTTGGAAAGGATCCTACAGCTCCTCTGTTTTGGCACAGACAGGGACACCTTCCACTATCCCAGGAATCCCTGTCCAGCTTAGACTTGGACAATTCCAGGGATGGAGCATCACCAAAGCATATCTGGGTGTACAATCTTTCCTTTCTTTTACTACAATTGTAATTCCAGTATATTAACAGGATGTAATTATGAAAAGCTCTTTTCTTAGTGAATAAGTAGCTAAAAAAAATTTCGTTATTTAAAAAAAAAAACTAGATTCATCACTAACTTCAGTATGACATAAAAACCTGCTGGGGAAAAAGAGTATCAGTGTCTGTGGATGTGCTTTTGCACCACACAACTCACCCTGACAATAAGGATCCACTTAATAAGAGACAGACCAAATCCAGAAATGGCCCCATATCGTCCTGCAGCTGAAGTAGTCAGACAGAAAGACAGGAAAAATCCAATCCAGTTGAAGAGGAATGCCACTGAAAAACAGGAGAAAAGCAGCAGGTCGAGACACCTTTACATTCCAAGGGAAAAAACCATAAACCCCTTGGCACACAGGTTTTTTCTGGTGCTACATAAACATAAATGGGACCCAAAGTATTCTGGGTCACTGCTTGGAAAAAACTTCATTCCATCAGGTACTTACTGAAGAAAGTCAGCATGAAGATGCCATCGTTTCCTATCCTCAGCTGGTCAGTGTCATCAAAGTCATCCCGTGTCACAAAGTCATCATCCTGCAAAGCACAGGGAGGCAGCACATGGGGGACTGAGGTCAGCCCAGGCCACACAGCAACCCCACTTCATGCTGTGACTCTTCAAAAAAAGGGCTGGAATCCTAAATCTCAAAAGGCTACAAATGCAAGCACGAGAAAATTCCCATTTCTCATCCTGAAATGGTGCAGGGCATGGAATGTTATCTATAGAATAGGAAATGTATCTTTATTTTTAACATAGTCAAACATGTTCTTGTTCTCACTGTGAAGAATTCTTCAACTCATCAAAAAATTATCATCTCAGCAAGGAATTTGGCTTCTGTGAAGAAGTGTAATGAGCAGTGGACTTCTAATGCTAGCAGGGGTGGAGGGAATGGCTGCACAAGAGACAATGTTGAAAAGACAAAAAGAAATAATTCTGACAGAATGATTTTATCGTGCTTGTATCAGCTACACTGACCTCCAAAAAAGCCAACTAAGTAAGCAGCAGGAGCATCAAGGGTAGATATGCCAGACAGCTGAAGAATTAATCCTAAATCTTTTTGAAAAATGAAAAAAAAAACCAACAAACACCCCAGTGTCAGAGCACAGGGATACAGTACAGCCCCTCTGTCAGCTTGCCAAGCTAATCTGGCTAGCACATGCTGGCATTGCTGAGATGTCTGACATCATCACAGTGCTCAGAGGAAAATTAAAAAGAAAAAAGCCACAGGACTCTCAGGAGTGTGGAACGTCACCACTCCAAAAAGCTGCAAAAACACAAAAAGCCCAACACAAACTTCAGAAGTCAAGGGAGATGATGGGCAGGAGTTAAAGCTGAAATTGGACCCAGCAGTGCAGGGACAGCCAGGGACACTCACCCTGCCAGGCACCAAGGGAATGGTGGCCTCAGCCTTGGTCCTCTCGGCCTCGTCGTAGCTGGGCAGAGTGGTGGCCACGTTGTAGGACGGCGGCTTCGGGAACCCTGACTCATCCTTGTAGTCAAAATAAGCTGCACAAAAAACAGTTACACAGGAGGGAACTCAGCACTTGCTTAAGAACACCGTGCTGGGAACGAGCAGTGCTCCAGGTGACCTCCAGTGAGCCCCACTCCCCACCCTTCCATCCATCCCAGCCATCCCAAAGCAGAAAGTGAAAAGCACAGGAGCACCTTCTCTGATAGCCAGCAACCCACAGAACACTCCCTGAACATGTCTGGCTGCACTTCTGCTTAAAACAACACCACATGCTGTGCCTCTGCTGACTTGGATACTCACACACAGTCACGTTTCCAGATCCAAGTGGTTATTAAAGTTATTAGTGACAGGAGAGGAGGATGATTCAAAGTCCCATCCTTATGACCAAGTGCTTAGGAAGTACTTTTTGGAAAGTACAGGAAAAGTGAATTCTTTAAACCCTTTTAAGTAACCAATCCTTTAAGGAAGGGGCACATCATCATCCAAATGCCAGATAATGAGAGGGGAACCACAAATCCTCACAGCACTTTGATTTTGAACTGTCTTCAATTTACTGAGAACACTGCGAACTGTAACTTGAACACCCCTAGATGGGATGACATCAGATGAACGCAGCCAAATTGCATCTCCTAAACCACAAGTACCAACAAACAGGCTGTGTGGATCAATCCTGATCCTCGCAGCTTGGGAAGGGGCTGCAGTGGCAGCTGTGGATGAGGAGAGCAGTCAGTGGCAGCAGACAAGCCCAGCCCTCTGCCCGCTCTGAGTACCTGTGCTCTCTGCAGAAATGCTGCTGTAGGGCGGAGGGGCATCGCTCACCACCGGCACGGCCTCGCCCGGCTCCTCTTCATTCTGCAGCTGAACAGAACCACACACCAGGGTTAGGGGGTGTTCTCAGAGCTCTGACATCACCCCCACAGCTTTAATTGCACACAACAGACTCTTCTGGAAGAAGACTGCTCTGCAGCACCACGGGACACAGAGCAGCTGCTCAGCCTCCCTCTGAAGCATTCCCACTTGAAATGATCAATCTTCCATCTCAGTTTTAATGTTGTTTTTAAATCCTCTCCTCACACACCTGGACTCCAGCGAAGCACAGCACACAGCTCCCCAGTACCTTTCCATTTCCCTGGCACTTCCTCAGCTCACACTGCTTAGGAGCTGCAGTTGCATCTGTTTTAGTCCAAGCAATGCTGTGAGATACCCAACAAAAGGCTCCATTGCTGCCTGTGCCTTTCCTAAGGAAGGTTTTTTCCATGGATACATTACATAATGATGCACAGAAGTATAAATGTTGCCATTTCCCTTCAACCTTTCACACTGCATGACTGAAAAGGAGCCGGTTTATTTTGTGCACTGTGCTTCCCACAGGCTCTGTATAAATAACCAGGAGCTATCACAGATCCAGCACCACTCACACGAGGCAGGTGTGCCATGGCAGCTTTCATCAGGGAGGCAGCAGGACCAGGCCAGAAAGGAGGTTAAAGCTGCCATCTCACGTTTCCCTTCCTTCCATTTTCCACCACCTCAGCAGCAAAAGCTCCAAGGTGTTCTGCAGAACAGCTCACCTCAAAGAAGCACCTCGGGACCAAAGCACTGGGCTGAGCTGGAGGCACTGCCCTCCTTTGAAATCACCACTGAACAATGTCTCCTCCAGCCTTCCCTCCCGCAATCCCACACAGCTGCTCCTAAGCCATCCAGGATATTTTGCCTTTTTTCCTTTGGAGAGACATGTTGCCATTCTCCTTGAGCATTTAACACAGGGGGTGTAGGGCGTAGGGGGATGTTCTTATTTGTACATCTTATCAGGGGAAAATAAATCAGCTCACGCTTCTAAATGCAGATCTGGGCTATCCAAGTGTTCTGTGGTTTGGAGTTTTACTCCTTTTGCTGCTTAACATCAAAGATTACAGAATGGTTTGGGCTGGAAGGGACCTTAAAGCCCATCCCATTCCAGCCCCTGCCATAGGCAGGGACACCTTCTCCTGTCCCAGATTGCTCCCAGCCTGGCCTTGGACACTTCCAGGGATCCAGGGGCAGCCACAGCTGCTCTGTGCCAGTGAAAGTCTATAATCAATAGTCTGTTCCACATCACACTATATCCACATCCTCTGTGAAAGTCTTAACTGGTCTTAGCAGATGACAGTGAGTGGTTCTGCTGGCAGGTCCAATGGGTCAGCTGAGAGGGGGAAAGGGGAGGAAACAACACTGAGAAGCACCAGAACAAAATCAGAAGCACTGTCTGCCAGTCCAGCTGCGGTGAAACAGCAGAGCACCACAGTCCTGCACTCCAGTTCCACAGCAGCTGAAGCTCACTCTGCTCCCCAGGAACATTTTCTAAACAGAATAAGTGGGGGAAAAAAGAAAAGCGTGCTGGTCAGCCCCGAGCTTTGTGGCTCAGAAGTCCTCACATGACAACACTGAGCCATTTCCTTGAAGAAGGAGAAATCAGTGATCCGGATGAAAATTTAATCCGTGTTCTGGCAGGAGCAGCTCCCAGCCCAGCTGTCAGCAGCACACATCCCCAGAGCCGCTCCCTGGCCAGATGTGAAGCAGAGCAAACAATGCTGGGGTGTGAGGCCCTGGGGGTGGAGGTGGCAGGACCTGCCTCACCTGCAGCTTTACAGAGCCCCAGGGCACTGGGCAGGGGCAGGAGGAGCTGCAGCAGCTCCCACCACAGCAAGGCACCTTCATCTTCTCAAAGCCTTTCCAAGAAACAAAAATGCCTCATTTTATAAACCACATGGAGCTCGGCATTAGAAGTGAAAACTAACTTGAGAAGTAATTGTCTATTAGAGCATGCTCTAATTTTGTTTTAGAAAAACAGCATTACTCCAGAAATCCCAAACCATGGTGCACAGAGCATGAGGTGCAATGGAAGGGACAGGAAAACACAGAATCAAACTGCTTGAGTCAATCTCTGCCCAGAGAAGCTGCCCCTGGATCCCTGGACATGGCAGGGGTAGAAAAAGACAATCTTTAAGGTCATAACCCAAAGCATTCTGTGATTCCATGATTCCCCCGGCTTTGTAGTTTATGAATTCTCAGAAAATGCTCCACCATGCGTATTGTCAGTCTATCCATAAAAATTCAGTACTTCTTTTCTCCCTCTGCCTGTGCAGGACCTGGTCTATTAACAGGAGGAAAGGCTCTGTCACAGCTGGGACACTCTGGATTCCACCTGCCTTTTGTTACCTGCCCTCCAGGTGAGGGGGAGGCAGAAATTCAACCCCTCATGCCTGTAAGAAAGAAGGCAGGCAAAGCCTGAGAGCACAGTCACCAGGAAGGGGGGAGGAAAGCACCACATGTGACAACACTGGAAGAAATGAAACAAAAGAGGACACAGATATTGAGTGGAATATTAACTCCTACCACTGGTTCTTCTTTCAATAGTAAAAAGGAATACATGTTCTTCCACTAATGTCATGTGGGAGAAAGCAGCTGAATTCACTGCTGCCTTCAAACATCCCAATTCAGGTAATGGATAATGACACAAAAAATGCAGCTACTTTCTGAAGTTGAGCTCGAGGCTGTAGGAGGTTACAGTTATAGAAAACATATTTTTCTTCTAATGGACAAGGTACACAAATGCCTTCCAGCCTTTTTAATGATTCCAGGCATCTAAAATTCAACTAAGTGCCTATTAGCAGAGCAGGGAGGTTCATGTGACAGGAAGAATGATTCATCAGGACTCGCAGGGCCACACTGCTGCCCTGGCCCAGCCTGGCTCCCACCTGCCCTGCACAGCTCCAGGTATGGACTCGGCTCCCAGAGAATTCCCCCGAGGCTTCAGCACCCAGGGAACCTGGTTAAAAGCTGTGTCTGACTTCAGTCTGTTCTGCTGAGGCTGTGGGATAATTCTTTCCTAGATTCACTGATGGATTTTAACTTTTCAGGCAAGGTTCTGCTATTTGTGGCATTAAAAAATAAAGCAGTCTTTACAGCCATGCATGCAGTTATTAAATCAACGGTTTGGCTGGGATTTTTTCACCAGACTGCAAAACCAACAGAAAGTTGACTGATAGAACACCCAGGGGTATTTATTTTCAAAAAAAACCCCAGCATCAGAAGCCTGGCACTGAGCTGACATCACCTCTGGTTGCTACTTGTCCTGACCAAGACCTGTCCCATGAAAATACACAGTACAGCAGCATAAAAGCTGAAATCTTCCAAGCTGTTTGGAAATATTTCCATGCAAACTTTGAAGAAAGCACTTCCAATAAATATATTGGTTAATTCTTCCAAATTTCCTAAACTCAGCATATGGGCTGCTGACATAGTTTTGAATCTTTATTTTTTAACTCTCCTTTGCCAAGTTCTGAGAATGCACGTAAATATTCTTTACACTAAATCAGCATTACTACACTAAATCAGCATTACTACAGGCTTGGCCTTAGCAATAGATCACATATCATTACATATCTTCAGCCTTTTGGAAGTAAATTAAAGTCACTGCCAACTCTGAAAAGGAGAGTTATTTTTACTGACTTTTGCTTTACTTAATTAAACACACCCTGATTTAAAATCCTGACTTTTGCCCGAAGTTGTTGCAAATTCCTGTAACTTAACATCACCTTATTAATCAGCAGGAATAATGATAAGCTACCAGACAAGCCAACCCACACCCTTCAGCCCTCTCCCTGACAAGCAAATAACTGTTTTCTCCCGTAGGCTCTTCCAGCCCATTTCCCTGGAGCAGTGACAGCCCCGAGTGTCTCCTGCACTGGCACAGGTGTGTCGAGCACCTCTCAGGTGACACATCTGGCACCTGTGCCGAGCCAACCCTCCCTGGGGAGATGCTCCTGGCCAAACCTCGTGCTGGGGAGCCAGCCCTGAGCAGAGCCCAGCCCTGGGAGGGAGAGCCCTGCATGTGCCAGCCCCAGAATTCCTCCATGGAAACGGGGCTCAGGCACTGGAACTGCCCAGGGAGGTTTGGAGAGCCCATCCCTGAAGGTGCCCAAGGAATTCCTGGAGGTGGCACTCGGTGCTCTGGGCTGGGGACAGGGTAGGGATTGGGCATAGCCTGGACTCGATGGGCTGGGAGGGCTTTTCCAACCTGAGTGACTTTGAGATTCTGAGAAACTCCTCCCTTTTAATAAAGGACTGAGAATTGTGCCTCCACTCCCCAAACCAACCTGTTCTTCCCCAGCTGGAGCAGCTCCCTGGCACCCAGTGAGCACCAACAGGAACCAGCAGCAGCATCCAGCTGATGGCAACGACCCCATGAGCCACCAAAAGGCAAAACCACAAATCAAAACCTATTTTAGGTCAATAAAATACAACCTGTGCTCCTGAGGGTGTTGTCCTCTGACTCACTGCAGCCAAGGGCCTGACACCACAGAGATGTCCTGGGAAACAACGGGGTCTAATCCCCCCATTTCTGTTCAAACAGGGAGTTAGGCTGGGCTGGACACACTGGGAACAAGAACTTGGGCCAGCACAAACCTGTGCCCACACATTGGCCTTAGTCTTGAGAGATCAAGGTCTTAATATGGAAAAAGTAGATTTTAATCTTGGATAGCTGTAAATAAATTTCCCACACTTAAAGCATAAGGCCTTCTCATAATATTTAGAAGCAGATTAATATTTTTCTGGACTTTAGGCCATTACAGTAAGACTTCTTAACATTATAAAATAGCACATTTCTTAAATGGTCATATGAAGAAGGTTAAGTATCTTCAATGGAAAAAAATTCCCATTGTGCCACCATAGATCAAATCTGGATATTTCACAACAGGCAGGGACAGAATGATTGGATACCCCTCATTACTGAATTTTGCTCACTCGTCCCAATGACAAAGGATCAGAATTTGCACACACACAACTTCTGCTCCTTGCTTTCTGGGTAGTTATGATGCCAAACCCACAGAAAAAGGTTCCTCATCTCCTGGGAGCATTTAACAATCCAAAGTCCCCAGGGATTGTTCCTATGGCTGCTTCCCAATGGGGTTACTGAACCCCACTGAATTTCAGTGATGAGAGAAAAGTTACTAAAAAAGCCCAGCTCAAGAGTTCAACACCATCCTGATGCCTGAGATAATATTGTATTTAAAAGTTTGCATGCAATGCTGTTTTCTCCTGCTACACAAGCTGTGAGATGACACTGCTGCTGTTTCCCTGCCTTTCCCACATCCTCTGAGTTTTAGGGACAGAATATATTTAAATTCTACAATAACATTTCCACACAGAATCACTAAACCCTTGCAAACTTACCTGACAGGTACTGTTGCCTACAGAGGTGGATGTTTCAGAGGAAAATAATCAGATTTTAGTCACCTGAGCACAACCAAGGCTGAACATGGGGCAGCTTCAGCACAACCTCAGAGCAGAGGCTGCACAAACAATTTTATTCTGCAATTTTTCTAATTATACAGGGTTTATGTCAATGGCATCTCCTCTTCTCCTTACAAATAAAATATATAAATAAATATGCAAACAATCTACCCTGCAACTTTTCTTACCATTCTTATCTTTAGCCAGCACATCTTGCACACTGCAAGGCCCTCACTGAGGAAACATTCACTGACATTTCTGATTCTAATTGCTGACAGGAAAATATCTGGGATGTTCTCGTTTTTTAGTTTCAAGCTGTGTGCCCATTCCAGCTGAAAAGTTAAACACAAGGTACACACAAGGCAGCAACTGATATCTGCCTCTCTGTTCCCTTCCAGCCTCCCCAGATATTAAAGAAGCATTGTGCTTCTTCATGGATTTAAATTCTATTCCCATTCTATCTCCAGCACTGTATTTCTTCTACAGTTTTCACAGAACGAAAAACAAACAAATGGAAAAATCTTTCTTCCTTATTTTTCCCATTGACACCTCCCTTTCTGGAATGATTCATGATCCATGTAAACCTTCAACAAGTGGAACAGGAAGACACAGCACTTAAAAAGGAATACATCCTCATTATTTAACACTCCCACCATTTCCTAGGTGGGTTTACATTACTCATACACCTCACATATATTTTCGAATGCTCCAAGTGCAAAGCATGCCTGGAAAACACAGAGTGTAAATAAACCTGTTAAAGCTGGGCTATTTTTTCCAGAATGGAGGGTCATTTCTTTTCCAAGGATGAAATATAGTTCTGCCAACTGAACCCTCAACCCAGGGTTATGCTGGAAAGGCTTTAAACCCCCTAATCCCAACAACATCCCTGTCTAACTTTCCCAAAGGCAGACTGAAATGACAGCAGCCTCTCAGTGGCCCTTTTTGGGGACACAGCAGTGCCTGGAATAACAGCACCAGGGCGGGCTGCAGCTCTCCTTCTTCCCAAACCTCTCCACTGCCACCTCCACAAGCGCAGCCCCAGCACGTGGCCTGCAGAGGAGGATCCAGATCCAGAGTCTGACCCTGTCCCAGCCCTGCTCCCCCAGGGAAGGGGTCAGGGAGGCTGAAATCCCTTCTCCAGAGTTTTAGTTTTATTTTACATGGAGCTGCAGTTCCTCAGCACTGAGCTGAGACTCACATCACCCAAAGCCATCACTGCAGGCCACTTTTTAGCAGATTATCTAATGCCTGAACAAAGCCAGGGCTAGGAAGTTTGCTTTGGAAAATCAATCAGTGCACACCCCTTGCACACTGCCCACGATGTGAACGGACATGGGCTGGGAGTCTGCAGAGAAGAAAGAGGCTGCTGATGGAGCACAGCCCACATTCCCACCTTCCCATATCCCACCTGCAAGGCTGAGGAAGGGGTGGGAGAGGAAGCACACAGGTCTCAAACTCGGGTATCGAGTTCTGTTGTGCTCGGTTCATGGTCACTAACTCTCACCTTTTTTTTTTCCTGAAAATACAGGCACTTAAGGAATCCTACAAATATTGTACAGGTCCATAGTGGCCACACCTCAGTGCTGCTGCCACACACACATGGATACATGGATATCCATACCAGAGTGAGAGTTACACATCCCTGGCACGCTTGGACAGTCAAAATCACATCTACCAGTACAGGAACAACTTACCTACATAACCAACTCCATTAATGCATTACTCCATCACCCAAAAAGATCAAGCTTTAAAAATTCCTCCACTGACTTATAATCCAAAAATTTAAAGTATGAAATGAGCTGCTTGTGAATTTCTCCAGCTACCTCCACTGGGTCCTGTATTCACCTGTAGCCCTTGCAGTTATTGCTTCACTATCAGTCTCTCTTCTTTGGCATATGGTACATTCATTATTGTACATTTCACACACACAGTAAGTTTCAAAATATGGGGAAAAACCAGACACTTTCAACGCTACAGAGACTCTCCCATTCTCTCACCTTCTCTTTATCTAAATCCCAACTGCATCACCACAGATTGCAGGGTTTTTGAAGCAAGCATTAGCAGTTCAGTGATAACACACTTCACAACAGGAATACCTGGGTTCTGGCAGAGGGCGAAGGAAGAGAAGCAATTTCTAAACAGCTGCACAAAAGTAAATACATTTACATGTGAGAATCTGCCTCTCACTCCAGTTAAACCAGTGGCTCCACAGGCCTCCATTATGTGCTTGTCTTTAGCAGTGCAAATCCTCTGGCACAGCCCTGGCTCCCTAATCTCCGCAGGGCTCCGCAGATGAGTCTGCCCTGGGTCTGCCCGAGGTGTGAGCAGAAACAACACTGAGCTGGCAAACAACAGCTTTACACACCCCTCTTGCAGGAAAGCAGGAGTGTGTCCATCAGCCAGGTAACACCAGGCAGTGGGCTCCTTCAGCGATTCTGCCCCACATCCCCATGGCTCCGGGCAATGGGACACGCTGCAGATCCCTTGGAAAAAGGCATTTGTCAGGACACTTGTTGGGGTCAACACCAGCAGCAGGACTCTGCCAGGAAAGGCGATTAGTGCAGAGCCCTGGTTATCTGTCCCTAGCAGGTCCCAGAACAACACAAAGAGATTTGTCATTGGAAGTGAGCACATCTGTTTTGCATTGGAAAAAAAAAAAAAAAAAAAAAAAAAGAAAAAGGAAAAAAGAAAAAAGAAAAAAAAAGCCTAAGTTTTACTTAACTTCCACATTTCCAGTATGTAAAACCACGGAGACCTGCAGCTGTCAGATGAGACAAGTATTCCATCCCATGGGAGGGTGTATCTCGAACTCTGCCGAGCGAGAGCCTACCCACGCTGGGAATGCTACCCAGGAAAAGTCACAACACAGCGATTTCTTGGGAGAGCCTCGGTTCAGCAGGAGCGAGCTGTCTGCTGTTTTGAGGGATTTCTCCATTACTCTAAGTAAAGAATTCTCCATGTCTGATGTGAGAAAGGCGCCTGCCAGAACTGGGTCACACCGGGGGCCCAGCCGACACCCGGCCCTTGCCTTGGGGCCGGTACTGCAGACAAACGGGAGGCAGGAAGAGAAGAATGACCCGAATTCCCGAGAGAGCTCTTTAAGGCCAGCCCCTGGCCTAGGAGGACTTCAGAGGAGCCCACACGTAAAAGATGGAAGAAAACTAACGGTAACCTCGGGGCGAGACCGTTCCCCGGCCCTGGGGGGGAAATGACCGGCCGGGTCAGCGCCCTGCGCCAAGGTCGCCCCGGGACTGGGTAAACACCGGCCCCAGACACACCCGGCCCCGGGACCGGGCAAACACCCGGCCCCAGGATAGAGCAAACACCGGCCCCGGGACCGGGCAAACAGCGGCCCGGGGCACAGCCGGCCCCGAGCCGGCGGGGAGCGGCCCCGCGGCCGAGCCCGGCCCGACCCCCCGGGGACCCGCGGCCTCCGCCCCGGGCGCTGCCGCCAGCACAGGCCCCGCTCCCGGCCCCACCGCCCCGGGAGCCGCCCGATCCCGGCGCCGGCACCCCTCACCTGCTGATAGCGGCCGGTGCTGGGCTCGGCGGCCGCGGCCGCCATGGCGCTGCGGGGTCGGTGCGGGCGCTGCGGAGGCGGCGGCGGCCCGGGCGCTGCTCGCTGCGGGCTCCGCTCGCTCCCGCCCTCCCCGTCACGCTCGGCCGCGCCGCCTCCCGCCCCGCCCGCCGCCGGAGCCGCCGTGGGCAGCGTTCCTGGAGGGGCCGCAGAATCGCTGAACCACCCGAGCTGGGACAGACCTGCCACACCATCGAGTCCAGGCTGTGCCTGATGCCCACCTTGTCCCCAGCCCAGAGCTCTGAGTGCCACCTCCAGGGATGGGATCCAACCCTCCCTGGGCAGTTCCAGTGCCTGAGCTCCCTTTCCATGGGGAAATTCCTGCTGCTGTCCACCCTGAGCCTCCCCTGGCCCAGCCTGAGGCCGTTCCCTCTCCTCCTGTCCCTGTTCCTGGGAGCAGAGCCCGACCCCCGCGGCTGTCCCCTCCTGCCAGGGACTTGTGCAGAGCCAGAAATTCCCCCTGATCCCCCTTTGCTCCAGGCTGAGCCCCCCCAGCTCCCTCAGGAATTCTCCAGCCCCTTCCCAGCTCCCTCAGGAATTCTCCAGCCCCTTCCCAGCTCCGTTCCCTGGCTCCAGCCCCTCCATGTCTCTCCCACCGTGAGGGGCCCAGAGCTGGACACAGCACTCGAGGTGTGACCCCGGCAGTGCCAGCACAGGGGACAGGCCCTGCCCTGCTCCTGCTGCCGCCCCATTGCTGCCACAGGCCCGGTGCCACTGGCCTCGCCCCACTGCCCACAGATGGGCTCGTGTTGTCAACCAGCACCCCCAGGTCTGTCTGCTGGGCTGGTTTCCAGCCAGGGCAGCCCCACTGGGGCTGGAGGGTGACCAGGGCCACCCGGCTGTGTGAGGGGAGCCGGTGTGCCACTGCCTGCGGGAATGCCGAGAGCCAGCAGCACGGCCCTGGCACCACCAGAGCTGCAGGAGTGACCCCACAAGCACTGTGCACTACGTATCATGTACATTGTGGAACTCAAGTATCATTTTCAGAGTAGAAGCTGCCACAGGATGTGTTAGTGAAACCTATGGAGTCAGGACATTGATGTAAAGCCCTGCTGACAAACAATGCTGCCTCAGCAGGGACACACCAGAGCCAGCACTGAGAAACCAGCCCTGTCTGAGGCACGCTGACCAAGGCTGGGTCACACATAACCCCACTCGTCCCTGTCACATCAGGCAGACAGGGAACAGGCCAGCGACTGCTGCACCAAACATGAGGTCTTGGCCGTCAGCTCTTCCATACCCACAGCGAGCAGATGGTGTTGAGCTCCTTCCTTCCAAAAGAGCACGTGTAGGAAACCACGCAGTGAGAGAAGCTGGTTTATTCTGAGTTCTTCAGTGTCACATTGGCCAAAAGACTTCTCAGCTTGTGTAACATTTGTTTTCTACATGTGCGGCTCAGCTCTAGTCAGGCTTGCGTAAAGTTACCCACATCAATCCCCAAGGTGGATGAGATTTAAATATATCGGCTTTAGGATGAGGAAGGCTGAATCAGCCCCACTGGGATTCCAAACTGCAAATTCAGAGAGTTGCAAGCACTGAAGCCTGAGGACATGGTTATGAACTGCACTCTCAGTCATAAATACAGGCCTCAATGCTCCTTGTTCCGTACCGTAATCAGCCTGGATTCTTTCCTCCCTGTATTTTGCCTTTGAGGGGCAGGGAGTTCACCGGTGCCTTAGTGAGATGAATGAACATCCCCATTCTCATGCTGAAGGAGAGGCAGGAACCGTGAAGGATTTTAGCCATGAATAACCTCAAAGAGTGACTCCTGAGAAATGTTGGAGACACAAGGATGAGGCAGGTTTCTTGCAACACAGGTGCCTTTGAAGGAGCTGGAACAAGAGCTGCAGGCACTGACAGACTCTGGTTTCACCTTTCCACAAGAGTCAGAATTTGCACTGAGAATTTCCCTGCAGTGGGGAGCTGTCCTGATGACATGCATGGATTTACTCACTGCCAAGGTGGGATTACATCCCTAAGTAAGGCTGTAGCAGCAGTGGTAATTAGCTGCACAGTGATTGACTTGGACAACACAGAGACTGAAATAAGATGGAACCTGTGCGTGTCCTCAGAGAAGATCCTGGAGAAATGGTGAAACCATTTGTGTCAAAGCCATTTTGGGGCCAGTGGAGGCAAATCACAGCCTAATTAGTCCATCTAGTCTGAGCATGACTGACTCCAGAAGGGTAAAGGCAATTTCTTCCAGCTGCTCTCCCTGTATTTATTTTTATTTTCTTAGATGGGGAAGCTCGGTAGAAAGATGATGCTGTGGTTTCAGCACATGACTGGTTCTGCTTTCATTTCCCAAGCAGTTTGAGGCAAATCACTTCATGCTTCTGTGTTTTTTGACTTTTTCTCCAGTACAAAATGTCTTTTCTCCCAAGAGACACTTGAAGCTTGAAGTCATTGATTTTAGTGACTTCCGTACGGGATGTGCTGTGAAAGTGTTTGGAAGCAATTGAAAGTATGACAGAAGTGCAGTGGAGTGAATCCTCTGAAATCTTGGAGTTGTACATGTGTTCCTTTAATTATTGTGTACAAATAAGCAATTTCAACACTTTTAATCTGCACTTTGTAATAAATATTCAACACTAAAAGCTAGACAATAAACCTCAAAAGCAGGGTGTGTAAGCTAAACTAGTAATAATTGAGCAAGACATTAAAACTAGATCTTTCTTCTAACCTTTTAGTGTTAATTACCCAATTAAAAAAAAAAATCAAAATGTTCACATGACAAAAACTTTCTCATCATCAATTCAAAAGTACTTCTGTGTCCCTGGAGGCAGACACACTCCATGTGCAAGAATTGCATTCACAGGGTTTGAATATACATAGATCTCATTTCCCACTGTGGAATAACATCCTGAATTAGAGTTGTATAATTAAGCTGGAGAGGTTTGTTAAGGATTAATAAATGCTGTCTAACAGATGCTACTCCCCAAAACATCACTTGGCCACAAAGACTTTTTGTGCTTGGGACCATCTTGTGTTTGAATCATCTTTGATCTTTTTGCTCAAAAAAGCCAAACTGTGGCTTGCCCATCCCTGGAGGTGTCTAAGGCCATGTTGGATCGGGCCTGGAGCCACCTGGGATGGTGGAATGCTCATGGCAGGGGTGAAACTGGATGATCTTAAACCATCCTGTGACTCTGCAACAGCCTGTGCCCAAGGAAGCTGCCTCACTGCCTCAGAAGCAGCAGGTTCTGCAGGTGTGGGCTCTGTACGGGGTTTAGGACATGCAGGCAGCTGCAATTTCAGTGTTTGTTGCAACAACAAAAGCCACTCGGTCACATCAGGTCTGCTGGAAGGAGGAGAGCCCCAGCGAGCGCGGCCACACGTCCCACAGCCAGCAGAGCCGGGTGGACGCTGTGCCTTGCTCACTGGTGTGGAAAATTATGCTCCAATAAGCCACGAGTATTGTGAGGAAGAGGAATGAAAACAAAGGTAGCATTGAATTGGAAGACTTTCCCAATGGGAGTTCCCTTCCTCTGAAACCAGCAGCAGAAGCGAGGGGCAGATATGGAGCGATGCAGTGAGTTGTGCTGGATGGTGCACGGGGCAAGGCAGAGCTGAAATCCAAATTGGCTCCACATAGCACAGCCAGCTCAGAGCAGCCTGACTTTAGGGGCCCCCACTCACTCATCTCACCAATGTCCTTTGTTGCTCCGTTATTTCTTCAGCCTGCTGGAGAAATCACAATTAACCAATGGTTAATTTAACATTGCTGTCCAGAGTAAATCCCTTACTGCTTAGGCTGGCAGTTTTGAACCTGGTGAGGAGTGAAGTCCTGACAGCTTTGTCATGGGAACCTCGCCTGTAAAATGGGAAAGGACTGGCATGGGTGCTCCCCAGGGCTGCCTGTTCCTGCATTGCCCTCCACATCGGCCTGGTGTGACCCCCAAAACTATCCTAACTAGGATTTGGGTGCTGCTGGGAGAGGTTAGATGTGAGTGGGGCTTGCAGGAAAGAGCAGCTCCCCTCCAGATTATTTCTCCTTTTCTTATAAATTGAGGTCAGAAGGTAAATGGAACATGCTGGAGCAGGAAGAGGTGACTGATGGTGGATATAATTAAAAAGACTCTTTAATTACAGGATTTGGAGAGAGGATTCTTCATGGAGATAATTTTTTAATTGTTGCTGTTTCAGGAAAAGAATCCCAATGCTCCCAAGCGGTTCCCAATAGCAAAAGGCCTGGTCTCTGAGCACTGCTGACTCTGATCCCTTCAAGATGGGACAGAAGAAAATCCTGTGTTTGTTAGAGCCCCCCCACTTCAACTTCAACTTCTCCTGAAGAGAAGTGTTTGTTTCCTTCCATCTGCTGCTTTTGCAAGGAAGGAAAATCAGCCTGTTCAGACACCAGGAAGTTCTTCAGCATGGGAACAGCTCTGTGTAACTGCAGGAACAATAACGGGTAGAAATTATCATACCTAAAAATACCCTGCATGCGAGTCACACGCATTACCCAGCGCGGAGCAGCTCGCAGGAGCCCGGGGTGGATGGAGCGAGTGGATCTGCGGGATGTGCTGGGTGTGGGCAGCGCGGGGGCACCTGCCTGCCTCTGCTGCACTTCTTGTTCTCACCAAAACACGGCTTGCTTTGGCAGGGAGCTGTCGGCTCCTCCCGCATCTTTGTGCACCGCAGCTGCCCGAGCCACTGGCAGGGGAGATGAAAGCCAGAGGCTGTGCAGAGCCATCCGACACTTGGGTGTCACCCGTGGCATCCCCACAAGGGCGCTGGGTGAGCGGCTGGGGGGCCGCAAGGCCGATGTCAAAGGCAGCAGCTCTCCACACGTGCCAGGAGAGCCAGGGCAGGTGAGGTGGGGAGCAGGGGATGAGGTGACACTGCCCACAGGCCGCTCGGGGGGCACACAAAGCCCACAGCCCGCAAGTCACCCCGGCTGTTACCCTACAGCTCACCGCCGAGGCAAGTCCGTGGTGTCTCCTGCAATCAATTCCTACGCGGGCTGTGCCTCCAGCATTTGCTTTTCCGAAATTTCCGAGCGCTGGGCGCGTTTCCACGGTAACGCCGAGCGATGCTGAGGGCTGTGCGGTGCTCTCCCTGCCGAGCCCCGCCGCAGTTTCGGCTTTGCACACCAGAAGCTGCAGCCGTGGCACAACAGGGGTGATGTGGGAACGGTGTGTGTGCAGGTCACCGGCGCTCACCGGGTGTCCTGGAGAAAGGACTGAAGCAGCTCCAGGATGGGAAGGGTGCAGAGCTCAGGCGGGTCCCCATCCCGTCCGTGCCAGCGGGGCACAGCCCCCGTTAGCCCAGCACCACGGTCCGGTGCCTCCGAGCCCTCCGGTGCGTGATTCCTGCCTGTGTCCGTGGAACCCATGGTCTGTGGCATCGAAATGGCCCCGATGGCACAAGCGAAGAGCCGGGTCCCCCAGAGCCAGAGCCCAGGCTGCCCTGCCCTGCGGGAGAGCCGGGGATGCCGCTGCTGTCAGCTCCTCACCCAACACCAGCCACCGAGAGACCCGCCCGTGGGCTGACACTGCTCACGGAGACATGGCCATGCCATTTATTTAATCTCTGTGGCCTAAAACTCTTCCCGTGTCTGCCCACAGGCGTCCGGCTACAGCCCGCCACAGCCGGCATTCCCGTCCCGACACAAACCAAGGGCTCTCCGGCACGACACAATCCCGGGAGCACTGCTCCTAGCCAGGGCGTTTCAATTATTAAAATGAGGAGGAACCGCATGGGCTGGATCCCAGCAAAGCAATTTGTAGCTCATTTTTCCTTCCGATGAAATTGAAAAATTCATCTAACTTTGAAGAGCTTTGCATGCCAACAATGAACCAAGCCTGTGCAAGGAGAGGTCGGGCACATTTTCATGAGAGCTTGAAGGCAGCTGGAGCAACAGCAGCAAGGTGTTTTGGGGATAGCTCTGTGCCAGGAGCAGCAAGGACACACAGAGATCATGGTCTCCATCCCCCAGAACGACCCCAACATGCCCCAAAGTGAGTCCCTACAGAACAGTTCAAGCGTGAGAGCAGCTCGTTTTGGTGGGACAAGGCTGGGAGCTTCCCTTTGGGGCTGAAAAGCTGAAGGACAGAGTCGGCTGGATCCCCGCTGTGACGGCGACACTCCAGCAGAACCACATCGAGATATTTCTGGCCGTTTTAATGGATTTGGGAGGAACATTTATTGACACAGCTTTCCCCGGCCAACAGGAATCCTTGCAGCGAGGTGACTGATTGACCCGAGCGGGCGCTTGGCAGCCGCAGCGCATCACTCCGGCTGCCTTCAGCCGTGCCGAACGCCGGTTCCGCTCCTGTCCCGTTATGGTCCTGCTCCTGCCCCGTTATGGTCCCGCTCCTGCCCCGCTCCTGCCCCGCTCGGGTCCCGCTCCGGCCCCGCTCCGGCCCCGCTCCGGCCCCGCTCCTGCCCCGCTCCGGCCCCGCTCCTGTCCCGCTCCTGCCCCGCTCCGGCCCCGCTCCTGCCCCGCTCCGGCCCCGCTCAGGCCCCGCTCCTGCCCCGCTCCGGCCCCGCTCCTGCCCCGCTCCTGCCCCGCTCCGGCCCCGCTCCGGCCCCGCTCCTGCCCCGCTCCTGCCCCGCTCCGGCCCCGCTCCGGTCCCGTTCTGCCCCGCTCAGGCCCCGCTCCGGCCCCGCTCAGGCCCCGCTCCGGCCCCGCTCCGGCCCCGCTCCGGCCCCGCTCCTGCCCCGCTCCGGCCCCGCTCCGGTCCCGTTCTGCCCCGCTCAGGCCCCGCTCCGGCCCCGCTCAGGCCCCGCTCCGGCCCAGCCGCGCTCCCTCCCGCGGGGCCGGGCCCGGCGCTCTCCGCCCAGCCACGGGGGCGGCCCGGGCGGCGCCTCCCGGCCCGCGGAAGTGATCCCGGGCAGGGCGAGCCGGGAGGAAGCGGAGGCTCCGGTGATCCGCAGAGGAGGCGGCGAGCGCGGGCAGAGGCGATCCCGGGAGAAGGCGGCGATCCCGGGCGGCCCCACCATGAAGCTCATCATCCTGGAGAATTACTCTCAGGCCAGCGAGTGGGCGGCCAAGTACATCCGCAACCGCATCGTGCA
The DNA here is from genome assembly GCF_971803275.1 of Cyanistes caeruleus. Taxonomy (NCBI): domain Eukaryota; kingdom Metazoa; phylum Chordata; class Aves; order Passeriformes; family Paridae; genus Cyanistes; species Cyanistes caeruleus. The sequence goes on from NC_141715.1 coordinate 1,180,173, forward strand.
GTTCGGGCCCGGGCCCGGGCGCTTCTTCACGCTGGGGCTGCCCACAGGTGGGTGCCGGGGGACGGGCGCGGGGCCGGGGCCGAGCGCGGGGCCTGCCCCGGCTGAGGCGGCCGCTCCCCGCAGGCAGCACCCCCCTGGGCTGCTACAGCAAACTGGTGGAGTATTACCGCAACGGGGACCTCTCCTTCAAGTACGTGAAGACCTTCAACATGGACGAGTACGTGGGTGAGTGCCGCAGCCTGTCCCCTCGCCTCTGTCCCTGCCCGGGAGCTGCCGGGCTAAGGGCCCGGCAGAGCCTGGCGGTGCCCGAAATCCACCTGTCCAGGTAAGATGGACAACATTTCACAGAGTTACAGCATCGGTTAGGATGGAAAAGACCTCTGAGATCATCGAGGCCAACCTATGACCCCACACCGCCGTGTCAGCTAAACCATGGCGCTGTGTGCCACCTCAGTCTTTCCTTAAACACCTCCAGGGAATTGGCAAAGGGGGACAGTTTGAAAACCTGTGGAAGAAATTTGAAATTTTTCCATAGGTTTGAAAACATATGGGCAAAACTGGACACTGGGTGTTGCCCAGTATTGCACACACTATTACAGACACTGCTGTATGTTAGCTGCACTCAGGTACTGACCAGGTAAGGAACAGCTTATCACTGCAGTGTGCAGCATTAACTTCCACCTTTGCTCTGGCATTGTAAAGGTCCCTTACAAGGACCACTGAGTTCCCTGAGTGCCCTCTGGTATCTCCTGCTGAGATAGCAAAGGACTGTCGTTTCTGAAGTTGTGATGAAATAGTCTCCTCAGAAGAAATAGATCCAAAGGTGAAAAAAAATACAAGCTAAATATTTGCTAATGCAAATTTTATCCTGGTCAGGAGTTTGGGTTTTTTTCTGTGAATAGTCAAATCAAGCAGCATTAGGGAATAAGCAGTCCAGTGTGAGTTTACAGCATTCAAGGCAGGGTAAATATGCAATAATTATAATTATTATTTTTCAGGCTTCTGCATGGTTTTTTAATAATTCTTACTGATATGAAATGGGAAAAAGGTACTGACAGATGAGGCACAGCACACACCTGCTTTTTGAAGATCTGTTTTATGTTAATATGGGCATGTGTCTTACAGGAACTGATTTTAATTCTGGTATTTAGGGAAATAAAAACAACTCTGAAAGCTGAGGGCGTGACAAGGGACAGAGAGAGCAGTGCTGTGTCACCAAAGCCACTGCAAGGGTATGGAAGTGCTTTGTTATGGGTGATACTGCTCCAGCTGCCTTCAGTCCTGTGTGCTCTGTTACCAGGTCTCCCAAGGGATCACCCAGAAAGTTACCATTCCTTCATGTGGAATAACTTCTTCAAGCACATTGACATCTCACCAGAAAACGTCCACATCTTGGATGGAAATGCCCCTGATCTCCAGGCAGAGTGTGATGCATTTGAGGAGAAAATCAAAGCAGCTGGAGGCATCGAGCTCTTTGTTGGAGGTGAGAACGCGAGAGCAGCAGCCTCTAAACCCTGTCCCAAAGCTGGGCCTGTCCTCTCCAGCTCTCATTTATTGCCAGGGTTGTTTGTTTTCAGTGCATTTGCAGTGAAATGCACCCCACGGTCTGTGGCCCTGGGCACTGCTGTGTCCAGCAGCCTTGTCTCCCCACATAGCACTCCCAGCTTTAGGTCTCTCAGTGCAGTCAGTGAATTGTTCAGGAAATGTTAGCAGGAGAAATGGGAAGGGCTAGAATTGTACAAATACAAAGTGTTTATCAATTGTCAGTGGCAACAGGAAACTGCTGGGAGTAGCTTTTCCTACACAAGCTCTTCCCATAAGGTTCTGCCACCTACTTTGCTTTGCTGTTGTCCCAGCGCAATCAGGGAATTGTCTGGTGGCTTCTGAGGGGGCTCTTGCTGTTGTTCTACCAGACACAGATCTGAGCTGGAGCAGAGGAATTGCAGGGGTTTTTCTCAGCTCTGTGTTTCCAGGAGCACTGTCTGTCCTTCTCCTGGGAGAGCTGCTGGCTCTGCTCCCACAGCTGACCCTCTGCTCATGCTGTCCCTGTCCCAGGTATCGGCCCCGACGGTCACATCGCCTTCAACGAGCCGGGATCCAGCCTGGTGTCCAGGACACGAGTGAAGACCTTGGCCATGGACACCATACTGGCCAATGCCAGGTTCTTTGATGGTGACCTCTCCAAAGTGCCCACCATGGCTTTGACAGTTGGAGTAGGCACTGTCATGGATGCCAGAGAGGTGAGGAAATAAGAAGTGGCTTCCTGCAGTCCCTCTGGAGCAGCCAAAGCTTATCCTGTTATGGAGCAGCCACATGTCCTCTGGAGTAGGGTATTCCTGCCACAGAATGCCTGATCCTCCTGTCCTCTGGCATCCTGCAGCACCTGGAGCCTCTTGCTCCGTCTCTGCTGGCACTTGTGTTTGTGTCACCCTGCATCTGCTGTTCCCCCCAGGAGCCAGGAAGGTTTGGCAGGGTGATTTTGGTTAGGGATCTCACCTGGAGAGTAACTGCAGAAATCAGGTTGAGTTGATGTCACACCAGCTGGTCATGAAAACTGTGTGGGAGCACTTTTACTGGAGTCTATTCCTTGATCTACACTCGTTAAATCTCAGTGTACAGGTGCCCAGAGGATCGCTCCAGTGACCCACCAGACTGTGGTTTCATTGAGGGCTGAAGCACCAGAGCAGCAGCACAGAGAAGTGGCTGTGGGTGACAGGGATGTCCCCATTCTCAGCTTGGCAGGCTTGGGCTCTCCCTGACCCGCCGTGCCAGGCCCTGACTGCCCCTCTGTGTGTCTGGGGGTGCAGGTGATGATCCTGATCACGGGAGCCCACAAGGCCTTTGCTTTGTACAAAGCCATCGAGGACGGTGTCAACCACATGTGGACGGTGTCGGCCTTCCAGCAGCACCCCAACACCGTGTTCGTGTGCGACGAGGACGCCACGCTGGAGCTCAGAGTCAAAACAGTGAAATATTTCAAAGGTGAATGTTTGACCAGGCCAGGCAGCTGTTTTGTTACATTTTTAGGAGCCACGAGCCATGCTTTGCAGAGATGTTGCTGTATAAGCAACTCCCAAAGGAGTATATTCCTTAAATATACTGCAGTAGTACAAGTGTGAAGGTAAATGCTTAATGCTTGGTGTGGAGCAAAGGCACAAGGACAACGGCAATGTCTAATTCTAATAGCATCCAACGAGGGAGAACTTTCCTTTATTATGTCTACTTAAATTGTCTTTTGCCTCTCTCCATCAGGTTTAATGCTGGTTCACAACAAGCTCGTGGAGCCCTTGTACAGCATGAAGGAGATGGGAGCAGAGAGGAGCCAGTCCAAGAAGCCATACAGTGATTAATGTGCTGGGGCAGTGCTGAGCCAGCTGCTGAAAACAGCTGGAAGAAAAGGGAATTGCTGCAGAAACTGATCTCATATTTGTTTTTAAATTAGCAGAATGATTGAATGGTTCCTTCTCTCCATTAAAGAGACAGATGCCAAACACCTGCCTTAATTACCCAAAGGAGGATGGGATCCAGTGTTCTGTTTTCCACAAATTTCTGCCACCAACTCACTCTCTGAAGGAAATGAAGAATGAGTTGTTAGACCTGTGAACTGACTGTAATCTTGGACTGAGGGCTGTGGAACTGAAAAGTGAGGATAAATGAAAGTACAACAGAAGCAAGTGGGTGATCACTTTGGGGTGTATTCCTTGCAATTAGGACAAGTATCTCATGTTACTCCTTCCTCCTCCATGAGACACTCACATTAGAATCCTGGAAAAGAGGATTGTCCAGCTGGAGAAAGGAAAGCTCAGAGCAGCACCCAGAGCCACGAGAGGGCAGGAAGAAGATGGAACCAGGGAGAAGATGGGAAGGGACAGTGGGGCCTGAGTGGAGACACGATGCCTACGCTGGAGAGGATAAACCCCACAGTGGGAACAGCCAAGCAGTGGGGCAGGATCCCCATGGCTGTGCAGGCTCCTTAGGAGGTTGCCAGGACCTGACTGGATAAAGCCCTGGCTGAGCCCTGCTTTGAGCCACATGCTGGACTTGAGACCCTCAGCAGAAGAGGCTGCAGCAGCATCCTCCACATGGGGTCCGTGGGGCAGCTCAGGCACCTGAGCATGGCACTGCTGTCTCACACAAAGCCCTTGCTCCTGTTCAGGCCCAGGTATGATTTGCTATGCCTGGTGCTCTCTCTTCTCCAGAACTTTCTGTTTCTCTGAGGAAATGCCAAACCAGCCCCAAAGGAAACACTCTGTTCCTGCTGGCTTCAGCTTCTGTTTAAGTACAGACACCCCACACAGCCAAAACCCCACCAATTCTGAAATGTGAATCCTGGGATTTCTATCCAGTGCTCTCACACGAGGGGCAAGAAAACTGGGAAACATTTATTTTCTTTATACAGAAATTTTGTAAGTTGTTGATCTGTAATGTAACTTCCTTCACTAAATGTCTTTAAATTTTTTTAGAAGTTGACATTTGCCTGGATGTGGTGCTCAGTCTCAGTGTGCTCATGGTACCAAAGCTGTCCTGGAGGCAGTGTGGTGAGAAGGGCTCCTGCTGCTCCCCCCTTCCTGCCCAGTGTTTGCTGGCAGGTTTTTCTCAGAGGGAAAAGCAGGGCCCTCAGGGTGGGAGGGCACTCGGCATCCACAGAAATCCCGTGAGCAGAACACATCCTCTGCCAGCTGCAGGTGGGAGCTCTGGGCTGCCAAATCCATGCCAGAAGGAAGACAAACAGGGACACTGTGTTTGCCATCTTAAAGTGAATTTAGTGCATGTGAAAGGTGCAGGAAATACAACTCAAACCATACACAACGTACACTTTTCCTACACACTGACCTAGCGATCCAGCTGAGGTGAGATTTGCTCTTCCTTTCATATTTTTAATCTCTGTGCCAGTTCCAACAGTGCAGTCTCCTCCTCTGCAGAGGGAACTGAAGCACCACTCGTTTTGGCCACACATCCCAGGATAAATTCATTAACTCTCAGTCAGAACTGAGTGAGCTGTAATCACCCTGAGTTCCTGAGGAATCTCAGCTCCAGAGATTTCCATCCAGGCCATACTGCTCTTGAACACAGCACATGCAACTTTAGTTTTCAAATAAACTTTTAAAAGTGGAAAATCTTGTAAAAAATCAGTGTTTGCCTCCAGTAATCACCTTCATACTCTCAAAACCACTTGCTGAGATTTTAGGAGAAACAATTTGGTTTCTGAAATAATTTGAAGTGCAAAACCAGTGGAAATAAAGGATCTAGTCCACAAGCAAAAGTATCAACAATCATATTTCTTATATGAAGAGTTAATAAATACTTAATCAACTGAGAACACAAGGTAATTGTCAGTATCTTGAGGAATTCAAGTTCATCTCTTCCTGATACTTTTTACCCTCTCACTGGTCACATCCTCAGCTCACTGCCTTGGCACTCATCCCTGCCAAAACAAGGACAGGCAACGTGAGGGAATCCAACAGCAACACTGGGAGTCACCAACCTCTCAGAAATCCCTGGAAATGGCTCTTGGTCATTTTCTGCCCAAGCTCTCAGGGATGCAAAGGCTCAGGCACAGCAGCCAGCGAGAAGGGTTGGGGATAATCAGCTTTAATGTCATCAGAAAGTACCAGTGACAGAGCCAGAACTGCTTTTCAGAGAAGCACATCAGGAAATTCATAAAAGCAACAAACTGTTGCTGGATATGGAAGAAATTCTCTGTATTGTACCAGGAAACTCCCCCAGCCCAAGCAGCTCCAGAGAGAGCACTACAGCTCCACCAAACCACCCCAAGCCCCACAATATTCATGATCCAAGAGTCTCCAGGGGTCAGTCTCCCTAAAGGAAACCCCCAAAATACTTCCAGGATTTGAGGCTTCAGTTTTATCTGTTGGCTTTTAAAAAAGGGGCACCTCTTGGTATATATTTTTCCAATGGTTTTCCAATTTCTGGCTTCTTTAATAATGGACATGTTTGTTTGGGCATTCCATGATGATCCTGATCCCATGATGGGGAAAAGTCTCCTTTGGTTTTGGCAACAGGCTCTGAGGTGTGAATGTCCTGCAATGCAGGGCAGTTACCACTCTTCTGTCACACAATGGAAATGAAAAGCAAACGAAGGACACACAAAAAGCATCTGCCTCTGCTTCCTTCACCTTTTGGTGCTGGAGGAAGCTACTGATCATCGTCTTCCACTTCCCAGAACTCCCCATCGTCAATGTGCATGGCTTGAAACAATCTGCAAGACAGAAAATCAGTGATATCAGGGCATAAAGAAAGTCAAATACATTCAAAAAGTTATCACCATAAATGAAAAAAATGTGACTTTTTTTCAGTATCACCAACCACCATCCATGCCCTGTGGAAGGGGCAAGAGAGCTGGTGCCATTGTCACCCTCCTGGGACCTGCCTGTCACCTGTCCCACAGCAGCACCTCTGTCCCTTGGTCCTTCCCCAAGGGAATGGGAGGCAAATCTGCATCTCCTTAAAGCAGCTCTTCCCCAAATCCTCGAGCTGCTCCTGACCATTGGCAGGGAAACACTTCCCTGCAGGCTGTGCCAGCACAGGAGGGGTGAGATCATGACCTGACCAAAAAAAATCAGGAATAGGCTCAGAAGAGTCCTCCAGATTTTTAAAACCAAAGTTCTTAAAAAGCAAAACCACATCCTGAATCACTCCTGATTTTTACTTTTAGTGCAAATATTTGAGAGGAGAAACTGTGTCTTAAACTGTATTTACAAATTTCAGGTTAAGAATCTGGGAGAGACTGTAAGGAAAAGTGGGAAACAGGTGTTCCAGCAGAGCAGGAGGTCCCTGAAGCACCGACCTGTTGAAGCAGGGGGAGGAGGGGTCGTTGAAGTGCCGGTAGGGGTTGGCCCGGGACAGGGAGCCCATGCAGAGCCAGCAGAAATACTGCATGCACCCTGTGCAGGTCATCTTGTTACAGCCATCCAGTTTCTGGGGGAAAAAAACAAGAAATGGTGATAGCAGAACCCTGCTGTGGCAGGCTTCAGTCCCTCCACCAGCCCTCAGAACCACAGCAGTCAGTGAACACATCCTCCCCACACTGGTTTCACTGGGAGCTGGAATCCAGCACTGGGAATTGGTTATAATATTAATAATACTGTAAATCAGTATTCTTCTGAAGCTGGATATATTTCCTGGCTCTAGTGTGAACCAGAGGTAGCCTGAAATACCTGGGAAACAAAAGGGTTCATACAGATCCAGTGTCAAGCTGGACCTGTTTAGTGTGGGAGCCTGACCACCTTTCACCATTTGTACTCCAGTCCTTGGGATCCACAAACATCACCTTCTCCTTCTCACACAGAAATGGAAACTTCTCTCAGTATTTCCAAGAGATTTCCTCTCCCTAGAGGCTCCAACGCCCCAGAACTGCCTCCTTGGGGGTTATTTTCTGTTCCATGACTCCCCAGCCTTTCCCTCCTCACTCACCTCGATGTGGGTCCCACAGCAAGGACAAGACTTGGAGTTCTTTTCCAGCCATTCCTTACTCTCCATCTCCTCCAGGGCTTTCTGAATCACTCTCTTGCCATAGCGTTGTTCCAAAAATCTTTTATTTGTCTCATCTGCTTCTAAATACTCATTCCTCAAATCCATTAATTTCTCTGGGGGGCAAAATCAAACCAAACCTTTTGTAAGATATTAGATATAGAAGTCCAGCTAATTGCAGCATAAAGACTCTCAGGGAACAATTACGCCATGAATTAAAAAGCAAGAAAACTATTAAAATACATAAGATGGTAATATTAAAACCAAAATTCAGCAGTTTTACACTGTTGTATTATAAAAGAGATCTATTGATGGAATTAGAACAATGTAAAATAAACTCTAAATGGAAATATTTTTTCTGACTATATATTTAATGAAATTCTGTCACAGGATTTTGAGGCCAGACAGAGAGAAGCCTCCACCTGATTCTAGTATTAACTCTGACAATACAAAGTAGTGAAAATATAAAGAAATTCTTGTCCTGCTACAGCCTCTCAGCATTTGACAATCAGCAGTTTAAGGAGCTCCTGAGCTGAGGAGTCTCACCAAAGGAATATTTAATTGCCAGCAACAGCCCTCCTCCAAATGAATGTGCCTTTCAGAAAGCTCAGGGTGAGGAGTTGCCTTGCTCAACTTCGGACTTTTCCAGCCAAGATTCAGCTGTGCCTGGGAGTGCCTGTGGAGCCCAGGAGGAGGTGCCTCACCTGCAGTGACCTTGCAGGGGGACACACCATGGTAAGTCATCTTGCAGAGGGTGCAGAAGGCGTAGTTGCAGCAGGAGCAGATGCCCATGGTGCAGCCGGGCTCCTGCATCACGGGGGTCTGGCAGCCAGGCCGGGGGCAATAAACCACATCAGCCATCAGGTCCAGGCTGGACTGCAGCAGCAGGCGGTCATAGCGGGCAAACAGCTCCTCCCCAACCAGCTCCTTCACCTGCAAACACAAACAGATGCAGGGAAGAGATCCCTCACCCACACCCACTGAGGTCCTGGCACAGGTGCCCAGAGCAGCTGGGGCTGCCCCTGGATCCCTGGCAGTGCCCCAGGCCAGGCTGGACAGGGCTTGGAGCAGCGTGGGACAGTGGGAGGGGGGGGAATGGATGGGCTTTCCCACCCAAACCAGTCTGGGATTCTCTGATTCCTTGCATCTGTAATTCTGAGCCTGCTGCAGCAACAAACAGCAAGTCAGTGAAAAGGTACCAACAGCTGGGATGAATCCACTTTAGAGTCTCCTTCAGGTCACAGGGAGTCAAGGATCTGCTCCCAGGAAACAAGGGACAGACAAGAGGAAACTGCCTCAAGCTGTGCCAGGGGAGGCTCAGGTTGAATATCAGGAGGGATTTCCCCATGGAAAGGGTGCCCAGGCCTTGGCAGGGGCTGCCCAGGGAGGTCTGGAGTGCCCATACCTGGATGGATGTGGCACTTCATGATATGGTTTAGTGGCATGGTGGGACTGGGTCAAAGGCTGAACTTGGTGATCTTGGAGGTCTTTTCTGACCTCAGTGCCTGTGTGATTGCCAATGTCCACCATGCAGAGCCACAGCCTGGTCCTGAACTCGGGCTGGGTTCCAGAGCTCCACAGCCCCTGTGCACAGGAATTACCTGGCCTGGAGTGGCGACAGAAGAACACTTGGGCTCGGGGCAGTTGAGGCAGTGCACCTGTCCATCCCTGATCTGGATTTCAAAGTAGTCCTTCAGGCAGGCTTTGCAGTACACGTGGCTGCACTCGGTGAAGTGCATGCACTCACTGCCCAGCTTCTCACAGAAGCAGATACTGCACGAGTACATCTTACTGTTAAAGCACTTCCTCCTCTGGGCCTGGTCAAAGTCCAAGATCTCCCTGATCAGACTGGACAAGGATTCCACATCCTGCACAGCCCTGGCATCCACGATTTCCTCCTCAGCTGTGGCAGAGCCTGTGGCACCCCCACAGTCCTTCCCAGGCTCGAGGGGCCCCACTGGTGTCCAGCTCTGCCCCTTGCCCTGAGGGCACATTTTCAGCTCGTATGGCGATGAAATATTCAGGTAATTCAATGTTTCCTCCTTCAGAAACTGCATCCAGGCAAACAGGACCACACAGCCTCGGTTCTCTTCCCACACATTGTCCAAGTGTTTGCAAAGAGCACTGAGCTGGGAAAGAACAAAGAATTCCTGATTTCAGTAAGTTTGAGTACTCCTCACTGGGCTCCTCCCTTCACACAATCCTTAGTGCAAACTTTGATTTCAGATTCAGCAGTTTTTACCCATAAAATACATGTAAAATAGTTCTCACAGATGCAAGTTTTCCTTCCTCAGAAAAGTAATAAAATGAAAACCAGCAAGAGACAAAAGAAGAGCCAACTGTGAGCAAGCAACATCACTTGTTTTTTTACTTTGCTTAACTGTTAGTTACTAACTTACTCAGCAGTCAAAGTGTAAAAAATCCTCTGCAAACCTGGGCCTGGGAGAGCCATTTCCCACTGAGGGTGAACACGGGCGGGGAGGTCGATGGGTAGTCAGGTGGGAGCTCAAAATTCAGCACGAGGGGAGGCAGGAAGCACACGGAATATTCAAACCCACTGCTCTGGAGGCTCTCTGTGGAACTGCCTGAGCCAGGGCCCACCGAGGCAGTGGGAGAAATAACAGAAAAATGAAAACTAACCAACTGTTGCTGTTTCTGACAGTATCCAATGTCTGTTAGTTTGATAAATTTCTGGGGTTAAAACTTTGATCCATCCTAAATAACAAAACTCTCAGTGCAGTAAAATGTCACAGGGTTGGAGGTCTGTGATTAAAGCAGTTAAACAGCACCGTGAAATGTCAGATCCTGCACAAACCAGGAGCCTGGAAACACATATCCTTGGGGGAATAAAAACCCAATAAATGAACTTAATTATTCTGAAGAAGTGCTATTACTCATCTGTAATTTTAAAGCTTACTGAAGATGTTCTGTGTTTGAGGATTAAACTGCTCAAACACAATCCCCAACAAGCACAGCAGAGGGTGAGCCACAGCTTTGTCCAGTCACTGTTTCCTCAGGCCACTCCCCAACAACCACCTGAGCTTGGTAATCCCTTTGATAACACAAAACATCTCAACTCACCCCTCACAAAAATTTTGAAGTCTTGAGGCAACTCCAGACAAATTCTTGTTTCTCCTCCTTGGGCAGACTCTGCTCTCTTAAACTCATCCTCATCGTAGATGCTGGCCAGAGCCAGCAGCTCGTCCTCCTGAGCCTCCTTGTCCTCTGAAGACATTTAACTTTTCTGTAGTTACCACCTCTCTGCAACATCAACCAAGTTAATGCATCCAGTTCAAATTACCAACTTGAGGCATCTATTTTATAGCATAGTAAGCTTTAGAAAAACCCGGGTAACCAATCTAAAACAATGTGGAAAATAATTAAAGTATTTTAAAGGTTGAAAAAAAAAATATTGGTAGCTCTATAAAATTTAAAAAAACCCCAAACCCAAAAGAATATTGGTCAGAAAGCTGACTGTGTGTTAGCAGGTAAAGACAGCTGTAAGGGGGGAAATAATGAAATATGGAGATGGCACAGGTGACACAGGGACATTTCACTGATGTTTGGAAGAAAACAGAACCCCTAAAAAACACATGAGAAACGGATTAGCAACAGTAGCTCTTGTCCAGTGCTCTAACGCAGTCTTATTTGTGATTGAAAACATCATAAAAAGGTTCAAATACTGCACAGGCATCTTGTAGATGCACTCGTGGAGGATCTCAGCTCTACACTGCGGGAAATGAAGGCAGTTTGATGAGTTACCTTTCGAGTCAGGGCAGCGCAGAGGCAGAGCCGAGGAGCCGCTCCCTGAGCATCCCTCCAGGCCCGGACCCTTCTCCCCCCTCAGGGCACGGCGCTGGCCCCGGCCTGGGGCTGCTGCGGACAAACAACGACACCAGCACCGCCGGCTCGGGGTTAAAGTCCCCCCGCCGCTCCCGTGCCCGATGGCTCAGGGCTCGGGGCTCATTTCCAGCCGCAGGAGCAGGGGCCGAGCTGCGGGCCGGGCCGGGCCGGGCCGGGCCCTTCCCCGCGGCGACGGCTCCGAACGGCCCCGGGCTCCAGGCCCAGCTCCGCCGTCGCTATGGCGGCTCCGGCCGCTGCCAGCGCTGTGCCCCGGGCCCCAGGGACACGGCCCGGCCCCCTCAGCCGCTCCTCACCCGCTCCTCACCGGGGCAGCCGCGGCCGGGCCGAGCGGGCCGGGGACAGCGAGGGGAGGCCGGCCCTGCCCCTCGCGGAGCGGCGGCGGGGAGGGACGGGCAGGGACGGGAAGGGAAGGCACGGGAAGGGAAGGGACGGGAAGGGAAGGGACGGGAAGGGAAGGGACGGGAAGCGCCGACGGGCGGAGGAGGCGCCGGCCCGGCCCCGCAGCTCCCCCGGCGGCCGGGAGGGCCCGGCCGGCCCAGCCCCGGCAGGGACCGAGCGGGCTCCGAGCGGCCGCCGGCAGCAGCGGTGCTCGGGCACTGAACGGGCAACCCAGGGAAGGGGCAGCGCTGGGGGAGAGGTTGAGCTCACCGAGCCCTGGGGGTCCCTCCTAATCTGATTGCGATTCATTACAGGCAGCGTGAACTCGCACCCACCCACCCCGTGGGAAGCCGCAAAGCCCCGGAGCAGCCCGGCAGAGCTCCTTGCACACCCCAAGAAGCAGGGACACAGCCCTTCCCTCCACCCCGGCACCCCGCTCTGCATCGGAATCAACAGCTCAGCAGGTGATCCAGTAGAATCCAGTGCATTTATTTCTTGCAATAACTGAATGGGTGTTTTTCAGCTTTGGATTTTAACACATACAAATTCATTTTTGCAAGTTTAATGACAATCAGTACTAGAAGCAAATCATTGTATAAAGCTCATAGAAAAAAACAAAACAAAACAAATCAACATCTCCATCAGTTCTTGGTTTTCCTGGAAAAAAAGAAACCAAAACAAAAAACCAAGCATTCCAAATGAAGGCCTCATGGAAGCAAGCATACCCCTGCCAGAAAAAGTTAGGAACAAGTCGGAATCAACTATCAGCATAGGCAGCTGCAATACAAGTATTCACTCTTTCTACAAGCAGCTAATTTAACTAGAGACAAGGAGTTTACAGGGCCTAATTAGCTGGGGAGTTTGTGAGAAACCCATTCCCCTGTCCAGGAGCACATTCTGAGTCTGATCTGCAGTCTGGGCTAAGGAATAAAGGTGCTGAGGAGCCAGCCCCTGCTCTGCAAACCTCCTGTAACCATCAACTGTTCCAGTGCAAATCAGAGTGAGTCCAGAGCAGGCATTAACACTAAACCAAGAGCAATGGAAGACTCTGCCTTGGCTCTCCCCTGCCCTCCCTGTAGTGCCAGCGCTGCAATCCACAGGGAAAGGGAAGAGCAGGGTGCACATCAGACTTCAGATGTTGCTGTCTCCCTCCTTCAGGAGAGCACTGAATCAGCCTGGACATGAACAATGAAGAAGCAGCTTATGGCTGTTCCTAGAGGTCTAGTTAGACTACCAAAACTTCTAAGTACAATCAATAAAGGCAAACACTGCTGAGCTGAGCGAGTCCTTCGCCACCTCCGTGTTCTGACCTGCTGCCCTGCCCAAACCTCTCCAAGAGTTACCAAGAGTGCTGTGGGATTCACTTGCTTCAGTTTGTATTCAGAACATACAAAGTTGACAACTTAAAGCTTTATTGTAGTTTGCAATAATATAAACAAGTGCTGAAATTCAGTCAATGTCCATTTCTGGAAGCTTCTTTTCGGTGGCTGTGGGGGCAGAGCCCTGCTCGGGGGGCTGGGTCCCGCTCCCAGCGTCTCCCTGCCCATCCAATGGTCCGTTGGGTTCCGTCGGCTTCTGCTCCTCCTTCGGCAGCTCCACCTTGGGTTTGGGTTTGTTCACTATGGGATTACAAATACTTGCCAATTCCTAGAAAACACAGAAATAACACATCCTTAGAAATGGTTTTATCTCCCACAGTTTAACTTTTGAAACCACTGTTGGGAATACTCCAGTTGAGGTTTGACATTCCCTGGGACTTCTGAGTTTTCTGATAAAGCAATAAACACAAAAATTCAAGGAAATGCAGTGAGTTATGTATAGAAACTTACTTTTGCTTTAGCCTGTATGTCTTTTGCTTTTATTACTGGGTCCAAAGTAAGACTCCTCTTGTTCTGAAGGTTGAGGTTGTTGTTCATCCACTCCATGGCTTCATTGGTGCTCTTCTCCACCTTTGCCACGTCTCCTTCATCAAGATGCTCATACAGTTCATCCTGCAACAGCCAGACAGGAGCAGCTGTGTCAATGTTTGAGCACAAACTGCACCCTGATGTCCTCAAAACTTCATTTCAAAATACTACAGACTGTTTAGCCAAGAGCCATTGTGGTTAACAAATCAACCAAACTGATCACCCACAGCCTGGCAACCAGAGACTCAAGTTCTCCTGCTGCTGGCATTTTGCCTTCATGAGGAAATCAACACCTGATTAAAAAGAGACTGAGATGTGCAAGGCTCAAAATCCACTTCTGAAAATCTATTAAACATCAAGAATTCAAGCTCACTGGGAGGTTGCACCAGATTTTTGTCTGAAGCAGATTACCTAAAATTCAGAAAATATTTGTACCATTTCCTTGCATTTTCCAGAAATTAAGTATGGAAATACCTTTGCTTTGAATGCATGAACAGCTTTCATGTACTGCTGGATTTGCTTCCCCAAGTCCTCAAATGCTTTTGGTCTTTCCTCTGATTCTTGGAATCTTGCCTGAATAGGCTGACCCAGAGTCTGAAACGAAGCACAGCAGACACCAAAACTCATGGAGCATCACTGAGGGATCCTCAAGGCTTGACAGGATACATCAGCTTTTCTGAACTCCTTGGAACTCTGACTCTTCCCTCAATTTACAGGGGAGACTGAGCCTCCCTCACTCTGTTGTTACAGGGTCTGTTGGAGATCTACTCCTCACACCCTTACAATGCAAACCAAGCTGTTACCTCAGAATCAGCAGACCCCAGACAGCTCCTCACTGGAACAAAGTTCTCCAGCTCCAGTACATTTCCACAGGAATATAAGAACCACTTACCTTCAGTTCTGCCAGTTTATCAATGTATATTTGTTTGGGCTGATCTTCACCATCTTCATAAAGCCAAATTTCTGTATCTTCCAGCTTCAGTGTGAAGCTATTGCGATCCTGCAGCAGTGCACACAAAACAGGCAGGTGACAAATGGCACCAAATGGTACCTGGAACCTTTCTGCAAGGGTTACATTTTTAGAATATAAAGAACACTGTCTGAGACTCTTTATCATATTTTAGTGAAAAATAAGAAATAAAATATTCTTCTGTACAGCTTTGTGGTGGATTCCAGGCCCAAGGAAGAACCAGTGTGACAGCCCCAGTTCAGATCAAATACTGTCACATAAAAGGCTTTTTTGTCCCCTGCAAGTTTTCATTGTCCCTACATGAGCAAGCCTGAGAACAGAGGGAAACTTTTCTTTAGCAAAGGTGCCATAAATGTCACCTGGTATGTCCCAGTTTGGGCTCTGCAGACACCTGGCTGGCAAAGCTCCATTGCAATCAATGGAGATGCAGTCAGGTGTTCAGATTCATCCCTAAAAGCAGAGTTAAATTCATTAGACACCAAGCTCCTTCAGTACAACAGGGAAAGCTGATTAATAATGCCAAGAGATTTATTTAGGCAACCAGTTCAGACACAGGTGCCCACATTTAGTAGATTATCATCAGAGCCAGAAAGGTTACAATTATTTCTTCAAATTTCAAGTCTGAATATGTAACTGATGTAAATGAAGTATGTGATGCAGGTCAAGTTGCTGTTGCAACCACAAGGTATCAGGACAATCAAGCAGCAGTACTCACATCCTCACTGACGAACTTCTCGTAAACACCACAGAGTTTATCTCTCATTTCATACACGTACTCCTCCACTGCATTCTTGGCATCATTCCTCTCCTTCTCCAGCTTATCCTGCATTATCATCTTACCCTGTGAATAAAGTGTCAAATTAATTGGCTAAAAAGCTCATTATTTATTTCCAGGATGTCTTGTTAGCAAAGGCTCAAAGCAGACCAAGATTTTACAAAACTGTGATTTACAGAACTGTTCTAACAGCACACAACTGAAAACTCATTTCAGTTTCGGTGTGATGTCCAATACAGCACAGGACAATCCTCCTCCAGCTGAGGAACCTCCACCCTGAGGGTCACCTGCACCTTGTACTGCAGGTGTTTCTGGAGGTTTCCTGCAGAACAACCCTTTTAGAGTGACAGCTCCCCTGACCAGGAACAATGAATGCATTCTGCCTCCACGGGGCACTGCTGTTCACCTCAGACTTCTAACTACTTGTTTCGTTCCTTTTAATCCTTTCCTTGACCATCCTTAACCATGTTTCATGAAAACAACATTTCTGGGGACCAACAAGTGACATTTTAAGCTTGGGCAGGAAGAGTTTACCTCGTTCTCAATGAACAAGTTGAGCATGTCCTTCCCTATCTGCCACACCAGCTGGTTCTCGATGGGAAGGTCCACTGTGGTCGTCTTCACTTTGGCCTTCTTGGCCTGAGGTGGCTGATCCACTTTCTTGTCCTTTGAGTCAGCCTGACAAGTCTGCATTAAAAATACATAAACACATTCACAGTAAAAACAGCACCACTCAGTTCAAGGGGAGCAGCCAAGGTTTACAGCAGAAAAACTGAGTTAGCAGCACAACAAGGGAACCAAGCACTCCCTGCCATTCTAACACCCCAGCTGCTGAAGCCTCAGATAATTAATGCAGCCACTGACCTTTTCTGGGCACTGTGTCTACATTCATGGGGGACGGTGCTCATGGCAGAACACTGTTCTAGTATTCAAGTTATTGAAAACTAGATGATTATTTCTTCCCTGAACAGGAGAGTTCCCCCAATTTATCAGTACTGGGTCACCTGACAGGTCTGCTGTTATCAGTGCCATTTGTGTCTCTTCTAAAGGGCTCTAATCACAATAGACCACAGTGCACTGAAATAAAAGTTCTGCTTCCAGAACTATGACAAAGGCAGCAGATGTGCTCACACTTCTCATATTCTCAGGAACCCCATGAAAATAAAATCTCAAATGCTCCTATTACCTCCATTTCTTCAGACTCTGCCTTATTTTCAGGCTGGGTTTGCTGTTGCTCTTCAGCCTTTTGTTGCTCCTCGTCTACTTGCATCTTCTGAAATTCAGAGAGATCCAATTTCACACATTAAACAAATGCAGATCACTGCTTCAGTTCCTAGCCTGATCTCTAAAGCTCTTTAGGCAAAAGAAACAGAATGAAAACTGAAGGAATAAATTATGAGCTCCCAGTCTTTGCTCCAGAAAGCCACAGCTCCATCACTAAGAATATGATCTATACCTCAAGTCCTGGTTTTGAGAGGTCTGGTGTAACATAGTACAGTGAGTACTCAATCTCATATTTCAGTTGTGGGCATGTCTAGTCAATCCTCACACAAGCCTGAGACCTGCCCAGCTGTGCTCCATGGGGATTCTGAGCAGCTGGGAGCAGTGAGTCTGTTACCTCTTCCTCCTTCGCGTGCTGATCTGTCTCCATTGGCTCTTCATTCTCATCGGATTTATGAACCTCCACCAGAGATGCACTTGAAACACTGAAGATGCCATGGATATTTACTCTGACTTTGACTTTCACTTTGGAACTGGACCCATCTGTTTGAGGAGTGACCTTCTGAACCAAAAAGTGAGCTAAACAGAGAGACAAGAACCGAGCACTTTTGATTAACCTAAGTGCTGAATGCAAAGCAAACCCCAACTGCTGCTGACATAGCTCACTGCAATGTGCTCAGGGAATGTTAAAACCTACTCAAGTTGGACAAGCCAGTTTTTTTACTCAGCAATGCTGGGGAACAACTATTGGGAATTCTTTATGTAAAACCTGGTGTTACTTTTATCAGAGCAAAAGACTGCACCACTCTCAGTGTGCCCCTTCGTATTTTACTGAAAAACCATTTGAAATGTCCTGAGAGCATTTGTAACAGGCTGCATGTCCAAACTACATAATTAGACAGAAAAGGCTCTTAGTTAAAGGTACAGAATGGTGCTAACCTATAGCAGGGTCTGGGTAAGGCAGCTCCTTGGGAGAACTGTAGTAGGCCTCCAGAGTGAAGGGCTCCTTCCTGTAGAAAGTGAGGACCTTGGAAAAGGGAGCAGCGTGGTTCTTGGGGAAGACCTCACAGTCACTGCAAGAAAAAATACAGTCTGTGCTCAGTATGACAACACAGCTGGTAAGGTAACAAAACATTTCTAAATACTCTGAGGGGAAAAGCTTGATTAAGAAATGACAAGACTGTCCTGATCTTTCAGGTTAAGTAACACAAACAGCCATGCACGAAGTGCCAAACTGCCACTCAATTTTGGGTTTGTTTTCTACTGTAGTTAGTTTCAGAAGTATCAAAAGTGGAAGTGTTAACAGGGCACTTAATCCTGGAAATACCCTGTTGTAAGGGTATTTACTGATGTTTGTGATTTACTCCAGTCATCACCAGTAATTTTAAGCTGTAACATGCAAGAAGATTGTACTGGTTTTACCTCAGGCCTTCCTCTGCTGGCGAATTCCACCGCAAAGAGATGGGATACGGTATCAAATCTGTGATAGAAAACTCTCTCACTTTGAAAGCCGGGGACAAAATTGCACACTGCAAGAGCACAAAAGCCACATTACAAATGTTCAGACTTTGGGTGAACAAGCATTTCATTCAAGTAACTATTGATGCTGTTTAATATTCTCACAGCTAAAACAAACAGCACTTTTTACCTGCAGTGCACAGCCTCGTGCCACAGCCTCATCTGCATTCAGGGTCGTACTGACTTCTTTGCCAAAAAATTTACTGATCTTCTCTTTTACAGCAGGGATTCTTGTCGTACCACCAACTATTTCTACTGCATAAATATCCTCCTTCTTCAACTCTAGAAAGGAGTCAGACAATAGATGAAATGCTTCTCTTTCACACGAATACACCAACATCATAAACCAGAAGTTTTAACAGACCAACTTTAGGCTAAGTTTCTAAGCAGTAAAAATTTCAGCTCTTAGAGTGAGAAAGATTTTTCATCTTGTAACTCCTAAGCAAGAAATTGTTGTTTGTGGTAAACCCTTCCCACAAGCAAAGGAAGCCTGCACTCTGGCTGGCTCCTGTCTGCACACAGAGCATTCCCCACACCCCCCACTTACTGGCTTGCTCCAGCACACTGCGAAGGGGCGGCTCCACTCTTGCCAGGAGTCCTTCACACATCTCTAAAAATTTGCCTCTGTTGGAAGAAGCCATAAGCAAAGCTCTAGCATACCATAAGCAACATTGCAAATAACAGAATGCCCAAATTGAAAAAATGCAGCTTTTTCACTGTGTACTGCAGGGTTTTCTCTCCTCCAGTCCTACCTTTGTACTTTACTATATTCTTCCAGAGAAAACCTGGTTCTAGGAACCCTGGCATCCTTGCAACATTCCCAGCCCTCCCTCCTAACTCAAGGCCACTGACCAGGCTCTAAACATTTTCATTTCCAGCAGCATTCCTGCACATGTTGTTCTTTGATTTCTCACCTCCCTGCAGTCCTGAGAGCTGACACTTCATACCAAGTTTTTAATTGCCTGAAGGGCACTTTGTAGTTTCCCCTTGCAGAGGAGCCAAGGTTACCTGTTCATGGTTCCAGACACATCTATATCATTCATGAAGCACTCTATGTTCATGGGCAGGTCAGAGGCATTGGCACTCATCAGCTTCTTCAGCCTCTCACACTCCTGGTACAGCCTCAGCAGCGCTCGGATCTTGGACTTGATGTCAAGTTTGTATTTCTTCCCAAACTCCTCACAAAAGTATTCCACCAACACCTCATCAAACTTCCTGCCTCCGAGGGTAGTATCAAACGCTGTAGCTAGAACCTTAAAGGAAAGGAACCCCTCAGTAATGGTACCATGTTCCATTACCAGCAGTAAGCATCAAAGCAGTGCTTTGTTTCAAATACAGTTCAACTCTAAGTCAGGGAAATCTGCCTTCCTGGAATGAGGTGACAACTGCTTTAAAAGGAATTTAGGGAGACAGGGCAGGACTTAGCAACACAATCTGTTCCATAGCTTGCGCTGGGAGCAGATCTCTGTTTCCAAATTCTGCTTAGCCACTGTCAGTTTGAGTCATATCCCAGTTTAATATTTGATGCCTCCTAAGGGTGGAACATGCTCACACCAAGCTAAAAATAAAACAGGAAATAAAAATAAATTATATTAACTCTCAAAACAGGTGCCCCTTTTTGATGAAGGAATTATCAGCAAAGAACACCTGCAGCCCACCCACCTCAGCTCATTCTGCTCTGTAAACACACCAGGAATTTATTTTTTTAGGAACAGAAATCAGTGAAGTATCACATTAACCTCAGTACCCCTTCAAATGGCTTTGACCTCTGTCTAACAGCCCTGCACTCTGGACCCCAGTGCATCCTTTCCACACTGCCATGGCTTCCAAGTATAAAAAACATATCTGAGAGAAACACCAAGGTTACATTTCCTCACTAAATAAAACTGTGAGAAAACTAATGTTCTCAGAACACTCCTCTGCATTTCACTACTTCATGCTTTAAATTTTCCATCTGTTTCTCCAGCCAATCATGAGAAAAGTATTGTAACGGTGAGATAACAACAACAACAACAATAATAATAATAATAATAATGATGTAATAATGCCAGTAAGAAATGTTAGGATTTTCTGGAAAACAGCAATGCTTTGGCAGTGTACGCTCAGAAGTACAATGTCATCTGCTGAGCTTCCACTGGCAGCTTAAAGCGATCGGGAATGCTTCTTCTCTTGTACATGAGCACCACAGTGAGGGTTCAGTAACAATGTCTGTCACACTACTGCAGGAATTCCTGCTTTAACACCAGATCTCATGACTGAACTGGAGTATTTTTTTTGAAAGCAGCAGAGTCAGATATGCTAATTTCTGAATAAACCATTTAATCCAGGTTTTTTATTCTTTGCCAGAGTTTGCTGATTAAGGCATGTTTGCTTCCTCCACACACTGCTCAAAAGCTCTCTACACAAAATGCAATTTTAAGAACATGAATTGAGCTGTGTGGATGCCCCTCTGTGAAGCCAGGCAGGCTTGCCTGCCACAGTCCATGAATGTGCTGAAGAATGTTCTACAGGTAATTAAAATGGATGTGTAACAGCTTGTTTACCTTCAGTTTGCCTTTGTTAAATGCACAAACAGAAACCTGATATGCAGAATGCCCCATGTCCACAAAAACAACGTTCCGTGGCTTTTCTTCCAAGGCAGGCAGGTCTTGCTTATAGATCCCATATGCAAGAGCAACTAGAGAAAAAGAAGTATAGTTAGGACACAGAGGTTTGTAATTATCAATAAATAAGTGGTAATCAGGAATCAGCATTAGCATTTCATTGTGCTTCTCAAGCTACAGACATCAAATATACACAATTCCCAATGCTAAAGAAACATAGAAGAACATTAAACAGTATCAGCCCCACCCTCAGCTCCATTAAAACAGATATTCACCAAATATCTTTATGCCTTTGTAAAGCAATGAAAAAACAGACCAGAATTTAAGAAACATCCTGATCAACTCATCTATTTCAAGCATTTAAAACCAGCTGTAATTCCAGGAAGCAAGGCTCACTGGCAGAATAAAAGCCCTTTGATGTGGTAAAACTGCAGCACTGAGTGAGGGAGAAGAAGGAATTACCTGCAGTCGTTTCATTGATTAGTCTCAGACAGTTGAGACCAGCAATCTGGGTAGCATCCATCACAGATCTCCTCTCTGCATCTGTGTAGAAACAAGGAACCTGCAAGGAGGTCAGAGAGCCAATATTAACATTTACAGGAGCCACCTTCAGGCAACAGTTACAGGGCTGGACAGGGAGCTCGTGGAGCACAGCTGAGGCCTCCTTCCAATGAAGTGCTTTAGGTTCATTTAGGTTGCAACCAAGAAAAAGAAAAAAAAAAACCTTACATAAAGACAGAGTTCCTTCTTCCATTCCATACCACAAGCCACTCATTTTTGGAGCACATAATCAAAAACAGGTATCAAGTATTATTTATGCTGCTAATTAGCAGCAAATTAAGGCCATTAGTGATTTAAGTCTAGTTTCCAATAGGCATAAGATTCAGTTTAAACAGAAGATAGCTGGACATTCAAGTTTACTGGCCAATTTAATCAGATGTAATTCAAAGCTGCAGCCATTTCAGTTCAGACAGTGACTGGGTTCTGGTTATTTTTAGGATTCCATACTTACAGAAACAACACAGTCAACCACAGGCTTCTTAAGCGCATTCTCAGCAGTCTCCTTTAATTTGGTCAGAAGCATTCCTGTCACCTGCTCAATTGTAAAGTTTCTTTCTTCTTCCATATACATGGCCTTCAAATAAAAATTGTGCACGCTCATTACACTGCAGTGGAACTCATGCACCATCCCCATTATCAGCCTTTTAGTCCCTTCCCTATTAAGGCTTTCCATTCAGAAGAGAACACAAACTACAGCGAGCAGATTCAAAACAGAGAAATAAAAGGAAACTTTATCAGTTTCCTCCTCTGGCTCTCTCAAACATGTCAGACTTACCTTGATGCCAGTTGAGCCTGTTGGCAGCTGGACAAGTTCATAGGCAAGGCTTGCTTTTTCAGCTTGAACAAAGGGATCTGAGAATGCACGACCATGAAATCTTTTAAAACTTTGTACTGTATTCTTTGCATTTGAAATAACCTAGAGGAAAAGAAATCTTTAATACAACGTGGCAGGGGAACATCTGAATTTCAAACAGAAGACAAGAGTTTTGTTCTCATGCTTCTCCTGCCAGAGTATTTTTGTCATTTGTATGTTAACAGTATCTGGGCAGGTGCTGGGAGGCAACTTCCCTCTGGTTGCTCAGGGAACCTACAGGAATTTGAGATGGAAAATAAAATTTAATGCTAAAAACTGAGCCAAGTCTATAAAATATTGATTACAAGAGCACTCAGATGTCACAGTGTACGTGTGGGAAACTCTTTGGAACTGTTAGCAAAACCTCTTTTCCACTTACCTGGTCTCTACCCCCTGTCTTTCTACAATGAGTGATTGCCCAAACATAACAAGCACATGGATGTGAACTCCAGCTCAGGTTCATCACATGCACATGACACTCAACACACAGATATTCTCACGAAACAGCTCAAGGACCTGCTCATGAAGCTTTAAAAGGGGAGGAGGTCCCCTAAGATGATACTGTCACCTTGTTTTAACTGACAAAAGGTAGACTGACTTTCATTCCCAGCAGAGATCAGCACAGAGAAGTGAAAGCCCATCCCAGCTCGCTTCACATAGCACAAGTGAAGGGAATTCTGTCACTGACACCAGAGCGAGGCACGCACTGAAAACCACAGGCACTGAGAGAGCAGACAGGCACTGTTCCACAGAGCATTACCTGGGATCTGGGCTCAGGCAGGTGTCTACTTCCCAAGTAACTTGGGCTGGATGTTCTCTAAGTTTAGTCTGTGCAGGACATACTCATCTCTACAGGGCTCTGCACCAATGGATTTCGTTAAGCTAAGCAGACACTCAATTCCAGAAAAAACAGCTGTGTTTGGTTCTAGTACAGTTGTGCTGTTCTTGAATAACATGGCTGTGTCCAGGGATTTTTGCATTTTAGATAAAGAATCTTCACACATCTCTAAGCTTTTTACACTAAGAAAAACCAGTTTGACTAGTCACTTCCTGTAGAAGACTTGAAAAAAATAAATCATCTTTTATAGGGGTTACTTACACAGCAACATAAAATCTGATACAGCAAGACCCAAATACCATGAGTAGGACAAATCAGCTTAACTTCTTCTCAGTCCTTAAATCACATTTACCTGCCTACAGAACAGAAACTCAGACTATGGGCAAGAACACCCAAGAGAGATATTCAGATTATAACTCAGCCACAAAGGGTAAAAAAAGCTCTATCTATTTACACTAAAATATGCCCCCTTTCTGCCAAAATCACGCACTTAACGGAATTCTGTAGAACAGAGTCACATAATAAAAAGCCATCATAAAGCACAGGAACTGGAACAAGCTATGGCAGGGTTTAGCACCACTGCTTAGCTTTAGAATTTATGTTCGCAACTTGAAAAAAAAAAATAAATTAGTAGCTATCAGAATTTCTTAAGAGGCACAGCTTTATTTTATACTATTCATGATGTGCAAGGATCAACCCTGGGATTTCCCTGCTAGATGACAAAGCAGCAGCCCATGGTGAACAGCTGAGGGCTGTTAAGGATCCATGGCAGCAGCTCAGGGACATTTGTTACCTGCAGTGAGAAACCCCACTCTGCTGCTCTGAAGTCGTTCTACCCAAAGCCCAGGCTCACCTGGCTTTTAGCTGCAGCACCAATGGAGCGATTCTTGGGCCCAAAGGAGATACAGGCTCTGCAAGGGAAAGAGTGAGTTCAGTCAGTGACTCTACAGCTGCACTGCACATCTTCTGGGTAAAAAGTACTGTCTAGAAGATCACTGTAGTTAATATGATTTGGTCCATTACAAGAGTTGGTCATTCGCTGCAATGTGTGTACATCACGTTCTGTGGATTCTAGGAAAAACAGGCACTATAATTGCATTTAAAACAACAACGGTCCTCCCTGCAGAACAGCACTAACCCCAAACTCATCCATCCTTCAAGCTTCCCATCTAAGCACTGTCTGGCAGACAGCCTCAGCTCAGTAATTGCCCGTGTATGTGATGCACTCAGAGATAAGCTGGTTGCTAATAACATGAAACATTCGACTGTTCGTTCAGCAGACAAACACGAGGTAAATCAGATATTAAGGAAATCGTTCCTACATGTCTGCAGCAGATGCTAACAAAGCTTTCCAGTTTTAAGGCAAGCCCTCAAAGGTCAGGAAGAAACTACCTGCAGATAGATTGGTCTTTCAGAGCTTCATCTCTACCCACTGAAAAAACAGAGAGCACAAAAAGAGAAATGATGTTTTATTGCCCCCTGCTTTATGACAAGCTGCAGTTCTGAATAGAGAAATCTTCCCTTTTGGAGAAATTCCTAGGTTGATTAAGCCTCTTGAGTTACATATTTAACAAACTGTAGGAGCCCTAACAAAACAAAATCCATCCCTCTAATCCAAGCTGCTCATACCACTGAGGTAAACTTGGTGGGGGGAAACCTGCCATTAGGCAAGCAGATCTTTACTGCTCACACAACATGCCAACAGGCTAATTAAGCTGCTCTCCATGCAGCAGCTCAAGAATCTGCTTTACAGCAGAGTGATGCCATAGGGCTGCCACAGGAAACATTCCAGCTCAGCCTGGGGTTTGGAATTGGATGTTCCAAGCAGAAACTGTCAAAACCAGACCTGAAGGCTGGGGTGATAGAATTGCATTGGGTTTGTATCTTCTTATTAACAACTTCACAAATGCAACAAGGCCTACCCTGAAGTATGTGCTGCAACAGAATTAACATTTCTGAATAAATCTGCAGTTGTTTGAAACAACTATTAATGAGATTAGTTAAAAAAAAAGTTAAGTTTGTGCTCTGCAGATCCTCAGGCCCACATCAATGGAACAGGAGGTAAAAATCTAACAAGCCCAGAGCAGGGAGCTGGTTATTAATTTACTTTGGTCTCCTGAAAGGAATTAAGACATAAATTGTTGCCCTTCTCTTGGACAAAAAAATATCCAGCTATTTCACTGCTGAATTCACAACCCAAGATCCCCTCACCAACACAAATGCACTAGATTTAGATGAGAGCCTTGGCAGGGACCCAGGACAGAGGTGAGTGAAAATAAGAAGGAGAGAGAAGGAAGAATTTTTCAACCAGTCTCATTCCCCAAATCAGTTCACAAGAACCAGAAACTCATGAAATACAAATTACACTATTACACAATTTCTGGAAGCTGAATAACTAACCAGTGCATTTTAAGCAGAAACACTCATGGTGAAGGTCATCAGAGCTCTAATGAAACAACTTCAGAAAGCTAAACTCTCTGCTTCATGTACCTGGAGGCACCTCCTCACCCTCCCACCCACTGGCACTTTATGGGAAGATCCCCTGTCCCCTGACAGTTCATGTCCTCTGCACTGCTTATAAGCACCAGCTCCAGAAGGTCAATCACAATGATTTCATTTCACTCAAGGCCCTTCAACCCTGCAGAAATAATTCAACTATCTTTTTTTTTCCTCTCAGTTTCTACTATCTTTCTCTCTACCACTTTTCTATGTCCAAAGACAAACACAGTTTGCACAGCTTTGGGATGTACAAGTTCAAATTTTACAGCACTCCAGAAGAATCCAAGTACCAGAGCTGAAAGTAGATTCTGTGGGAGTATCATCTGTGCCACTGAACTCAGTCCAATGCACTCAGTGGGGTTTATTTTAATAACACAAATTATTACGGTAACACATACAGAACACAGTGTTTAACCCTGACCATGAGCCAGTGCCTGAGGGAACCTGTCACAACACCTTGCATGACTTCCTCACCGTAACAACTGCTCAGCACGGACTTTCTGAACCAGGCTTCTGATTCCAAGTCACTTAAAAACCATGCAGAAGTTCTTTTAATAGAAGGGTCTGCTTGCAGAATGGTTTTCTGCATTCCGTCAGAACAGTACCTGGAGATTAAGTCCTGTTAAAACCATCTCATTTTCATTACATTCATTTCTTCCAATTTCACTTCAGGCTCCCACAACTGAGTAATTTCCCAAGAGATGCACTGTGTCAGATATTTTATTTAGCCCATCTCCTTCAACGAGGGATATTTGTGCTCACATCTCAAATATATAGATATATTTATCAGCAGAACTTCAACTCCCTGAGGGCCAAATACCTACAGCTAATAGAGCACAGCTCTGATACTCTCCATATTCAATATTTTCTCAGTACATCTAACCTTTAAACTTCTACGTTATTGAGAACACTTAAGAGATCTCCAGATACTCCAGCACATGTGCTGAATTCAAAATTTCCTTCTCCATTTATTCATTGCTTAGAGACAGGAGCAAGCAAACAGTGATGTGTTGTCTACTGAGAAGCAAGGTCACTCTGGGCTTTCTGAAGTGATGCGAGGGATCTAAAATACCCCAAACATTGGAGCTGATGCAATTGTCTCACTGAGACAGCTACTTCAGGATCTGCTTAATTAAAGCCATACTGCAACAGAGGGGAAACCCCAGAAACACTTTTAGGACAGCTTTCCCCACCAGTCCTGTCCAGGTCTGATGCCTAATTCTTGATGCAAATTCTTTTTCCACTTTGATTTCACAACTCATTCATAGTTTTATCCCAGTTCTCTCTCTCCTTCTCAGGAAGTTCCTTAATAAATGGAGGCAATGCACACTCCTGTTGAGAATGTGGTAGGAGGGATAATTACACGAGCAGGGCTAAAATATACCGATCCCATTGTATCATGGAATCATGGAATGTTTTGGGTTGGGAGGAACCTTAAAGCTCATCCAGGGGACCCCTGCCATGGGCAAGGACACCTTCCACTGCCCCAGGCTGCTCCAAGCCTCATGAGACCTGGCCTGGGACACTTCCAGGGATCCAGGGCCAGCCACAGCTTCTCTGGGCACCCTATGCCAAGGCCTCCCCACCCTTACAGGAAACAATTTCTTCCCCATATCCAATCTAAACCTCCTCCGCGTCAGTTTTGAAGCCATTCCCCTTGTCCTGGCACTGCAGACTGCTGAGCACCTTTCCAAACTCTAAGGCCAAGACAAGCCACCAAGCCCGGCACCAGCTCAGCCCTCCCCTCCCCACTCCTGCTGTGCTGGGACCGCAGGGGAATGACAGCCGTGCTACCAGAACACGGGGAATTAAGGTCTGGCACTTCCAGCAGCCAGGGATGCTTTTCTCTACACTCGCAGCCCCCGTCCTTGTAATCCCAAGAGCACAGCCCCGCCTCGGGGGGGACAAACCGGCCGTACTGCACCGAAAGGCTGAGAGAGCTGGGGCTGCTCAGCCTGGAAATGAAAAAGTGGTGCGGACACCTCCGAGCGTCTGAAGGGAAGCCGGAGAGGGACTCTGCATCAGAACTGGACTGACAGCACAAGGGGGAACGACTTCAGACTGAAAGAAGGGAAATTTAAGTTAGAGATAGGGTAGAAATTCTTCCCAGTTAGGGTGAGGAAGCAGTGGCACAGATTGCCCACAGAAACTGTGGCTGCCCCATCCCTGGAAGTGTTCGAGGCCAGGCTGGACGGGGTTTGGAACAACCGGGCATAGTAAAAGGTGTCTCTGCCCATGGGAGAGGGGTAGAACCGGATGAGCTTTAAGGTCCCTTCCAAGCCCTTAACATCCTATCATTCTGTAATTCTACAAAAAGCAGCTGAGCATGTGTCCCGAAACCCCCACCGTGTCTGCCGCGCTTTACCGCTTCTCTCTAAGCACTTTATCCCTCCACTCCTCTCGGCCCCGCCGCTTCCCTCCCTCCCCGGCCCCGCCACGCCGGGCGCCGCGGGCGCCCTGCGCCCGCCTCAGCGCGGCTCCCGGGTTCACTCACGGCGTGCTGCGATCGCTGTACTCGTTGGCGACAGTCTCGATGCCGCCGGCGCGAGCCACAGCCACGTAGCAGCTCTGGAAGCCCAGGTCGATGCCCACCACGGACATGGCGGCGACGCTGAGGGGGGAGCGCGGTACCGGCAATTCTCGAAAGATCCCGTCGGGCCGCGGCCGCGCCGGCGCTGAGGGCGGCCGAGATCTCGCGAGAGCGCGGGGTGCGCGGCGGGGCTGAGGGCGGGGGGCTCTGAGGGCGCTCCCCGCCTTTTTCTTTGACCAAAGTTATTTCCTTGCGTAAGCTTCGAGGAATGGCAGAAAAACGGCGATAAAGTCACAGCTTGGCAGCCCTGCAAAGGTCGTGAGTTGGGGCCCTCAGTCCGAGGCGGTCGGTGCCACAGAAAAGCCGTTTAGTGAAACTTTTTCCTTGCCCGTGATGTAGCGAGGGTGACAGATGTGGTGGATGGAAACAGCCCTCACACCACGAGATTTGATAATAAAGGCACAGTTTCTGGAAGCACAGCTCTTGCAGAAAAAGGACTTAAACTCATCCTTAGAATTCTTCTTTTGCGATTCAGACATCCCTGGAAATGTCCAAGGCCAGGTTGGACAGGGTTGGAGCCAGCTGGGATGGTGGAAGGCGTCCCTGCCCATGGCAGGGGTGGAGTGAGATGATATTTAAGGTCCTTTCAACCCAAACCATACTGGAATTCGATATTCTGATTGTTTCTGAATTGCAGCAGAAAGTCCAGGGCTGGTTTTGATGATCTCAGGTTGAAAATCCAAGGTGTCATAATTTGAGATTGTGTTAAGAGATAATTTGATATAAACTGTGCTCTGAATAAAATTCAGCATATGATTGCTTTATGTCCAGTAGGATTTACAGTACACTTGGTCTATAATCATCACAGAATATTTTAATATTGTTGTATCTCACTGGGGCCCTCTTGCTGCAGTTTGGATGAATACAGATACATTGTGTTTTCCAGGGAAGTGTTTGGCCACCAAGTGCTTTGTGGGCGTGTGGGAGTAAAGTCCTTTTAAGGCTCAGGAATCCCATAGGAACTAAACAATTTTTTTTAAAAAAAAGTCCCTAGAAGTTCCTGGGACATTCCATGGTGAGGAGGCAGTGCGAGAAGTTCTGCCAAGGGAAACATTTTGGGATGAAAGCACAAGGGATTGGTGGGTTCATCCTAACACCAACCTAATGCTGATACTTACATCTGTGAGTTTCGTGAAACTGAATGTTTAGGAATACTTTTAATTCCGTGACGAAACACAAAAAAAAACCCGTGTGGCAGTGCAGCGTGTCACAAACAGTGCGTTACCAAGTGCCCGGCGCTGTCTTTCCACGGCTGCTCCTTGTTTTAGTGACACAAAACACACACACACAAACTCAACAGTGCGGGCAGGAAGGAGCCATTCCGGTGATGCCGCTCTGGCAGCTGCCGGTGGGCTGGGAATCGCCTCGGGAATTGCATCACGGTGCTAATGACAGAATATTAATGAAGTGTTTGACCTCGGGCGTCCTTGAGCGTAGCAGGAGGTGCCAGGGAACAGCCCCGGCTGCTGCTCCGCCTGGGGAGTGTTGTACAGTCTAACAAGAACACAGCTTTTTGTTAATTTTTTTTTACTTTGCTTTTCTAAAGAGAGGCGGGGAGTGGAGCCTGGCGTCAGAGAGGATGGGAGCAGCCCGGAGTGACCCTGTGCTGGCACACCATGCTGGGACCATGCGGGGAGAGGGGCCCTGCCAGCCCCAGCCCACAGTTCTGCTTTCCTCAGAGAATCCACCCTGAGTTTCATCCATCCACTCTGTGCCCTGGGCACTCTTGGGCTCAGGCTGCAGCCCCCAGACTTGCCCAAAACTAACTCGGGTATAAATCCTTGCCTGGCACACCCAACACCCTCCTTTTCCTGGGATCTGCAGAAGAAACACATCTATGATTTCACTGGAAATCCACCAGCACGGTGCATCCCAGAAGCTCCAGCCTCAGTTTACAGTTCATTGCAATTCCAATTCAGTCTCGGAATTCATTAACGGCAGCCAAACACGACCACGAATGTGGGCTTAAAATAATCCCTGACTGGTGTCTGTCACAGGCTCTTCCCTGGGCTGCTGTAAATAGCTCCCACACGTCACCTGACGTAAGGTTCGTCGGGATATTCTGGGATATTCAAATGGGAAAGGGCTTTTGATCCCTTCCGCTGAGGGATCTGCCATCGGGCTGCCCTAAGGCGATGTAAATCGCAGCCCAGCTCTCCAGAATCCCACCTGTGCTACCCAAGTTACCCAGGAGCCCTCTACACCGCTTCTGTTACCTCAAGAAATTGCAGGGAAATAAATATTAAAATGTTAAACTTCTGGTTTCGTAGTTTTCCTTCAAACCTGAAAGATAATTAGGTATCATGGGTTTAAAAATTAAACAATGAGAGCTGAATTACTGCCCACCAAAGAAACCGCAAAGTACCCAAGACAGGGCCAGGGACACAAAAAATGACCGGGCCCGGGCCCGGCAATGACGCGGCAGGAGCGGCGGGGGCGATAGAGAGTACAGGTCTGCGGGCGCTGCTGCTCTGGCCGCCAGAGGGCGCTTTCTCTATGGTCCAGGAGGACTAGTTCTCTATGACCTTGGAGGACTCTTTCTCTATGACCCTGGAGGACTCGCTCTGTGGTCCTGGAGGACTCGCTCTCTATGACCCTGGAGGTCTAATTCTCTATGACTCTGGAGGACTCTCTCTATGGTCTCGGAGGACTCTCTCTCTATGGCGGCCGCATCCGGCCCACAAGGCCGCATGTCCCGGCATGCCCCGTGGCCGCCGCTAGTCCCGCCGTTCCCGCGGCCGCCTCACTTCCGGCCCGGGAGTTAAGATGGCGACGCCCATGCACCGGCTGATTGCCCGCAGACAGGCGTGAGTGGGAGCGGGGGGGCCGCGCTGGGCGGGCACGAGCTGAGGAGCGGCGCCCGGCGTTTCCCCGGCGCTCCGAGGCCTTCCTGCCGTTCCGCTGTGTCCCGGAGGCGCGCAGCCCAAAGCACGGCTGGGGCGGAACGATGGCGGCCTCGGTTGTCCGTCCGGGGGTCGCGGGGGGTCCTTTCCTGCTCGGGGCGTTCCTCAGTGCGGTTGTGCAGAGCCTGAGGGAGTTGTTGGCCTCTGGCGCCCGGCGGGGAGCGTTGGGAGCGGGACCGGGGGGCTCGGGAGGAGCCATTGGTTTTTCAGCTCTTCGTTGCTTTGGGTGTTGCTTTTTTCCTTAAACTAATTTGTTTATCTTGTTTTAATTTTTGAACTGTGGGGTCTTTGTCCAGTCACAATGTGCAGAATGTGGGCAGTTGTTTATATTTTCCTAGTGGAAAGTAACTTGAGATTTCAAAGTACTCCTGGATTACTTGTTGTTTTAAGTTGCTGTTTTATTTGAGTTGAGGATCCAGTGTTTAGACTTGATGTCTTTGTGCTTGCCGGGTCTGTGCTGAGCTGTCCCTCCATCAGCCTTTGCTCCAGGCCTGGTGTCACTCATCCCTGCTAAAAGTTTCCTTCAGTTTTGTGCTTCCCATTTGTGTCAGACTCCTTAGTGCTGATGTTCTCCCGTTAATTTTCTTGGGTTTAGGGTTTAATCCTCACCCTTTTGGCTCACATGGGATTGGCTGCTGGTGTGAGCAGCTCTGCAGACGCTCAGTGATGGGCTGTAAACATCCAGAGTTGTTCCTGTGGGGTCTGAGGGGGACAAACCCTGGTTTTGGGGGTTGATATTGATGAGGAGGAGGGGGAGCCATGGCTCTGCTGATTGTAGCTGCTGTGGCAAGGAGACAAAGGCAAAGCAACCCCCTCTGAGCTGCTGGCTTCTGTTCATTCCCAGATATTCTGATTCCTGCCCAAGTCCAAGCTCGTTGTGCTCTGCAGGCTGGGAGTTTAACCAAGTTTTTGTGCTGAGAATTTCTAAGGCTTGAGGATGAAGCCAAATGCTCTGCATTGGAAATGTGATGAATGCTCAGCACAAGATTCCCTTCAGGAACTGGCACAAAAAGTGGTGGCTGAAGCTGAGGGAGAAGCAATTCACAGCTTTGCTCATTGCTGAGCCGTCCCTTCATCCTCATCCATGACTCTGGGAGCTTCCTAGATTAGCCAGGCTGCAATTTCAGATACATGAGCTGGCCTTGAACAATTCATATTTTGGTGCTTGGAACAAGAGCTGAAGGTGGCAGGAGGAGACAGCAGTAGCAGGGAACTGAAGTGGCACAGCCCTGAGCCCAGAACTAATTTTGGTTGTGACCTTGAGGAGGACCTGGGCTGGGTCAGTTCCCTTGTCTGTAAAGGAGAAGAGCAGCTGGGAGAGGAGGCAAAACAGCTTAAGAGCTCCAGCATGAAAATAGGAGTGGTTTCCTTTCCCTGATTTCTAAAAATGCCCATGGGATTTTACCAGAGTAAGAAGTGAAACTGAGTGTGAAATCTCCCTGCTGCTGCAGGTGTTTGGGCACGGGGCAGTCAGGGAGGTTTGGCTCCATTCACTCTGCTCAGAATTTGGGAACCTGATTGTCCCAAAGATAAACCTTGTGCCAGGCTTTCCCAGCTCCTGGGTGTAGCTTGTTTGGATTTACTGGGAGCCTCTCGGAGAGCCCCGGGCTGTGGGTGAGAATTGGGCAGTCTGGGACTTGGGTGTTACATTTCAGGAACTGGAAATGAAGCTGCTGTTCTAAAATAGAATTTCAGTGATTTCTCTGAAGCCAGAACCACATTGAGCTGTGTGATTGTTGCCCTGTGGAAGTGTTTTAATAAATGAAGATCTGTTTGCCTGAATTCTGTATCTACTTGGTGTTACTGCCCATGTCCTGATTCAAAAGAAAACATGAAGCACTTGTGGACATCATAGCTTGATTAAAGCTGCATGATAAATAAACCTGAATATTTTTTCACTGGGTAGAACAGTCCTGGAATGAGTTACTTAACCAATTCCATGTTTTTCTAGGGAGGCAAACAAGCAGCATGTGAGGTGTCAGAAGTGTTTAGAGTTTGGCCACTGGACATATGAATGTACAGGGAAAAGAAAATACCTGCACAGGCCTTCAAGGACAGCTCAGCTGGCCAAAATCCTTAAGGAGAAAGAAAAGCAACTCCTGCTGCAACAGAGGTAAGACAGGCAGGATGAAATGTCTGGTTTATGATTGAAATAAAAGAAAAGATGTTGTCCCAGACCATTTTCTGTGATCTTTTCCTCCAGACTCTGGGATGTGTGTTTAATGTTAGAACTGATTTGTGTGTTAGGTGAAATATGTACACTCAGGTCCCAGAGAATTAAAATCAACTTTTTAATTTCATTAACACCTGCTCATCTGAAATACATTTAAAGCTGTTTTGGCCTGTCTGAAACAAAAGCCACACACTGAGCCCAAGTTAAATTAGTTGGAGCCTTTCTGGTAATGGAGTAGTTTCCTGTGTTCCCTGGCTGGTTGTTTTGGTGTTGATGTGCTGCCCAAGCAGATTTACAGTGAAAGCTGGAGATGGATTTGTAGCAAACCCCATGTCCAGGTTTGCTGCTCAGAGCTGCAGTTAAACCTGGCCCAGCCCCACTCCTGCTGCTCCCTGGAGCTGAGGGGTCAGACAGGTGAGGGGCAGTTGGGTTTTCAGTTTCAACTCAAGCATGGAGTAAGAACATCTCACTGAATTGCACCATTGCTTTCTCTTGTGGCAGCTGAGAAAATGGAAGGAACAGCAAAACCTGAGCAGAACTCTGCGTGTGGCACCTGATTTCCTTTCCACTTTGCCCTGGGAGTGCATCTTAATGCTTCCCCCCAGGTTAACAATTGTTTTCACAAGCAGAAGTAGTGCAGCACCTCAGTTTGCTGTGAAATTCCTCTGTGTCAGGGTCGTTTCTGCTGCTCTGCTCCAGTTGGGTTTTGGGAGCAGGAGAGGAACAGAGTCACTCCCAGTGCCACTCCTTGCACCTGGAATTCCTGAGGGTTTGGCCATATGTCCTCAGTCCCTGCCACTTCCAGCTCATCCCACTGCCAGGGTGGGAGGTAGGGAGAGCATTCCCAGCTTTTGCTGCCTCCTGATGGGACAGAGAAGGGTGGGAGCTCAGGCAGGCCGGGCTCTGTGTCCTCCTCAGCTGCTCCAGCTCAGCAGCAATTCTGAGTCACAGGGCTGATGCCCTGCCTGGAGTGGAGACTCTTACCTTGTGAGCAGAGTGATGTAAAGTGATTGATTTTGAAATTAATTTTGATCCAGTGAGTAATTGGGGAGTAATTAGTCACCCAGTGTTGTAGATAGATCAGGAGTGCTTGGGCTCTGACAATTGGCACCTTTGGAGGCAGAGTCTCTCCAAGGACTCAAGATTTTTAGGCTAAGTTTAAGGCTCAGATTATTTCCTTGTTGCTTTTCTGCCCCTTTTCTGGTGGAGGTTTGGGGCTCTTAGAGTGAGAGAGGAATGTTCTGGGAAAAACCCTCTCGTGGAAGGAAGCCTGAGTAATCCCTAGGTGGGAGCAGTGTTTAATCCTGGTAAATGGGGCTGGATTCACAGGGGTTATGTCATCAAAAGCTGTGCCAGGAGGGATCCTGTTCCTTAGCTGCCAGTGCTGCACTTCCAAGGCCTTTTCCTTGTGGAAAAACAACTTCCAGGGTCACACCTGTGTGACACTTTTTGTGTCACTTGCTGTGGGAGGTTCTTCCTTGCCCTGGGAGAAGTTGGGTGTCCCAGGGGTCGGTTTTGGAGAGCTTGTGTCACCACCTTTAAAGAGCCACACAGGAATCATTAACCAGAAGGCAAACCCAGGCTAAAAAGGTCAATATTTACCTCTGCCAACCTCATCCAGACTTTTTCAGCATGAAGTCCTTTCCCAGTTGTTCCAGGCTCTCTGAGCTTGCCTGGCACTGGCCCCACGGTTCTGGGGTGAGCCCCTCAGTGCCTGCCCAGCCTAGAGCAGGGCTGGGAGGGCAGGGAGCTGAGGAAATGTTCCACAAGGTGCTGGTGGAGCTCTGAGCCCAGCCCTGAGCTGAGGGAGTGTCCAGAGCAGAGCAGGAACTCCTGCAGTAGCTCCTGAATAACCCACACCTCACACAGGAGAGGGAGGCACTCCCTGAGTTAGGTCCTGTCCCCTCAAAGGTGCTTTGGGGTTTCATTCTGTTCTCACTGGGACTCCTCTTACCTGGAAACCCCCTGGTTACCTGCAGAGCTTGGGAATGTAAATATGGATGGGAGGGATTGGAATGTGAATATCAGTGAATCTTCCCCTGGCACACAGGAGAGCGTGGGGAGTGTGGAAAGCTCTTGTGTGAGGATAATGTTTTCATACCTTGTGTGTGAAAGTAAAAAATTGGAGAAATCTCTTTTTTCTGGTGGCACACAATGAGCTTCCTTCTGTGGCACCACTAAAACTCTGTGAGGTGAGGAGCACTTGGGAATCTGAAAGGCACAAAGCTGGAAAGCATCAGTATAAATGGATTTTTCTGTTTCTTTTTGCACTTGAAAGAAATGTGAAAGCTACAGGCTAAGTCAAGCTGTTACCCTTGATTTCCATCAATTCACTTGTTGCTAAATATAGTTACACACAACTTCTTTGTATCCTTTTCTCCTGTGCCTTTCACATCCCAGCTGCTGCTGCCTGTACAAAATGAGGCAAAGGGCAGAGAGGAGCATAAATAGCACAGAAAATTAGAGCTGAATTGCTGCCTTTTCCTCCCCTGGCTCACAGGTGGGTTTTGCTCTGCTTTGCACGGTACTGAGCTGCCCAGTACCCTTTGAATGTTAAACTCAGCCTCAGTGTGCTGCTATTCAGTTAATTTTCCTATTGCATTAATCAAAGCCATTATTTTTTCTCCCCTTAATTAGCTCTGGAGAAAGTGCTGCAGAAAAGAAGACCAAGAAAAAAAGGTATGTGGGGGTTGGTGGGACTGGCCCTGCCCTGATGTTCCTGCAGGACTTTGGGAGGAGGGTGGCAAAAGTCAGCTTTTGGTTTTACTGCTTTGAGGCTGTTACCAGCTTTTGTCTGACAAACATCTGGAGAATTTCTACTCCTCCCTGTCCAAAAACTCTCAGAACTTTATTCTCTCTTTTTGTCCCTGCTGATTCTCCTCCCCCTGCATGATCTTGCTGTAGTAATAAAAGTTCCTATTTCTGCCCCAGAGTCCATCAGGAGTCTCTGAAACAGGACTGGCACAGGGATCTCTCATTGCTCCACCTGCCCATCCTGCTCTGACTTCACCTCTTTTCCTTCCCTTCTCCTGCCAGTTCTCTCTCTCACTCTCAAGCTTTGTCTAGAGGATGAAATAAAACATCTTAAATACCCCCTTGATCCCAAACTAAACCAAAATCCAGGAAATGAGCCTGTCCCTCTCCAAGTCCTGGTTGGAGCCAAGAACTCTTTTGACATTGTTTGTACTTTACTTTGCATTAATGTTTACTTGGGAATTTGCTTTCTTAGCAAATGGAAAGGAGGAACAGCCAGAACTGTGGCTGTAACACTCCTGGAATCGTGTTGGAGTTTTACACCAGGGAATGTCTTTGCATCTCTTCCCCTTTGTTGTCACTTCTGGGTCTCTCAGTGTGATCTAACCCAGTTTTCAGGAGGAATTTAAAGGCCAGGCCTTTGCTCTGTGTGGCAGGCAGTAAATAAGGCAGAGCAGATCTTTAAAGTGTTCCTTTATTCCAGGCTGCCCTGTGGAATGTGGTTTGTTGGAATGCTGGGCTGTCTCAGTGTGTTTTAGCAAAGGCTGCTTTCCCAGAAGTGCCAATTTATTGCTGGAGTTACTCAGGACTGGTGAGATCATGAATTAACTGGTTTTGAGCTGGGCATCTCAGGCCTCTTCCTGCCTCAGCTTCCTCAGACACTGCAGCCTTTGCTGGTATAATTATTTACAGAGTGTTTGAGCTCCAAACCAGTGCAAAAACAGACAGAGCAAAAGGGTTCATAGGGAAGGGGGTGGTTTGGACACTTTTTAATTGGAATTTTAAAACACTTGTGAATTTGCATTTTTCTCCTGCTCCTATGCAAGCACTGAATCCACCATCCATATAAATTCATTTCCAGTCAGCTTGATATTTAGAATTTTATTATAATATGGGAAGAATTAAATGTGGAGAATCCAGCAAATTTATAAGTTCCAGATTTAAAATAAAACTCTGTCCAAGTTTGGGTTCTGGCAGGAGGAGCACGAAGCTTTTCCACAGAGTGTGTTTATTTTGATATAAACACTAATAAGGGAGCTCAGGCCTAACCAGAAAAACAGGCTGAGGCAGAGCAGCTGCTGAGCTGTGACCTCAGGTGACAGAGCCACCTTCCTTGGCCTCAGTGTCCCACCAGAGTCAGAGATGAACTCTTGGAAACTTGCCCTGAGGAGGATGAGTGCTCCTGCTTTAAAAATTCTGTGCTTTCTCAGAGGTGTGATAACCCCAAAATCTTCGATTACCGGCCTGCAGCCTCTGCAGCCACGTTCCCAAACTCTGTTTTGTGTTGGAATTTTACCTGTTCCCATCTCTGTGCTCCTGCTGTCAGTACCAGCCCACGTGTTGCCTCTCCTGAGAACAAGTTCCTGCCTGTTTCCTCTCCCCAGCTCTTGCTTCCCTCTGGGAGAGGCAGCTTTAAGTGCAGAATCCTGATATTCCTGGAGATGGGTTTTGGAATAAACCCAAACATTGGCTGTCCATGGATTGCTGCTATGGATTTTGTGAAAGGTGATCAGGAAGAGCAAGTTCAGAGTGACTCAGGGGCTCCTCTGATTCCTGCCCATCTCATGGAACTGCTCAGACTGAAACTACTACTCCCACTTTTTATTTTCCTTGTCTTAGTGCTGTTTTTTTTCCCCCAGAAATGGCAGTGTTTAGGCAGCCCTTTTGGATGTGTGTGTAATGAGCAGTCGTGTCTGCACACAGAGATAGCAGATTACAGATGTGTTATACAAACTTCAGTGCTTTGTGGCTTAATCCACACCCACATTTGTCAGCTGACAGGGCTGATATGATGAAAAAACCTCACACTCTTCAATAACCTTAACACAGGCACTTCCTGAGTTGTTACATTTACCCAAACCCTCTGATAAAAAACACTGCATGAATTTTCTAATGGAAACAGGATTCTGCACTATCATGATTTACATTTTTGGATGCTCTTTGATTGACTTTGATGGGAAGGGAGGTGAACCAGTCTCTTGTACTTTGGGGAAAGATCTCTGGGAGAACTGAATTGTCCTTTCTTAGAGTTCATATCACCCTCCTTAATCAGAGATGTTGATATTGAGAACAATGGCCCCAGGAAGGGCTGAACATGGAAAAAAGTGCAGAGCATACAGAAATCCTCTCTGCTCTGTTTATCATTCTGTCTTAATCTTGGATTGTTTCCACCCTTCTCCTCCACCTGGAAAACACAAGCATCCTGTAGTGGCAGGTACTTTGTTTTCTTTTGCCAGGGGTAATCTAAGAAGAGTTTTTGCTGGGAACAGCTCTGACCTTGGTGAAATCACTGCTGAAACCTGCCCTGACTCTTGCAGAGGCAGAATTTCACTGTTGCAGTGGTGAGGCAGGGGCTGAGCTGGGCTCATTTTCCCCAGGGCTTGGGTAGCACAGGGCAGTGGGGCCAATAAAGCCCTGCTCAGGGCTAGGAACAAAGTCCTGGCCAGCTTTCCCTGCCTGCCTCTCTCTGCAGTCCTGCTGGGTTATGGCATGCCCTGGGGCCACTCTGCCATTGCCCAAATGGCCAAAATCCACTCACCCAGGAGTGGAAAAGGGAGGGGAGGGCACAGGAATGCATCTTCGATGGTGAGGCCTGGAAATTTCGATGGTGGGGTGTGGAAATTTTCAAGGCAAATAATTGATCTGTGTATGATTACGACAGAGCAGAGGGAACACGGTGTGATGGGCTCTGCCAGGGCTGGGCTCAGCTCTCTCTTCTCCCTCAGGTCCAAGAGTGTGACCAGTTCCAGCAGCAGCAGCAGCGACAGCTCAGCCAGCGACTCCTCCTCTGACAGCGAGGATTCCTCTACCTCCTCCTCCTCCTCTGACAGTGACAGTGAGGACAGCAACTCCTCCTCCTCCTCCTCCTCCCCATCCTCCAGCAGCTCTTCCTCCTCCTCCGATTTTGAGTCGGATTCCAGCTCCTCCAGCAGCAGCAGCAGCAGCAGCAGCAGCACAGACAGCAGCTCTGAGGATGAGCCCCCAAAGAAGAAGAAGAAGAAATAGCTGGGGAGAGGTGCAGGACTGGTGTGGAGTGAGTGACACGGCCCTCCCTGGGGCCTGGAGCACATCTGCCAAACATTCAGTGGTCAACATTTCTACTGCTCCAATTTCTAAGTGTTTTGCGTAGTTGTTCACAGGACATGGAAGGTATTAAATGGCACGTGAGACTTACTGAGAGAGTATTTTTGTGGTTTATCCTTTTATGGAAGATTTTACTTTTTTAGTTCCAGAAAAAAAAAAATAAAAGAGTTCTATCATCAGATTTGTTTATATGAGCTAAAGTCCAGTAACCTGGACGTTTACATGCTGGAAAGCAAAAGCTTTTTATTGCAGATTATGCTGTGCATCATGTGCTGTTCTTCTGTTAATGACAGCTTCACTTCCATTGAGAAAAAAACCCTCCAAACTGCTCAAAGCAGAAGTTTTTCAGTGCTGCTGTGGAGCTCTGGCATTGTTGAACCTGAATGCACAACGTGTCCCACACAGAGCCTCCCATCTCGCTGGTGACAAACGGATTCTGTGTGCTGAGCTTGTGTTCCAGTGGCTTTTCCTGATGCTTCCAGGTCGAGTCTTAACTGCACCATCCAGTTGAGCTGTGTTGATTTGTTACTGATCAATGTAGTGCTTGTCCTGCCCACAGGCCCTGGGCTTTTCACTCCCCTGTGTCCTTGGCTCGTGTGTTGGAGGTGTTTGCTGAGACACAGAGTGTTGGTGTTGGAAAGCAGCAGCTCAGTGAATCGGGTGCTGCTTTAGGAGTTTCATCTTTGTGCCTTTTTTTTTGTAAATCCAGTGTAAAAGCACCAGTGAGACAAGTTCTGCAGAACTCCATCAGAATATTCCCATCCATAATATGGCCAGCAAAACCAGAGGAATTATAGCAAAAAAACCTGGATTTTCACTGGATGCTCAGTGAGAAAGAGACTCCCTGAAATAAAGGTCTCAAAGGGAAGTGTTCCCCTTTGGATGTGTTTCCCAGGGAATGTGTGAGATGCAGGATTGCCAGGCTGTGGTGGTGGGCAGTGCTGCAGGAATTCAGTCCTTCCTTGATTGTGGGAATGGCCCTGGAGCAGCAGGCGAGTGCAAAACCCCCCCAAACCCAACGGAAGCAGATCCAAACGCGCTGCAGAACGGGGATTGCTGGATGCAGAGTGGGAATTATCTGTTTTTCTGATGGATTGAAGCAGCTGTCGTTAGTATTTTATTTGGTGATGGAGGGGGCATCATTTGTGGAAGAATTCTGAAGTATCTTGGTTTAGGTTAAATACAGTAACTAAACTATTTTTTATATTTTTATGGAAAAATAGTGTGTAGAGTTAATTTGGAATAAACTGTACTTATTTAAATGTTTGAAAACACCTGTGCTGTGTGTCTGTTTGTGACCACTCCTGTGTTTTACAGAACACGCTGCAGACTGTAAATAAAACTACCAGAAAGGTGTTTAAGTCTTGTGGAGTGAATGTACCATTTAATGGGAAAGTGAATAAATTATTAAACAGTAGCTGCTAAGTTGATGCTTACTGCAAATATCTAAAATATTTGTGGTGTTTGTGTGCAGGTTTCAGCTGGAGTTGCCCTGGCATTCCCTCACAGAGGGGCAGGATTGCTCCCCAGGAAGTTCTCCAGCCAGAAGTCCTTCAGTATCCAGACTTTTTTTAAAACAAAACCAGTTTAGTTTCAAATATAACTTTTGTATTGGCTTGCTTTTATTTTTTTTTTTCTTCTTGCTTTTTCTGCTTACTTTGTCTCTACATGTTTTTATTTTACAGATTAAACCCCAAAGCCTGGCCAGAGCCTTACCCTCCATCTGCCACTACCTCACTTCCTGCTCTCCTGCTGGATTAGGAATTTTATAAAAACTGTTAACCAGGAATTGTTCCAGGCCTGTTTAATCCCTCCCACTCCAAGCAAAGCTGCCACTGCTCATTGCGGGGGAGCAATTGATGCAGCCTGTATTTCCTGGCAGGAAAACAGCCTCAGGAAAATCCGTCACCTTTCAAGGAGAAACGCTGGGAACAGAGGGGAGGGCAGGAAAAGGGAGAGACAGCCCCATTTCTGAGTGCAGGCCTTTATTAATGCAAACAGCTGCCACTCAAACAGCTTTTGGGTGCTCTGGGTGCAAGTGCATTGCACAGGCTCTGGATTAGTGCATTGATTTATTTTCTTAGGGAGGAGTCCTTAATAAACAGGAGGTTCTCCAGTGGTGGATTTGGTTTGTGAAATTCTGTTTGTCCGAGCCCTGGGACAATGGGTCCTGGCTGAGGTGGATCTGCACAGCCTCCTCTGTTCACCCAGGCGTGTGAACCCAGCCTTGACCGCAGAGCAGCGGAGAATCCCAGAATCCCGGGATGGTTTGGGTGGGAAGAACCCTAAAGCCATGGCAGGGACACCTTCCACTGGCCCAGGTGCTCCCAGCCCTGTCCAGCCTGGCCTTGGGCACTGCCAGGGATCCAGGGGCAGCCCCAGCTGCTCTGGGCACCTGTGCCAGCTCTGCCCACCCTGCCAGGGAACAATTCCTGCCCAATCTCCCACCCAGCCCTGCCCTCTGCCACTGGGAGCCATTCCTTGTGCCCTAAACCTCCATCCCTTGGAAATCTTCTCTCTCCATCTTTCCTGCAGCTCCTTCAGGCACTGGGAGGCCACAGTTGGGTGACCCCGAACCTTCTCCCCTCCCGGCTGAACCATCCCGGCTCTCCGGGCCATTCCCGAGTTCATCCCGGGCTGATCCCGGGCCGGTCCCGGGGCTTCCGCGTCCCTCCCGCCGCCGCCAGGGGGCGCCGCGCCCGCGGAAGCGATCCCCGCGCGCTGCCCCACGTGACTCTCCCGCCGCCGCGCGAGGAGGGCGGGGTCTGGGCAATGCCACGCCCCCCACGCGCGCGCGCTCCGCCGGGGTCACGTGTGTTCCCGCGCGTCACGTGATCGGGGCGGCGGCGGCGCGCGGGGGCCGCCGGGAAGCGCCAGGCGGGACCGGGCCGGGATCGGGATCGGGACCGGGACCGGGCCCAGCGCAGCCCCGGCCGAGCCGCGGTCCTGCCCGAGCCCTGCGAGCCGCCAGCCCGGCGCCGGCCCGCCATGGACCGCCGGGACCCCTACGGAGCGGCCGCCCGCTTGTAAGCCGCCCCCCCTCCCCCGGGCCGGGCCCGCCCCGCGCCCCCCGGCGCTCCGTGACTCGCCGGCGGCTCTTCGGGCCTCATCGTTCGCCGGTGGCGGCAGCCAGGAGATGGTCCGGGCCTAGCGGAGCGGCCAGCGCAGGTGAGCGCGGCCGGGCCGGGCCTCCCGCCGGCGCCGGGGCCGCGCCGTGCCCGCCCCGGACACTCCCGGGACATCCCGGCCGCCCCCCCGGGGCGGAACCGGCGGGCCCGAGGCTGGGACCGGCCGCTCCAGGCGCATCTCCCGCCGGGAGCCGCGGATTTCCCCGCGCTCGCGGCCCGCGGTGCCGCCCTGCGGAGGGCGGGGGTCCCTCCCCGGGAAGCACCGCCCGGGGCATCCCCTGGAACGGGGATCTGCGGCGGGCTCGCCGCTGCGCTGCCCTCCCCGGTGATGGATTTAATCCTGTTCCGGTAATTGACGTCAGGGCTTTGTTCCTTCCCCTTTGCTCTCCGCGGTTTAGGGCCGGCGCCGCTCGGGATGGAGCGGGCGGGACCGGCTCGGGCTGCGGCGCTCGGGGGCTCCGCGCCGCTTCCCGGGATTGGCCCCGGGCAGCCGCTGCCGGAGCTCGGGGAACGAAGAGTCGGGGTTCGGACACAATCCCGTCCCGGAGTGAGTGGGTGGCTGTTATGTAAAGCCTCATCCCTGGTGGGGGGTTATGCTGGACTTTGTAAAAGGGGAGTCGCTTAACGTTCCTGCACTCTGGGCTGGCTTTTTTCCTTTCTTCTCTCCTTTTCCTATGAACAAAACAAAGCGAGAAAGTGTTGAGATGTGTAACCCAGGTATTGGTGTGTTCAGTGTTGTGTCTGTGGTTCTCTTCAGGAAAGGAACAAGTGGTTAACTGAATTTTGGGGGAGAACTGAGTGCTCGTCCCCAAATCTCACTCACAGCCTGGGCAGATGCTGTACAATGGAAAAGGAACCTGAAAAGGGGCAGGTGTGGGACCTGCTGTCCCCCCAGCTCATCTCTCTTTACGGCCTGGTTTGATCATTTTCTCAGGAATACTGGTGATTTTAAACATTGGCACGTTTCCAGTGATGGCAGCCAGGCCCCCACCTGCCCCTGTGGGACTGGACAGGCCCTTCCTCAGTGTCCCTCTTTGGAATGAACTGGTTCTGCTCAGGGCTGTGTGTTTATTTCTCACCTGGGTTCCCTCCCAGCTTCTGATCTCTCAGGTGTATTCCTAGTTCCTGACATTCCTTTAAAACTACTGAATTCTTCTTTCAGCTCCCTGGCAAATGGGGATTTGCAGCCTGGGGGGGTTATTGCAAAACAGGGTCTAGTGAAGTGCTTTGCAGGAGTGGTTGTGCACCTGATTGGTCATTTCATGGTCATTTCATGTCTCCTCTAATGAGGGAAACGTGATTAAACTGCCTGTGCTGCTGGCTGTGTGTCAGCCTCGAGGTGTGGGACCGTCCCAGTGTCACACTGGAGTTACTCAGTGGCTGTACTGGGATGGGAGCAGGTCTTGTTGTTCAGGAACAAAAGGGAAAATTCATCTTTTGGCATTATGAATAT
The DNA here is from genome assembly GCF_971803275.1 of Cyanistes caeruleus. NCBI lineage: Eukaryota > Metazoa > Chordata > Aves > Passeriformes > Paridae > Cyanistes > Cyanistes caeruleus. The sequence goes on from NC_141715.1 coordinate 1,223,955, forward strand.
CTTGGCTTTATTAATGTATCAATGTCAATGTTTGTCATTTGCTGCCTCCCGTACAGGGTGTTTGCAGCTCTGTGTGAGAGCAGACTCCCGTGTTCAGGAGTGAGACAATCCTGGCATATCCTGAGCTGGAAGGGACCCACAGGGATCATCCAGTGCCACCTCTGGCCCTGCAAACCCCCAAACAATCCCAGCTCCATCCCTGGAGCGCTGTCCAAGCTCTCCTGGAGCTCTGGCAGCCTCGGGGCCGGGACCATTCCCTGGGGAGCCTGGGCAGTGCCAGCACCCTCTGGGGGAAGAACCTTTCCCAAAATCCAACCCAAACCTCCCCTGGCCCAGCTCCAGCCCTTCCCTGGCTGCTGTCCCTGTCCCAGGAGCAGGGATTGGAGCTGCAGCTCTCAATGAGCTCTGACCTCAGGCTCCTCTTCTCCAGCAAAACAAACCAAGTGCCCTCAGCAGCTCCTTCGTGGTCCTTCCTCACCCTTCCCCATCCCCATGTCCCTTCTTCGGATGCTGTCAGCATTTTATCTTTTTTATATTGTGGCACCAGAAAGTGCCCCCAGGACTCCAGTACAGTTAAACATCAATGAAGGAAAACACTGAAGTTCAACTCTAATCTCAAAAGCTGTCTCAGGTTCCTGATATTTCTTCTAAACATCTTTGCAGTTCTTGTTTTATGACTTCTCTCCCTGTCTGAAACATTGAGCGAGTGAGACTGAGCCCCTGGGGTCAATTTTTGTGTGAGAAGCCACACAGCAACCTACAAAAATAATTAATATTTATATGTTTAGCATTCTTGCCAGTTCTAGTGACCTGAACTTGATAAAACACGATAAAAACCCAGTGAAATATGACTTGGATTTCTAGGATGTTTTTTTAGGAAGCTGGAATGTGCAGATGCTTTTGCATGGTTACGACCCAGATCTTTAATAAGAAGATGCCACATTTCTGTCTGCACAAACCATAGTGTTTGCTTCTTGGGGACTTTGTAGATAAAGAGAAATCTGTCCTGAGGTTGCAGCTGGTCCATGACAGGGTGGCATTTGCACACCAGTGGCTGCTGTGGCTGCTGGCGGGTGTGTTCTGCCCCGGTGTTTTCCAGCGTGGGTGCTCCCGTGTCGGATGTGACTAAGGACATCTGTGACCTGTGCCTTACTGACTGAGACAGCAGCTCTGGCATCTTCTGATGCCTGCCACCAGGGACTCTGGGACCAGGTGCTGGTGGAGTGTCCTTGTGTCCCTTACTGCATTTTCAGTGAGCCAAAGCTGCTCCTGACTGCTCCCTTCCCTTCCTGCTCATCCTCTTGGTTTGGGAGTTTATGTGATCATCACTGCTCGTCCTCTTGCTCAGATCATCAGAAATTTGCAGTGTTGAGGGCGGAAATACTGGGAGTCGAGTCTTGAGAGCTGAGCCAGGAAAGCAGCACCTCTGCCATAGGCAGATTTGGGCACATGGAGAGAGCTTGAGCAGCTTCCAAGAGGCCACAGCAACATGTGTGCTGAGCTGGGAGGAGTATGAGTTACAGTGTGGTGTTTGGAGTCCCCCAGTGTGAGGATGTAGGGATAGTCTGGAGTTTTTGGTGACTGAGGTTTCTTTTCTGTGGCAATAATTGTTCTTGGCCACATCATTTCAGTTTGTTACTCACCTGTGGTTTGCTCTACAGGCCTATTTCCTTTCCCCCACTGCTGTGGTGTCACAGTTATCTTCAGCAGAGGCTCAGAAATAACGAAGTTTGAGATTAGATACCTAAACTTCAGTTTAGGTTAGATCTACTGAAGGAATCCTTCCCTGGGAGGGTGGCCAGGCCCTGGATCCCCGGCAGTGCCCAAGGCCAGGTTGGATGAGGCTTGGAGCAGCCTGGGACAGTGGGAGGTGTCCCTGCCCATGGTGGCACTGGATGATTTTTAAGGTCACTTCCTACCAGAATCCCTTGTCCTCCTTTGCCTTCAGTGTCTACCTCAGACCAAAACCAAAATGAGGTTGGTGTCACCTTCTCTGAGCTGGGAGAACAGAACACCCCAAGCTGTGGGGAGATGGAGAGGCCATAGGATGAAGAGGGAGTGTCTGGAAACGAGTCAAGAAACTTTAGCAGATTACATTTAGCTAGAGCAGGGTTAGATGCATGTAAAATATCTTGCTAACTGTGTTAAACTCAGAAAATAAGCAATCAAGTTCATAGAATTGCAAAACTCAAGATGAAAGAACTTGTGTGGCAGTTACTCTTCTCTTGCAGGATGGTTGCTTCTCTGCAGTCACTAATGACTAAGGAGATGCTCTGCAGCTTGTGAAATGACAGGGCTGCTGTCAGTGCTTAGGAAATCCAAGCACAGCCCCTGCTCCTTCCTGTCACCGAGTCTCTGCTGAGCGCACTCAGCCCCTGGAGCTGTGCCGTTCTCTGGCCGTGGCTCTCTCCTGCAGGAGTCCAGCTTTATTCTCTTTTTAGCTGCTTGCACTAGATGCCCCTGTTCCAGCTGAATTAACACTTCCCACTTTGGAGCAGGGCTGGTGCTCTCTGAGGTGACCGTGTGCTCCTTGGGGCTGGGCCAGCCTCGGACGTGCCGGCCAAAATTCCGTGTTCCCTGGAGCTGGGAGGTTGTTGCCTCACGCACTCGTGGCTCAGTCAGTGTCTGCCATCTCCCCAGGCTCTCAGACTTTTACTACTTTCCAAGTTTCTTTCTTCATCTCTGCGTTTCAAACCCCTCTTTTCCCTGTCTTTTCTCCCCAGTGTTTGGAGTTCCTCAGGTTGTCTTGTCTCTTGTTCTTACTTGGTTCATTAATTCTTGCTGATGAGTGTAAAACCTGGGTTATTAACTGCCAGTAGCACCAGGTACCAGCAGGAAAAAAAAATCTCCTTATACTCCATGCTGCACAAACCTGGAATAAGGGAAGTTCTTGCCCTGAAGTCTTGAACTAATTTTCAGTTAGCAGCTCATTAAGAGAAATCTTCCTGTTCATCTTTTTATGGAAAACAACACCTCACGAGGCAGATCAGAGCCCTCTTTTACTGACTTTTTTTTTTTTTAACAGTTCATCTTAGTTTTTATTCATGTCACAACATTTATTGATAAATTGCTTGAACGTGCTGCTTTCATGTTTTATAATTAAACAAATAGAGTGTACTTCTGCTAACGTGTAATCCCGTAGTGGTTGTGTTTTCCAGGAGAGGCGGTTTTATCACTCCCTGTGGACAGGTGTGCTCCTCTGCAGCCCCACAGCAGTTTCCCACTATTCCCAGTACTGCACTGGGAGCATGAGGAGGGAGGAGACCAGAGGCAGGGTAATGATGTGCTTCTCTTCAGCGTGCTTGTTCCTGAAGGATTGATGTTCCCACGTTATTTGCAGTTTCCAAGAGCAGCTTTAAGCTGTTTCTCCTTCGGGCTGGAGCTTCTCAGCTGCCTCATGGAGGGCAGAAATGAGCCCTGGAATGGTTGAGCTCCTCCTGCAGCTCCTGGGGTGGCTGAGAGTTGGGAAGTGTCAGGAAAGGTCTCAGACCAAAGCAGATCCCGAAGCTTTGAGCTTTTCCAGCTCTGTAACCTTTGCTGTGTGTGGTGTTAGAACGGGAGGGTGGCCAGGTTTTGGTGGTGCTTTGTCACCTCCTGGAAGTGGGGACGAGCCCTTGGTGCCTCACTGTAGCTGGGTCATACATCACTTCTACTGACAGGCATTTTCCAGTTTAAGGAGAAAATAAAGAATGTTTAATTTGCAGAACCAGACACTGGGAAAACAATGTTGGTGATCAGTGACAAGTTAAACTCCTGAGACAGAGGAAACTGTTTCCACTTGTCCTTAGCAGGGATTCTAAGATTTCACCGAGGTAAATTGTTCCAGAGTAGATATTTCCCTCAACAGTTGGTTCCTGTGGAAACTTCACGCCATTGAACAGTCATTCAGCTTTTCACTTTATTTTCCTTTGAAAGTCCTGATGTTCACTTTCCTTGGTGTGATCCTGTTGAAGGTGTCTGATTTTAAATGGGTGTTGGATACTTCTGTTGGTTGTCTGCTATATTTTTATATAAATCAGGCTTCAAACACTGTGTACTGCCATGTATTTCCCCATTCCTGCTGACAGGACTATAAAAACTCAAACCTGATCATAATTGTCCAGCTTTGTGCGTTCACATGGAGGTTTTTTTTTTATTTCTGCATTTAATTTAATTTCCAAAAGACGCTAAAGAGATTTCAGTGATGGAAGTGCTTAAATGGTTTTAATCAGGCTTTGATGTGCACAAATCATTAAAGCGAGGAGGATGAAGAGATAAGAGTCCACAATTCCCTTTGTATGGTTTGGCTGCAGAGGAACTCACAGGAGGAGGAAGTGTTCAGGAAATCCCAAAGGCGCAGAAGCAGCGACAGGACAAGGGAAAATGGCCTCAAGCTGTGCCAGGGGAGGTTCAGGCTGGATATTGGGAAAATTCCTTCATGGGAAGGCTTCCACACACTGCCCAGGGAATGCTGGAGTTCCCATCCCTACATGGGTTTAAATTAAATTAAATTGTGCAGGTGGCACCTGGGGGCTTGGAGCGGTGATGGGCAGTGGGAATGGTTGGATTTGAGGAACTTGGAGGGCTTTTCCAGCCTAAACAATTCTATAATTCTGTTTTTCCCACAGGGAAAGGGAATAGCAAACTGAAAAAAAAGCTACATCAAAATGGGAATTTAGTTTGTGTGATGTCGTGGGCAGAGGAATTACCAGAGATTCTGTGGGAAAAAAAAAAGTAATTTGAGAGATCTGCCAACGTAACTTTCCAGTGTTGCATTGCAATTAACATAAGCATTTCCTTATTTAAAGATAATTTAAAAATTATTTGGTCAAAATCCAGATTTGAAAACATTAAGATGGAAATTTCAGAAAATTGAATATGGGAAACAGGTTGAAGAACTTAAAGGAACATATTGTAACTTCAGCAAGTTTTCCTGTGCTTTGGCATAAATAAAATGAACCTGTAGGAAATTGCTGAGTGAAAAATGCATGATTTGACAAAGATCTCCTAATATTATTGTATTTCTGTAACTTCAAGAGGCCTTGAAGCACAAAGATTGTCCAAGAGGAGGTTAAATGCAATTTTGTACTGATATTTTCCCCTTCTCCTGGGTTCTTGTTATGTGTCCTGTATGGAGCAGAGCTTCCTGAGAGTTTGTTTGTGTGTTTCAATGAGGTTTTTATATTTTGGAGTGAGGTGCTGTGTTTGTTTGGCATTTCCCATTAAACCTTCCAGTTCACCTCCAGCTCTTAGTGGTGTGGAGCTACTGTGGCCACATGGAATATTGGTTTAAATTGCCTGGTGAAGTTTGGGATTTCTAATTAATTTATTTATTTTTAAAATCAATTAATTTAGGTTTAATTTAGCCTTCTGAAGCTGATAGGATGAATTAGCATAATATTATAGCATTGATTTGCCATGCTGGAAGCTGGTGTTTGGTGTAAACCAGCCTTTAAAAGATAAAGGGTGAAAAGGTTTTTCCTGGAGCAATTCCTTGTGCTGAAAGAGCTCCACTAATTATATTTAATGAGCAAAAAACACAAGTAAGGACTTTGCACTGTGACACATTCTTAGCCAATAATTACCAGAAATATGTTTTAATAGGAGAGAGTTTTAACAAGTAGTCTTCAGCTTAAATTTGTTAATCACTAATAACCTCCTAAAAATTACTTTCTTCAGTATTTTTTCTTCAGTTTTTTTTTTTTTTCTTCAGCCTTCTCCTGTTTATTTTTTGTGGAAAAAGTTGCATTATTTCCTGGCCACGTGAAGCAAGGTCCATGGTGAATTGGCATTCAAAAATGTTTTTGTTTGTTTCTTCTTATTTATTCAAAGGAATGTTCAAATCCGTCCAGTCATGATTTGCTGACAAACTTGAAGCTCAAGATGGTCAGAAATGGGTGTGGTTTAATCTTCATTGCTATTTTAGAGGTTGAAATTTGGATCTCATTAGCTGCTCTAATGGGCTGATTCCTTGCTATACAATTTATTTCAATGCATTATTCAATTTTTAAAAAATTACTATGTGTGACTATAAATACTGAGTCATACCTTTAAAAAAAAATTAATTTCAACTTGTGCTTAGAAGTTCTTCTAATTAATGGAATTAGTTTTAATACTTTTAATTAATGGAATTAGAAGAATTCCATTAATTACACCCTCAGCTAGGGGTGTCCATCAATGCCTGGTCCTGTTCAGCACAGCCTGGGAGCTTTAGCTGCTCTCACCATGGAATTTCTGTGGTGCTTGGAAGCAGATTTGGCTCTTCCAGAGACATTTCCAGGCTCCAGCTCTGACCCAGCTCGCTGTGAAGTTGCCTCTTGCATGAAGGGTTTTGAAACCCAGTTGAATTCTGTGTTCTGTAGTTTCAGGTCTTTTGGTTTAAGCCCACATCCAGAAAAGTGAAAAAGGTTGTAAGAACTTCGGGGGAAAAAAACCCAAACATCATTATTATGGGAAAATATGATGTCATTTATATCAAAAGAGTTTGTACAGCTAAATTAACATTTATCAACTGTTTTCCTGAGGTAAAAGACATTACACTGAATGCCCTGTTACTCAGTGGGGACAGAAATACGAATGTTTTTCTCAGTCTGCTCAGGGGGATTATAAAGTACAGGTGGCATTTAGTAGGTAGGATGAGAAGTGAAAACTTTCCAACTTTTTAGGCAGTGTTTGTTTGGAAGCACAGCACATCAAAGCTGTGGCTTTCCTGCTGCATTTCAGCTTCCCTCTGTAGATACTTTTGGGCCCTTTTTCTCACTTCCAAATTTTTTTGCTCTGCCTGCAGATCTTAAATGCTGCTCTTCCCAAGGTTTTTCCTGAGTTTTAGCTACTCTGTGCTCTCATCTTTGGCGTGATTAAATTTAAAAAGAAAGTTTGAAGGTACCAGAAAGCATCCCAGGTCTCAAAGCTGTCATGCTCTGACAGCAGATTTTAGACAGGTAGGAGATGATGCTGAGTTTGGTGAACCCTTTGCATACAAGCTAAGGCTGAAAATTGGGAGGGGAAAACTTGTATTCCCACTTTTCTGGTACTCAGAATTGTGGATTCTGTGAAATCTTCAAGCTGTAAAGCAATCCTAGAACTGCTGCAGCTGCCAGTGGGGAGCACTGGCCCTGTGAGGGTTCAAGCCATCCCTTTTGAAAAGATATTGATAATAATTAATTGATGATAATTTAGAAAACACATCGATGCTGACATGGATCCAGCCCAGTGGTTGTGGTGCTTCCCCTGCAGCTGTTCTGGGAATCTGCACATGGATTTCCCTTTAGGCCTCTCAGTTGTTCTGTGGCTCACCCTGAGTGGTTTCCCATGGTTCTGAGGAGAGTTAAATCATTGAACAATGAAGTTTTTCATTCTGGTTGCTCTGCTGAGCTGCTCCCCAGCATCCTCCTGCTCTTCCTCCATCCCTCACAGCCACATTGCAGAATTACTATCCCAAACCCTGATGCTCAGTTCAGTGAGGGATGCAGCACAGTGGGTGAACCTTGGTCGTGATGGGAAGTCCAAGATAAATGTCCTGTGGGCCAGAGCAGACAGATGATCTTACACTGGGGCTGGAGGAAGTGACAGTTAAACCAGAGTGAAGTGTCTGATAAGCTTCTTCTCTCCTTTCTTTTCTGTAGTTGAGATGGAAGAAGGATGTGAACCTCAAATGTGATTTTCCCTTTTGCATTTTCACTCCTAGTTTAGATGGCACCTCATTAAAACCTTATCTGCTGTTTCAAATCTTACCCAGAGCAGATTTATTAGAGAATTTCTGTCAAGTGAATCCTTTCTTAATCCTAATGCCACAGAGTTCATAGCACTCAAATGTAACGATGTCTTTTATGAAAGTAAATTATTGGGAGGAAGTCAGAATGATAATACCCAGATTAATGTTAGATGTCTGAATAACTATTGCTTAATAAAATCTGAATGCCAATTGTCTTGGCGTCAAAGTTTAAGCAGGTGAACATGTAGGCACAGGAATTGGGTTATTAAGTTTCTGCCCAATTAAAGGGCAGAAATTTGTTGGGAAACTGTTGGAATATGCTTTGGTTAGCCTGTGTGGACATGAAAGAATTGCATGTAAAAATGCTGAATTTGTGATGGTCCATCTTTGCACTGGGGGAATTAGAGATTCCCAGCGATGAGGGGTGGAAAGGATGGGGAGGATGTCCTTGGTTGAGTGGGAGATGGAATTGGGCTGAGCAGAGATTTAACTGAGAAAGAAAAGAGTGTTCCTGGTGGATGGCTGAGCTCGAGGTCAGCCTGCACTGCTGGACTTGGTGATCTTCTCAGGGCAAGGGATTTCAGTGCCTGGTTAAGAAAGCCCCCTGTTCCTCAGAGTAGATACTGCAGGATGAAGCACACAGAAATGAAAAGGCTTGGGAAGGCAAAGTTGAAATTCAGCTTTGCTGAGCAGCAGCAACTTCACTTCCCCCTCCTGTCTGGGGCTGGTTCTTGTGGCAGGAGTTGGTTGAGGCTCCGGTGATCTGACCTGGGATCCTGACCTGCCCTTGGGGTAGGTGCAGAAAATGACAATTTTAGTGGCTTTGTGGTCTTATGGTGTCAGTCCCTGAGGTTCTTCTCATGAGTCAGGGATGGCACTGTGGCATCTCCCAGGGTGGAGGGACCCTCCCTCTGCTCCCTGGCCATGGAGAGAGGAGGAGGGAGCAGGGATCTGTGCTGTCACTTGCAAGGCTTCCCTGTTCCACTCCCATTCCTGATGAGACAAGACAGAAAGGAGGGACTGAAGTCCTTTGAGCAGCTCTGCTCCCTGTGAAGGAAAACAGTTGGGAATTAATTTCTGTGTTCATCAGGAAGGGGGGACCAGATGTTTTCCCTCTTGGATAGCACTTCTGCACAAAAATGAGACACTTCAGATGTGTGGTTGTGCATTTTTGAGGTCCCTAGAGTGAATAACATCAAACCAGTCTTGCAAATTCTTGGATATAAACAATTTTAAGCTATTTTAATAGCATGATTTAAAAGTGGACTTAGAAATGGTTTTAAATGAGCTGCACTTCAAGTGCAGAATTTAGACATGTCCTCCTTGACTTACCTTCTAAAATCCAGTTGCTGGGAGTTCACTTTTACCTTAGTTCTTTCACCTTACCTTGGCAGGAGGAGTGGAACTGGATGATTTTTAAAGTCTCTTCCAACCCAAACCCCATTTTTCCCTTGCTTCTGTGTGCTGAATCTCACCTATGATGAATGATGCACCCAGTTCTCATCTGGAGTTGTTAAATGAAATGTTACACTTGTAGAGCCTCTTTCTAAAGGATCCCCAACTCCTTTTCCAGTGGTTAGTGTTGATTTACAAATGATCCCTGGAATTCTCCTATGCACCTTTGCTGTGTGTTGGCTTCTCAGGTGGAAGATGCTGACTGATCATCAGGTAACCTGGTATTTGTGGGATGAAGGGGACTCTGACAGCTCAAACTCCAAAGCAGGATGTAATTCCTTGCACCATCACTTGTCTGAGGTGCTGGAATTAAGGCCGTGCTCCCACAGAAGGTGCTGTGGAATTTCAGCTAACGGTGGTGAAGGATTTGTGCTGCTTTGTCTGGGGAGCAGCACAAGTCCAGGCACATCGTGCTTGGTGGGGATTTCTGGGTGCTGCAGAGCTGAGTGGGAAGGAGAAGTGCCTGCAGCAAACTGCTGGCTCTGCCCTCCCTGGGAGTTCTTGTCAAACATTAACCAGACCTAGGCCAACTCACTTTTTTATTATTTTTGTTTAAAGCTTTTCCACCCTCAGTATGTACAAAGGTGTTCCAGACAGCTCTTGGAGCACTTCATGATCTTCTTCCTGTTGAATGTGCAGTAGGAATTCCTCATGGAAGGGAGGGATAGAAGCATTTGTGTTCATACTGTAGGAATGAGAAGCATTTATGTTTCAGTTAGTGGTGAGTCTGATTTATATTTGTATCATATTACCAGTACGATTGTGTTTGAATTGTATTCCCAAGAGCTCACATGAAACCTTGGAAAGAGGGAGATGGAGCTGTGGGAAAGTTCATTCTCATCAAAATAGCTGAGCAAGATGATGGCTGAGGGTTTCCTGTGTTCACCTGTGCGGCCTCACCGTGTGATACCGAGTTATGGGATAGAATTTTGGGATACTGGTGGTGTCAGTACCTTTCCTTTGGCAGAGCAGATCCCATGTGCACCAGGAGCCATCCCAAACCAAATCCCCCTCCCTTGCACGGAGCCTTTTTGTCAGAAGGTGAGGGACAGAAACAGAAAACTTCATGCTTTTGAGAAGTTGAGGTTTTTTTTCTCTATCTGGACACATACAAAAACTACTTGAATTCTTTGTAAACTCTTGTTTTTACTTGTGTTCCTTATTTATGTTATAAAATTCTGAAGATGACTCTGCTGCTTCTGTATTTGCACCATCACTGTTATCCTCTAAACCTCTCCTGGAGAATCATCCTGTTTGTGCTTTTTTTTAGGCAAAGCTGTATTGTTTTAATAGGAAATGTTATATTTTTTTTCTGTGTTTTTCTTCTTCACCATCACATAGAAAGATTATATGTACACTTCTGTAAGTAGTTCTTGGTGACACCAGGGCATGTTCCTCTCTGTGTGTCGGTGTTTTTGTGTTAATTTTGTTGTTGCAGGGCAGTTATTTTTCAATCTCTCCCTTTTTAAGCAGCTCCTCTGGGAGTGTGTATGTATTAAAAGCTGACAAAGTAGCATTTTATGCTCCTGCACAAGATTTCAGGGCAGGATTTGTGGTGATGCTCAAGCTGGGAGAAGTGTCCTGTGCCAGCTCCTGACAGGCCCCTTGCCCATGGGGAAAAGAATATTTGAAATAATCAACAGGCATCTCTGGATGCAGCATTAAGGCAGCTTCAGGTATTTTTAAGCGCCTTCTGAAAACATCATTCCTTGTTACAGGCAGGCTCTCCAGCTCTTTTTCCCCTTCCTTTTAAGAAAAAAAGGATGAAATCATGGGAGCTGGGTGTGCCCCCGCAGCTGGGTGTGCCCCACAGGGAGCTGGGATCCTGCACGTTCCCTCTCAGCCCCTTTATCCTTCTTGGCCAAATGTTGTCAAACAAAATTGGGGTTTCATCGCAGCCAATTAACCAATTAACTGTTTGATTCCTCTTGCTCATGAAACCAATTGAGATTGAAGAAGCCCTGGAGTGAAATGAGGATGTCTGGCAGGAAGTGGAGGTGTTGCAAGCAGGCTTTGAAGATGCACTGGTGTCTGGGTGAGGTGTGGTGGGTCGGATCCCTGTGGATGGGCTGCCTCTGGAGGGTTCCTTGTGCCAGCCTTTGATGGTTTTGCCTCACGGTGCCTGGGAAGATGAAGAGATGCTGCTGGAGCTGAGCTGGAGCGAGGACTTGGGTGCCTGATGTGGTTCAGGGGGGTGAGGAGGGTTTGGCCAAGGTCCTCTTTCTTTTAACAGCTTTGCCAGGAAAGCTCAGGCAGCGTGGGTGTGCTGGTTGGGGTTTATCTTTAATCTGGAGTTGTGGTCCAAAAGTCCCAGAGCTGGGATGTGCCCCTTGCCTGGAGCTGAGGAAGGTGGGAAGCAGGAGGAGAAGGCAGCGATTTCTGCCATTTCATACCACAAGTTACACATCCAAGGTGATGATCTCCCAAACCAAAGCCATGCCCTTGTTGGATTAGGGATGAACAGAAATGCCAAATGGGATTTAGGAAGAGGTTGGAAGGAGAAATGAAAGCTGTGTGTCTGCTCTGGGTGCTGTGGTGACTCGCTGACTGATGCTCTCGGTGTGCCTGGAGCAGCAGCAGATGGTGGTTCAGGAATCCACACAGGGGGAGGTTGGCTCAGGAGTTTCTGTGAATTCCCTGCTAGATTTCCTGCTTGATTTCAACTCTTCCTGTTGAGCTGGAGCAGAGGCATGAGATGTGAAGGGTTGGTTGTGCAGGGAAGCCTCAGACACAGGGACTGTTCAAAGTCCAGTGGGGCACACTTTGGGAGGAGTGACTCAAACCATGTGGAGTTCAACTTCCTAAAAGTGGAAATACTCTGCTGTGCTTCAGGCCTTTTTTCTGAAGGTTTTAGAACTTCTCTTTTCCTCAGATGTGGAAACAGAGATGACTTTGACCCTTGCTGCAGGGACATTGTTCTGGCTCTGCTCCTCCTTCACACTTCAGCCCAGGCCACCTGGGAAAAGGGGAATTTTAGCAGGATCATCTTGGTGGCATCAGGTACAAGGCAACAAATTCTTCATCTTCCACTTCCAGGCCTGTGCAGGGAGGGAGCAGAGGTGTTGTCCTTGTTCCCAGAGGATGGGGTAGGAGTAGTGGGAGCAGTCCATTTTAGTGGCTATTAAAGGTTTGTTACAACTTCAAGTGGTCTGAAAACTGAACTCCTGCAGTTTCCTTCCCAAGACAGCCCAAAACAGGTTATCTGCCTTTCAGAGTACCTCTCCTTGCTTTTCCTGAGCATGGGAGCATCTCCCTTCTGCTCGTGGCTATGGAAGATGTGGGTTTGAGTGGGAAGTTGTCTGAAGCACAGAGCTAAGGAAGCCCCACAAACTTCCTCTATTTACACATTTAATGCTGGCATGATTTTAATGGCCTTGTACACATTATAGGCACTTAAAATAGCTCTGTGTGGAGATTGGATGATTAGATACCAACAAGTCTAACTTGTATCACAGTCAAACTATTTGCTCTAATAAAAAATGTAAAAGAGCTAAAAAACCTAAACTAAATCCCCATCCAGTCAAGGTGACTCCCCATGAGGGTGTTTCTCATTTACTGTATTACAAAAGGCTGGGGGGGAGTGGTTAAAAGTGTCATTAACTGGTGTTTTTCTGATGACTAATTTTACACTGACCTGGGCAGGGGCAGCCAGATCAGCTCTGGGTTTGCAGCAGCTCAGATCTCAAGTGAATCTTTGCTGTAATGTTCCTTTTCTGAGACAGTGTTGGTACAAGTGATGGTTTTTCTTCAGCTCTAAGAGTTATAGGAAATGTTGATGCAATTTTAGAAGATGTTGCTTGCCTCTGTAAAAAATAGTGGAGGTCTTTGTAAATATTTAACCCTCTATTTGGAAATCAGAGATGTAAAACTCTTTGTTAAGATTATAATATTCTGGATATATAGCTGTATGTAGTTCCTGATCTTAGTGTATTGGTGGGAATGAACCCTCCAGAAGCAGAACATTTCTATTCCCTGCCTCAAAATTTGCCTTTAATAGTAAATGCCACGGACTCAGGCTGTTCCAGTTGGCTTTAACTGATCAGTGTCTATAATTAAATCTGATATTTATCTGTGTTGAAATCCTACATATGTAACAAATTGGGCTACAGTCTCAAGAATGAGCTTTTTAAGCCTCAAACTTCTAAAACAGATTTGTCATCAATGCCAGAATGGTCCCAGGAGTTTGCTGGCCACATTCCAGTGCACAGGTCCCTCTCTCAGCCTTGATGGCCACCCTTGGTTACACGAGTTCAGCAGGTTACAGGAGAACTGGAGAAGAAAGTGATTTTTCACATAAAATATAAGTTGTGTTCATGGGTTTGGTATCAGCACAGAGTTGGGTTATGCTAGTGCTTGTACCTTGTTTGCAAGGCAGGGAAATTCAACAAACCTGGTGCCTTAGAAAGCGTCAGAGATCTCAGCTTAGCCCTGGGTTTGCTTTGGGCATCCTCTGAGATTTCACTGCTTGCAGAGCCGTAGACAAAGTGAAGTCAAATGGGGAAGAAATGTAAGAGGCTGAAATGTTACTGAGGTGAAAAGACTCACATTTTAAAAACTGAGTGATGGGGTGAAGTTTCCTTGTTGAGAATGCAATGGGGGGGGATTTGCACAGCTTTTAGAGTCATGCTCTAACAAGTAATTTATTATTTTTAATAATCAGACAGCCATCTAAAGACATGAAATAATGATTTTCTAAGCAGCCAACATTTTCATTTTAGACTCCACATTATGTGGTGGAACACATTCTTTCCCAGATGCACTTACTGTACTTTGTGCAGATCAGTAAAGAACATTCCTACCTCTCTTGAAGCAGAGTTTAGCACATACTGTGGCTGCCCCTGGATCCCTGGATCCCTGTCCCAGGTTGGACACTGGGGCTGGGAGCAGCCTGGGACAGTGGATGTGTCCCTGCCATGGCAGGGATGGCACTGGGTGGCATTTAAGGCTCCTCCCAACCCTAACCATTCTGGGGTTTGATGTTAAAGGAGTTAGTGGCACCTTATTTATCATCTCATTTTGTTCACTCCTTTATGTCCCAGTGCTGTGTCAAGCTCAGAAGGAATCTTATCCAACTTCTGTGTGTGTTTTGCAAGAATTTGATGTATTTCTGTGAACACAAGCAGCAAGACCAAACTGCAAAGGAAGGTTTAAGAAGGGGGATTGGCAGGTTTTTAATCTGCATTTTTGCAGTAGGAGGATATGGTCCAAGGCAAAAGGTGCGTTATTGCCAGAACTTCCCTGAAATTACTGCTTTGAGTTGAAATGCCTTTTGGGAATCAGGGAGGGAGAGAGACCTGGAAACCACATCAAAGCTTGAGGTTAGAATATATTGGAGAGTGGGTGCCAAAAAAAGGTATGTCAGCACCAAAAATAACCCTAATCTACAGGAGAAGTCAAGCACTGAATGGGTGGGGGGAAGGCAGAACATCTGGGGGATGTGGGGGAGAAAAGGTATTTTAGAAATGAATGGGAGATGTTTGGCGTGGGCTGGAACCGAGATGATTCGAGCGGGTGAAGTGGTTTGAAATAGTTACTTGCCTGAGGACTTGGTTGGATATTTTTTTTCAATTTTATTTTTTTTATTGCTGCATAAAGTTTCCCTGTTAGAAGCCAGCTATGGGCTGGGGGTTACAGCCCTTTGGAGGGGGCTGAAATTGGACAGTTTTGAGGATTTGTGGCCCTGAGAGGGTTCTTAACAGAGATCATTCCGTGGCCAAAAAGGGCCAGAGGCTGCTTGGGGGCACTTAGATCCCTCCTTTGGGCACTGTCATCCATCCCCTGGGTCCTCACATCCCTCCTGCTTCCCTCTGTGATCAGGACTGATCTTTTTGCTCGTAGCAACATGAACCGTGAAGACCGGAATGTGCTGCGCATGAAAGAAAGGGAAAGGCGAAATCAAGAAATTCAGCAGGGTGACGAAGCCTTCCCACCCAACTCTCCTCTCTTTGCTGAACCATACAAAGTGGTGAGTTCCTGCACCTCAGAAAAATGCAGGTTTTATGGCAGAAATCACATGCAAGTTAATATTTTATTTTTATCTGCATTCTTGTTAGATCGAAGGCTCTTATGGCAACCAAGTGTTTAAAGAGGGCTTGAAAATAAAGCTGGACAGTCCCAGCTCCACTGGCAGATTTATAATGCTTGGGAAGGGGAGGAACCTTTATAGGGAGTGAGAAAAGGGAAAATAAAACAATCAAAAATTTTTCCTTTCTTCAGTTTCTATACAGTGACTCAAAACAATTAAACTGTCTATTATGTGATGTCAAATTGCCAATTTTGGGGTGCTTTTCTCACGTTTCATCAATGTAATCCAGACCTGGATAAGTTCAGGAAGAGAATGTTTAAATAGGAGGTTAAATTTAAATGCTGGAATGTTTGATATGACAGAATTATCAGCTCTACCTAGTGCCCCAGTGGTTTGTATCTTAAGTTTTAGTTTGTTTTGAAGGAGTTGATTCTGTTCATGGTCTTGCACAGCTTTCAGCCTGTGCTGGGTTTCCTGCCAGGTTGCTTTGCTGAACAGAACTGGAAAAAATAACCTAATTGTGGAATAACTAATAAAATATTATTTAATATGTTAATTACGTAATTGAAAACTCACTTTGAAAGCGAACTCTTCCCTTGCTGCAATTTCAGCTGGTTTGCAGGAAGTAAAACATGACTGAAAACTGTATTCCTGCAGGAGGAAAGCTGAGAAATACCTGGTGGATTTTTTATTCCTGTCCTCTCATCGCTTTCTTGTGCTTGATAACCAGATTCCACATGTATGACATTAACTGGAGCTGGTTGGGATGCATGGGGGAATGATCCATGATCCCAGATTTGGAAAACTAAATAGTTATAGAAGAAAGAACCCTTTTAACTGTGTGCAACAAACATTGTGCCAATATAAATACCAATTAAAAATGACTTAGAGGGGTGAGGTTGATTTTCTTTTACAACTAATTAAAACCTTATAGGACTGATGCATTCTGTATTAGAGAAATTACAGTCTGTAAGGTGACAGGAGGCATCTGCAACATTGGAACTTGCATCCAGCTCAGCAATGCATTGTTTGATTATTGCTGGTTCAGCTGTACCTGCTGCTGAATTTTCAGTATGTTTTAGGGAGTTAAATATGCATTATTACATATCTTCAATATGTTTTAGGGAGTCAAATTGCTGTTTTAAGAACTAAAATTCAGAATTCGAAACGCTGGCAAAGAAAGAGCCGAAATTCAGGTTAAGTGCTGTAGTTATCATCTAAATGTGCCTGAAGTTGTGATCCTTCTAAATCCCGACTTTTGTGGCTCCTTGTCCCAGACCAGCAAAGAAGACAAGCTGTCCAGCCGCATCCAGAGCATGCTGGGGAACTATGATGAGATGACGGATCTCATCGGGGACCGGCCGCTGCAGAAGATCGTCGCCATTCCCAAGCCCTCGGTCCCCGCCGCGCCCGATGACAAACCCACGCCCGGCTTCTTCGGGGAGCAGCGGCACGGCGCGGGCTCTCACCAGAGCAGCAAATGGACCCCGGTGGGGCCGGCCCCCAGCACCTCGGCCCAGTCCCAGAAGCGCTCGGCGGGGCTGGGGGGACACGGGCAGCGCTCCGGGGGCGGCGCGGCCGGCGCCGGGGCCCGGCACGAGCGCGACTCCTACGGCGGCGGCGGCCGCAAGAAGGGCCAGCACGGCTCGGAGCACTCCAAGGGCCGCTCCGGCAGCCCCGGGAAGCCTCCGGCCGTGTCCTCGCTGGCCTCTGGCCACTCGAGAGCCCACGGCGGCGACCACCACGGCAAGGACCACCAGCGCTCCAAGTCGCCCCGGGACCCCGAGCCCAGCTGGGACTCTCCCTCCCGCGTGCCCTCGTTCGCCAGCGGGCAGCACTCGAACCAGTCCTTCCCTCCCTCGCTAATGTCCAAGTCCAGTTCAATGTTGCAGAAACCCACTGCCTACGTCAGGCCGATGGACGGGCAGGAATCCATGGAACCAAAGTTATCCTCGGAACACTACAGCAGCCAGACCCACGGCGGCGGCGTCAACGAGCTGAAGCCCAGCAGCAAAGCGCACCTGACCAAGCTGAAAATTCCTTCTCAGCCGCTGGATGTAAGTTGCTGGCTGTGTCCTGCCTTCTCACATGTAAATCCACTAGGGCTGGGATTTTCCAGCGTCTCCAAAATCCCAATTTGCCCAACCCAAATGGAGTTTTTAGTAAACACTGGGTTTTTGTTACTCAAAGCGCCTTCACCTAAGCTGTGTTTTCGATGGGGAGCATAAAAAGTAATTATTTTTGTCTTCTGCTTCTTCAGTGTGGATACTGGGATTTTTATTAAATAAGGGCTGAGGCGTTAAGAAAGACTTATTTAACCCCAAGAGGCCAATTTTCACAGAGTATTTCTCTAGTCAGGAGTTAGGGAAATTGTAGGATATCCACAAATATTTTGACTAGCTGGGTAAATACATTGTTGTTCCTGGGAGCTGAATTGACTTCAAGTTGTTGATACAATCTGCCTGTATCAGATTTTCTTTTGAAGTGAGTAGCAATTACTAGATGTGAGTATTATACCTTCACACCAAATTGAACAGGGTGCAGAACTTTTATCAGTTGTGCTGGATATAAAATCCTATTGGGTTAAGAACTTGGAGGAGTTTGGTGATTCTCCAATCACTAAGACACTGACTCCAGCTCACTTACAAAGAGAGTGCCTTTCCTAGTAATAAACTCTCATTTCATCTCCTGTCTAACTGCTTGAGTTAGCCAGAAAAAAGCTCTTGTTCCTGGGATTGCAGCAGATAGCAAAGTAAGATCCAGCACACAGGTAAGGAAATGAGAAATTTATTTGTGAAGGCTTTCCACATCAATGCTGATGCAGTGAATCCTTTAGTAGCTTTGCTTCTTTCTGCTCTTGGCAGCCAGGGATGCAGAAGATTCATAGTTTGGTAATTATTGCTGTTTCTGGGATCACTCTGTGATGAATGTTTTACTTGGGAATGCAGTTTGTCATTCCTGTGCATTCACGGTCCTGCACTTGAATTCAGATATTATCCTGGGGCTGCTTCCAGGAAATGACTGAAAGCTGTGATTCTCTTTCCCCTCTCTACAAGTTTTTAATATCACAGACTGCCTGTGATCACTTTAACTGTCAAGTGAACAGTGAAAGATTATTATCACAGTTTTATAGATGTCATGTATTTGCTTTTCATAACTGTGACTCATGCCATAAAAACATGGATCTATCTGATATTAAAATTGATGAAAAGAGCAAGGGCTGTTTGTGTCTATGTAGAGTCCACATGAGTCACAATAAGGATTGAAGTTTGTTTTTAACTGTTTGTTGCCCCTGGAAAATTTGGGAGATGTTAATTTTGAGTTTTGATTTGTAGGCATCAGCCTCTGGTGAGGTGAGCTGCGTGGATGAAATCCTCAAAGTAAGTTCTGAGTGTTCTTGTTTCCAACTTTGTTGAAAACACAGCCATGGCCAAGGAGGGGGAAGGACTCTACAATTCTCAGAACCTGTCCAAGTGCAGGTGGTTTCAGGAGGCCTCTCCAGGTGCTCCTCCAGCACAGGGAGCCTGGGCCATACTGGGAGCAGAGCTGGACTCTGGGTGTTGTGGTGTGCACATCACCTCCTGGAGAGCCCCTCTGCATTCCTCCTCCCTGATAACCAGAACTACATTTCTTTCACCAAAGTACAGTTTTTAATCCTGATATTTTAGATTATAATAAATGCTTTACTTGGCACATGGCAGCACTTTTCCCCCTCTCCTTCATGGGTTACTTTCAGAATTCCTTTTTCTCCTCCTGTGATCCCCTGTCCTATGTCTGCTCTCACAGAAGGATTGTCGAGTCCCTCTGGAGCATTTCCATGGCTTATTATTTCCTGTGACCTGTATTCCAGGGGCCTTGAAGATGCTCTGAGAGAATTGGAGCCAATTTCCAGCTGCAGACGTTTGATTTCCCTCTTTTCCTCAAACTCTAGAGGTTTCCCTTTCCCAGGATTCTTCTTCCCACACACTCTGAAAGGATCAGACTCTGACTTGCACTGCAGTTTATCTTCCAAGGCCAGCCAAGTTGATTGATTTATGCCTTGCTGCTTGTTATTATGTCATAACTCTCTCTTCTCATGGGTAGCAGTTTAACGTTCAGGTTTACATGTTGCACATTTGGGAAATTAAGATTTGAATATAAAGCTTAGTGAAGGGTGAACAATGAACTGAAAATTTAAAGAATCCAGATTGCAAGTTGAAATCTGATTTATTTTGTTAATAGCTTTCCTTTTTGTTGTGCTTTAGGAGATGACCCACTCCTGGCCTCCTCCACTGACTGCCATCCACACCCCCTGCAAAACTGAACCCTCCAAATTCCCCTTTCCAACAAAGGTCAGTGCTGAATCAAACAGTGGATGCTGTTGAAAAAGTAACTCCTGTTAAAGGTCAGGATTTTGGAACTCCTTCATTCAGTTCTGTATAATCTGGGTTGTTTTCAGTGCTTTGTCCCTCTTTATTTTTCTTCACATCATCTGTCAGCAGTGGCCTTAGGAAAAACGTCCTTGGTTTTCCTCTGCTTTGCACAGTCTGCAAAACTTTACTACACTTTATCTATATTACCCTTTTAATTTTTGTTGGAAAAATTCAAACTTTCAAACTTTTGAAGCTTGAAAATGCCTTTGAGCCCTTTCCCTAACAGGGAAATGCTTTGTTGCACCATTTTGTGTAGAACCGAGTGAGTTTCCCTCCATGTAGTGAAACAGAGGCTGAATGGTAAATGCTGAGAAATTTCAAGGGGCTTTTCTGCATAAACTGAATTTTCCTCTTAGTTTGAAGTTCATTAATAGTTGTATGAGTTGTTTTTTTTTTTGCATTTTCAATTACAAAAAATTAAGACTGTTTAAGAATCACATGTTTTGCTGAAGAAATCACTCATAACAAAAGATCCTCTTCCCAGCCTCCTGTGTTCTTAAGAACTGCTGAAGGGTTTAAGCAATTAATTCCAGAGAGAAATCCACCTCTGCTGCTGTTGACAGCGCAGGGCACGTGTCCAGGGGAGCTGCTGGAGCTGACACCTCTGAGGAAGGAATTCTCCTCCCCTGAGGCTGGGCCTGGCAGCTCCAGGGTTCCAGGGCACACTGGCACCGGGAATTGTTTGCCTTGAGAGCAGCTCTGCAGGATCCTGGAAACCCAGGACAGGCAGGGGAGGCAGCTGTGGGTAAAACCCAGCATGGGGAGCTGACTCACCCAGGAATTCATGGTCTGCTTCCTGGATCTGCTGATTACCACTAAAAGATTCAATTCAACAATGTGATTTTTCTCCAGACTCAACATCTCTCTGGGATGAATTGGGGTGCTCCACTCCTAATTTGGCAGAGCTTCAGAGTGAAGAAATTGCACTGTTTTTCTTTTAGAAGTTACCTATGTAATAATTCAGACCATGCTCTCTCTGACCAGCTGTTCTAGACACCACTTAATTGCTCTTAATTTCCTGTTTGATCCAAATTGCTCCCCAAAACAGAACATCTGAGGGAATAATTTTAAGAAGACTTTCTCACTGAGGTTTCTACTGTCATCTCTCTAATCCCATCCTTTTATGTGAATGCTTCAGCCAAAGGTTCCAGTCCCTGTTGGAAGGGCACATCCACAAACCTCCCTGGACTGGTGGAGTTCAGATTCTCATCCTGGCTGGATATCCCAGAGCCAGGGGCAGTCCTGCTCTGTGGGACCTGCATTTGGCTTCTCTTCAGTATCAAAAAATGCAGGATTTACCATTCAGTTCTCAGCTTTACTTTGGAAGGCATACCTAGAAATAAATCCTGTTTTCTGTTTTGCTAGCATTAGATCAATATTAATCTTGCAAATATTACTTTTAGTCAGGGTTTATTTGTGTGTTATATAAAACTGTCAGCCTGGAAATAATTCATACCTTTTCTTATAAGGAAAGAAATTCCACACCTTTCCTCATTACCAATGGTCCTTATTCCACTGCTTTGACTACTCATTCCTGAACCTTTAGGGAGATATTTTCCCTTTGCATTTTTGAGCACTCTTGGCTGTGGGGCTGATTGGTTTTAGCTTCCCTGGCATTTGACTGAGTTTGGGAAGAGGAAAGTGTGCAGAAATCCACGTGGCCGTGACACAGAGACCACGTAACGCTGCACAGCTCTGGTAATGTTTGAAATGAAAGGTGGATTGTGGGGCTTTTTGAACCTCTCAGCCTGGATTGTGTCTCTTCACCCAGTTTGCAAAAAATTCCATTTATGGCTGCTCCGAGTCTTTTGACTTTTTGCCAGCTTTTTTATTTTGTGGCTGCACATCTTAGCCATGGAACTCTGTCAAATTCTCTCTCTGCATCCAAAGCCTATAATTTCCTCTGCCTTCTCCCCTCTGTCATTCTTGGCAGCAGCAGCTCTGCAGAATTCCAGGGAGTTAGTGAGCCATAGGCCTGTGCAGTCTGGGCCCAGAGCAGAATCCACCAAACAAAACACAACAGTGGTTTACTTTAATCAAGCAGTTCTGTTGGAGGAAAGCTCCTTCTCTTTAATACTGTGCTCCATTTATTGCCAGTCATCTGCTGAAATGTTTCACAGCATTGCCCTTGTGGGCAGAGCTTGGTGTGTTCTTCCTGCTCACATAAAATGATGCTGCCCTTGGTGCACCACTTGATTTTATTTGTCAGACCCTTGGGATGGGATCACTTTCCCTGTGTGTAAGGAGTGAGTAACTCCAAGGAACCCAACCTCCTGACTGGGGCCTCTCTGGTTGCTATAAATATATCTAATAGCTCCCAGGAAGTTTTTGGATCAGAAGAGAAAACTCCACGAAAATAGGTCAGGGAAAGTTGTATGGATGCTATGGAAAAATGCAGATTCCTGTGTCTTGATAAAAAATGTTACCCTGTGAGCTAACACTCTATAATTTTGTCCGTGGGCTCACAGTCAGACACTCAGAAATCCAGGCAATGTTTATAAATGCAGTGAGCAGCCCAGCTGCTGGCTGGGAGGGAAGGGGGAGCCTGGCTGTGCTTGTACCTCTGCAGAGGTGGCTCTGTGCTGCAGAACCGAGGCCAGCAGGGTCCCTCCAGCCATCCATGCCCTGCTGGGATACACAAACCCCCTCCTGAGAAGGAGAAATGGGATCTGACCTGAGGTTTCAGGTATTAACTGGGAATGGGCCCCGTTCCCCTTGGCCAGGGCTGTGGGATGGGAATCCAGCCCTGCTGCCTCTTGTCCAGATGGAGAATTCCTCCCTCCAGCTTTCTTTGTCAGAGTTTTTGTTTCCTGCTCCAGTGTCTTCCCTGTATAACCTCAGTCCATTATACTTTGCTTTAAAGGGTTTCCTTCCTTTCAGTTGTTTGCAATTTCTTTCTGAAGCAGAGCTTTAGAAGCTGCTGCTCTAAATAACCTGGGAGTTGAAAGTAGAGCTTTTTTTTTTTTCTGTCTCTGAGTTTCTTAAAGAAATATGTATCCAGTAGATGGCAAGGGAGTTGGAAAAAGTTGCACATTGAACCATAACACCTCATTAAAGTGCACTTAGCTGAGAGCCAGTGCTTTGCCTCTGGAATAGGAAGTTGACTCAAGTGAGCAATTAGGCAGGTGTGCTCTGCAGAATTCCCAATCCATGTGCTGCTGGAAGGGGTGCCAGTTCCCCATCCCGTGCTCCCCCAGTGCTGTGGCTTTGGAAATGTGGAGTTTGTAGTCTTTATTTCTTTTTTCACTCAGTTTGTTGGTTTGGCTGAGCTGCCAGTGGCAGAAGGAAACCAGGGATTGACACCTGCCTCCTCCTACCTGTGCAAATGATAAAAAATGGATTTATTTTGAAGGAAGTGTGGTTGTTCTCAAGATTTCTCTCTGTCTTCGCTTTGCTCTTGAATTCTTTCTTCATTTTTTTAAACTATTGTTTTTATTGTCTCTTCCTTTCAGTTAGTAAAGAGCAGAGGTATTTGAAACACCTCCCAAGGAAAGCTCCTTAAGAAGTTCTCCATCCACAAAATTCTTGTTCACTGCATTGTTCCATTTTTGAAACACAAAGCTGAGGGGAATTGAAAACATCTCAAGGGTGCTTTGCTGTGTAAAGCTTTTGTATGTTTAAAAACTTCATTCTGTAAATTGCCTCTGTAACCACTGCCTGGCACTGGCTTGGTGTGAGGGAAAACCAGGTCACAGGTGTACCAGGAAAAATGGAATTCATTGTTGAATTGTAGTTCTGGTTTGCCATTGCCAGAGCATGTAAGTGAAATGTGTGTATAGAACTAGAAATTGAAAATATTTGACTTGATTTATTTTTCTGGGGCCATGAGTTGTCCTCATTTTGAAATGAGGTCAGGAGGGTCCTATTTTAAAAAGGCACTTGAGCCTGGAAGGGAGTTTGCAGTGGCTCAGCAGCCTGTGTGTATTTGTTAAAACAATGGTTTAGGATTTCAAAAAGCTTCATCATCTGCTGTGTCTTGGGAGTCAGAATTGGAGCTTCTGAAATGGGAATACTGAGGGTGATACAAGTGCTAAAATTTGCAAGGCTCCTGGCTGGTTTTATAGGATATTAGAATGAAATTCCTGTGACTCTATGGCAGCAATTTATTGTTTTTTATAGCAGATCTGGCTGTTCCAGGTTGGAATGCTGTGCTGCCCACCCAGGCTGGCTTTACCAGGGACCCACACAGAGCCTTGGGGGCAGAGTGTGCAGAGCTGATCACATTTGAAACCTCACCTTCTCCCTAAGTCTCCTTTGTGGCTGAGGAATAATTTTTGTTGAGAGGTTTTCCCTGTTCCCATTGCTGTGTGTGCCTGGAGAAGGAAAATGAGGAAGGAAAATATTTCAAACAGCAGCAGAGTTTGTGTGTGTATGAGGAGCATAAACAAACATCCTGAACAGTTCCTCTCCATCCTAAACACAGAGGAGGAGGGGATTTGGGGAAGTCACCCAGGGATTTGGGAGTTTCAGCCTTGATGTGCTTTTGGGAACAGCAGGAAGTGGGTGAGGAAGAGGAGTGTGAAGGCATCACCTGGGGTGCCCCAGGGCCCAGAGAAAGAATCCCATTTCTTGCTTGTTGTTATTCCCTTTTGCAAAGATTGTCATCCATTAGGTAGAAAGAATATCTTCCTTACAGCCTGGTTTTAGTCCCTTAAAATTCCCACTGAAAAAAACCCACTTGTGATCTTTTATTCCCTCAGGAGTCTCAGCAGTCCAGTTTTGGCACTGGAGAACAGAGTGAGTACACGAAACTTCCTGGAATGTGTTGAATGTTTTTTTGTTGTTGTCATTTGGTGTTCTCAGCATCTCCTGAGATGTCAGGGGTTTTAGGAAATGAGGTTTTCCAGACTGGTCACAGGATGGAGTCTGGCTTCAAATTTTCTCTGCTTTCTCAAGTTTTAAGCTGTTAAAGAGCTGCTTGATATTCTTTTGCATTTCTTGTTCAGATCTTGAAAGTTATCACTGAGTGGAAGGGTGGTGTGTATGAGGAAAAAGATATATTTTAATTGATCCCTTTCTTTACAAAATACCTCTGTGGTTGATTGATTTGAGAATAACTGAGTACTAAACCAAAACACCTTAAAAAACCCAACTCCCTGCTTTGGGACATATTAGAAACCAAAAGAGGGCTTTTGCTTTTATTTCAGTAGAAAAAAGCACATGACAATTTCACCCTTTATTTTCACTTTGACATTTTAAAGTCAAGAGAGAGAACTGGTCAAGAACTTATATCATAATGTGCTACTATCCTTGAGCTTCTTGCACTTTTGGACTTTACAAAAAAGTAGCTTTTATTTCTTTTAACTGTCATTATTTTGAATATTACTGAAATGAACACAAAACTCAGGTAAATACCAGGTAAAATGGAATTAAATTTGTGTTGCTACCTTCCCAAAGTCCTTCCACTCCCTCTTGTAGTGATTAAACAGCTTAAATAGCAAAAGAAGAATGGTTTATTCTTAGATATTCACAAGCAGCTTAATCTGAACATCTGATACAGTGGGGAATTAAGGGAACAAATTCAAGCTTAATTCCATAATGCTAAACCATAGGCTCACGTTATAGGAGCAGCTGATCTTTAGGTGTGGAAAAGAAGAGCCAAGGTTAATTAAACACAGAGCCAGTTTCCTGTGCCTGTTTGGATTTTCTGGAGAGCTTTAACAGCCTCAGTTCTTGTTTTTGTTGAGCTGCACTCAGTTATTCACCAGAATTAAAGAAAAGGGAAGGGAAGAGACCCCAGACTAAGAAGCAGATTTTATCAGGGTGCATTCCTGCTGTCAGAATTAGTGTGTGAGTTGGATTTTGGGATGTGGAGGTTCTCATCCATCAGAGAAGCATTCAGAGCTCAGCAGATGGATCTGTATCCCATATCCTGCATGTAAAAGGCAAGAGTTTCATCTTGGTAGGAGCAGAACAGTTTTCCACACCATTAATAACAAATAAAGTGTGTGTTGGTTCACACAGCAATGATTTAAATGATTTTCTCTATTTTCCTGGTTAAATTATTTGCTGTATTTGGTGTTTTGCCTCTGCATTCCTCCCTCCCTCAGCCTGGGGAGGTTGTACCTGGTGTCACCTGGGCGCTGCTCTCCTCACATGGCCTTGCTTTATCCATCACTTCATCCTTGTGGCAGCTTTGGGGTGAATTCTGCTGTGCCTGAGTTTTCAGCTGTGCTTTTCTTCTTTTCTTCTCCTAGAACGATACAATCCCTCATCCAAAACATCCAATGGTCATCAATCCAAATCGTAAGTGGCTGCTGGGCAAACATTTCACCAACAATAGTTGTATTTTAAGAGGTTTAGGAAATAGTGTTCAGTAGAGTGTGAGTGAGACTCCAGCATCCTTCTCCTTGGCTGGCAACAAAAGGGGATCATATCCCAGCAGGTTTTTTGGGACAATAAACAAATGCTGCTCACTGGAGTGAGTAAGAAATACCCTGTGTCCCACGAGCAGGCATTTTGGGGATGTGCTGAGGGAACTGTGCTATTGCCAAAGCTGGGAATGGGAGAACCCCCGAGAACAGGAGGAGACATTGGACACCTGCTGAGCTGGGATGCAGGAGAAGGAAGTTTAAATTATATTTACTGTGACAATACAACTTTAAATATATTTTTAAGTGATTAAGCTCTGGTGAAGAAAACCCTTAAAACCCTTAGCATCGTTTGTAAAATGATGGCAATGACCAATAGTTGAGGAATGAGCTGCTAGGGGTTGATGTTCCCGTTCAGATCATCAGTAGAGCAGCTCACTGTGAAATTCAGGAGAGTCAAACTTCTAATTATTTCTCATTTTCTCTCTGCAGATGTGAATCGAACCAGACAGAGTAAGATGTTTTATTTTTATAATCAAATGTTTCCAGTAATCACAAAGGCCCTGCTGTGTGTTTTCATTGTGCTCATGTATTCTCAGTATGTGAAACTGTGTGTATGTGACTACCAGAAGTAATTATGGCTTTGATTAATAGTAATTAACGATGGCTTAGGACAGTTGCACTGCTGCCACGAGACAGGAAGCAGCCACTGGGGTTGGCTTTTTCCTCCATTTCAAACACAATTCTTGCCCATTGTATGAAGTTGAACATACACAGGTTACCTCCTCCCACACCAGTAAATTGTGTCAGATTTCCTTTCTAAATTTAACAGAATGGACTCAGGAGCCAAGGTACCTGAATCCTCATTCTTCTCTGAAGAATGACTCAGCTCACCATTCTTAGCCATGAAACGTGTGAGTTGTGTCTGGTGCCTCTCACCCACGCAGCCTCTGCGGGATAAACAGTGCCATGTTGAAATCTAGCAGAATGCTTTGGAAGTCATTCAAGTACTTGGAAAAACTTGTCTCACTTTCTCCCTTTTCCCTTAGTATGTTGAAAGATGACTTAAAACTTAGCAGTAGTGAAGACAGCGATGGAGAGCAGGTACGTTCCTTAAATGACTTCCCCAAAACCACTGCCCTCATCCATGGGGTAGCCCTGGGCAGGGATCTGTGGCCCAGCAGCAAACTGGGCAGCTTAGCAGGAGATCTGGGAGACTAAAATCTCATGGAATGTTTGCAGACAAACCTCAGGTATTCCTAAATGTAATCTTGGGGAAAATGTTGTGCAAACAAATTGAAATGTTGTGTTTTGTGGAAACAGTTTGCTTTTATCTAGAAATTTTTCTTAACTGATTTCACATGGGCCTTCTCTGAACATCACATGACAGCAGTGCACTTTAAAACTTACATAATGGCTCTTTAATTGCAGATAAACCCCTTTGTGTTCTGCCATCCCAGCTCCAGAGCTCATGGTGTGAACATCTGTGTGCATTGGTGCCCTGGGATGTTTGGGGGTGGCAGTGGGCTGTATCTGTCCCTGGGAGTACAGCTGCACCTCTGTTTTTATCAAAAAGTCTCTTTTTCACTCTTTTCAGGATTAACTTTGTGCAGCTTCTACCAGACTGGAACTTACCATGCTAAATAAAAATAAAATATGTGTCTGTGCTGCCCAGTAACCCCCACTGCTTTGGGGTTTCTTCTGTTCCCAGTTCTGGTACTTGATTTTCTCCAAGTGTGGAAAACCTGGAGTTGGTGAACTCCATTTACCCTGGGCATCTCGGGAAGATCATTGTGAGATGCTGAATCTTCTGATTCAAAAAAGGTGGAAACAGAATATTAATTAGTGGTAAAAATGGGAACTCTCACAAATGGAGTCAGAATATAGAGATTTGTGCTGAAAACTCAGAGAAATAACACTGCTTCTCTTTCTGTAGAAGGAAATGCACATCAATTTAAACTACTGCAAGTAATGATTTTTTAAAAAAAAAATTAGAGGCTCTAAACCGATGTTTTGCAACTTAATTGTATTTACAAGCCTGAAATAGCTTCTAGAAGCTTCATGCTCTTTTTTTTTTAATTGCAGGACTGCGATAAGACAGTGCCAAGGAGCACACCTGGAAGGTAGGAATTCCTGGGGGATTGCAGCACAGGCAGCACAGTGGGGATGTTCAGCCCAGTCAGCACTCCTGGCTTGGTCTCGTTTCCAAAATTCATCTTTGTCCTTTGGCTTGTGTAAAGCAAGAGGTGACTAGAATGTAATCAGTGATTAAATAGTAATAAATATAATACTAAGTGTTTCCTGCAAATGAGACTGACCACTTTGGGAAGGGGCAGCACCCAAAATCTGTTTGTTTCCAGGCTGAGCCGTGTTCACTTAGACTGAATTTTCTCATGAACGTTGATTAAAATGTTACATTTTGTTACTCCTAATGAAAGGATTTGAAGGATATACTTGTGCCCCGGGGTAATGCTTGGTTTCCCTCCTTTCTGTTGCAGTAATTCTGAGCCTTCCCAGCACAACAGTGAAGGAGCAGATAACTCCAGGGATGACTCGAGCAGCCACAGCGGCTCCGAGAGCAGCTCCGGCTCCGACTCGGAGAGCGAGAGCAGCTCCAGTGACAGCGAGGCCAACGAGCCATCCCAGAGTGCATCCCCTGAGGTAGGGCTGCCAGGACCTGCCCTTCAGCAGCTTGGCTCTCATCCTGGCATTTAGCAGCACAAAAGTTCAATAACATCTCACGCTGCTAAAGAAAAGGTAGATGGATCAACATGGGCTCGCTGGCAGGCTGGGCTGTTCTGCTCTTCCTGTGGTGGATGTTGTGATGGATCCTTATTCTCTAGATAAGCCCACATTTGATACTGATTTGAAGTGGTTTTTACCACCAGTTGTCTGTTGGAGAGCAGAGTTAGATATGGTATCAGAGCCCTAAAAAACCATGGCATCAAATATTGCCTGTTGGTAGCAGAGGGAAAATTAGTGTTATTTGGGCCTGTATTTCACTTTTTTATCTTAGGTTTTGGGTGTACTTCATGCTTTGGTGTGCAGCATCATACAGCTGCCACATGGAAAAGGTGGAAGAAATGGGAAATATTTTCTCTAACTCTGCTTTTAACTTTGCTTTTAGCCAGAGCCACCGCCCACAAACAAGTGGCAACTGGATAACTGGCTGAACAAAGTTAATTCCCATAAAGTGTCACCAGCTTCTTCCGTGGACAGCAATATCCCTTCTTCCCAAGGCTACAAGAAAGAGGGACGGGATCAGGGTACAGGGAGTGGGTACACTGATCAAGGTGGATCCAAGGACTCCATTTCTTCTACACCAGGGAGAGATTCCAAACCCACCCAGAAGGGCTCGGAGAGCAGTCGTGGGAGGCAGAAATCACCTGCCCAGAGCGACAGCTCAACTCAGAGGAGGACTGTAGGGAAAAAACAGCCCAAGAAAGCAGAAAAAACATCTGTGGAAGAGCCCAGAGGGGGTCTTAAAATAGAAAGTGAAACCCCAGTAGACATGGCAACAAATATCCCTTCAAACAGGCACAAGGCAGCCACCAAAGGCTCCAGGAAACCCAATATAAAGAAGGAGCCCAAGTCTTCCCCTCGACCTACAACAGAGAAAAAGAAATACAAGGCTTCAAGCAAATCTGCCCAGAAATCCAGGGAATTCATCGAAACAGATACCTCATCCTCTGATTCAGATGAAAATGAGAGTCTGCCTCCTTCCTCACAAACACCCAAATACTCTGAGAGCAATAGGACTCCTGTTAAATCTTCCATGGAGGAGGATGACAGCTTTTTTCGGCAACGAATGTTCTCTCCTATGGAAGAGAAAGAGCTTCTGTCCCCACTGAGTGATCCTGATGAAAGGTACCCACTCATTGTGAAGATTGACCTGAGCCTCTTATCCAGGATACCAGGGAAGCCTTACAAGGACGCTGATGCTGCCAAGGCGGAGAAGAAGAGCGCTCCGGAGAAACACGCCCGGGAATCCCAGAAACAGCCCTCGGACAAGAGCTCCACAAAAGGCAAAAGGAAACACAAACAGGTGAGGGCTCTGGGGAGATTTCCCTGTCCTCTCAGCCCTCAGAGCATTGAGTACCCCAGAATCCAGGTGATGCCTCAGGGTAGGGACTGAGCTGTGCAGGAGGGACTTTCTTTGCTGCCTTGTGTGGAGCTCCTGCATCAGCCCTGTGCTGTTATTGGAGACTGCTGGGATTTTCCTATGGAAACACCTGGAGGAGTGTCAGCCCTGTAGCCAGAGCTCAGGGAGGTCACAGATCCTGTGCCTCTAAGCTCTGCATCCAGCCCTCTCCTGCCTCCCTGGAGCCAGCCCCTGGTGCTCTGCAGGCCAGCTCAGGCAGCTGATCCAATGGGAAATCCACCTGGGAAAAAAACTCCAAAAGTCAGTTTTTAGTTGGATCAGCTCCCTGAGCCATGGAATTACTCATTGCCAGGATAAGGGATGGGGCAGGACTGGGCCTGGGGCATGTCAGCAGCAGAAAACATCTCAGGTGCTGCTTTCCTGGGAGCAGAGGGATCTCTCCATAATAATACTGAACCTTTTCCAAAAGCATTTCAGCTTTCCAACAAGGAGTAAAAAGCAGGAATGGTTGGGGGACAGTAAAATGGGCAGGAGTCAGTGGGGGAACTGAGTAGAAAGGATACTCTTGCAGGGGCGAATGTGAGTAGTCAATGCTGGTGTAATTTTAAACTGCTTTTTGAAGGCTCAGCACAGGGACCCTGTATAAAGGGCAGGCCTTGGACTGCAGCAGGCTCAGTGATCCAGGGAGTCTGGTTTCCTTGAGGCCCTGGGGCAGGGATTCCAAAATCCCTGTGCTGTTCTGGATGTCACTCCAAAAGTTTCCTTTTACCATGTCAAAGGGATGTGGCAGGGGTTGGAGACTTTGTTGACATCTGCAATCCCAGGACTCTGGAAGATCATTCCCAGAGTCATTTGAGGACCTGGATCATTGCAGTCACACCAGTTCCCTGCTGAGCAACCAAAGTTAACTTGCTGAAGTCAGTGTCATGCAGGAGCCCTGACATGTAACTGCAAACAGATTTCTCCTGTACTGTTCCTCAGATTCCTGTTTTCCCTGGCTGAGGAAATGAGGTGAGAAAATGAGCTTCTTTTGTAAAGAGGGAATAACTCTGACCAGTACAGTGAACAATTATTTTTGCAGGTGTTACTGTATAACTCCTGATGTTCCTGGGAAGGCACTCACGTGTTCCAGTGGGTCTGAATTCCCTGGCTTCTCTCTCTTTGGCCACTTTTGCCTTTAACCACACATCTGGAATTACAGTATTAAAGATCTATGCTCTCACATCCAAGCCACAAAGCTTTGGTGAGACCAGTTAAATTTAGGCTTTATCCCAGGAAATGGTGGTGGTTAAATGTTGTGAAGCCTCAGATCACTCTGATGCTTCCTGAGAGGATGGAACCTGTGTGAGCCAAGGACAGGACCCCCTTTCCTCAGCCCTCAGTTCTCAGTTTGTGCTCCAAACCCAAGTGGCACCACTTGGTTTTCTACATTTCCTGGGTTTCCTTCCTCACAATTCTCAGGTTGCAGCATCAGTAACAAAACGAAAACCTTTGGGGCTTCAGTCTGGGGTTTGTTACCAGATGATTTATTCACTAAGACCCCATTTTCCCCTCTTATTCGCTGTATTGATCCCTCCAGTTCTTCATGAAGATACCTTAGAAATTTAATTTCAAGACCCTGTGACTTGAGGATTAAATTGATAAAAATACCTAGTTTTCAACATCTCTGAGCTGACTTTAATAGACTGATGAGATTTTTAGCCTTTCCTGGCATTCATCATACACCTCTCTAGACCCCACAACATCAAATCTGTCTCCTGATCTTGCCAAAGCCTTTGGCAGATTTTCCTGAGATTTCATAGTTAGAATTTATCTGTGAAATGAACAACTTGGCTGTTGCTGCTTTTATCAGGTTGTAATTTAGTAGCCAGACTGGGATTTTCATTTTGTTCCAGTATCAGGGTCTGGTAAGGATTTGCTGAGGATGAGCTGTGGTTTTGGGGTCTGTATTTAGCTGTGAAACACCTGCTGAATGATGTCTCTCAGGGTGAAATGCTGCCACTCTCAGTGATGTGTAAATGTGGATCTTTGGCTGTTTTTCTCATTTGCTTTGCTCAGAACGAGGATGAAAACAGAGCCAGTGAAAGCAAGAAAACGAAACTGGAAGAAAAAGCTCCCTCAGGACACAAGAATTCCAGCAGTAGGGAGTGAGTATCTCTGCTCTTCCCTGCACTAGGGTCAGGGTGGCCATGAATGGTGCTCATCATCCCCCTTCTTCTCTCTCCCACCCCAAGTCTTCCTCAAATAATTGGTAAAATTTCATTTTTTTCTCACCCTTCAAATGAATTTGCTTCAGAGCTTCTACAAGCAATTGGTGGAAATGAATTTTTATCCCCAAAAACACTGGCCAAGGACAATTGTGCTCCTAACAAAGTGAGGTGACCCCTCCTGTGAAGGGAATATTTCCTTCCTGGTTTTCTCTAATACACAGTGGGGTTTGGGTTTGGTCTAGAAATCAAAATCTGTGCTTCTAAATTAACCCCATCTGGTAATTCTCTGTCTGGTAAGTTTGAAACTGAACTGGCTTTCTTTATGAAGCAGATGGCATTGAGCTTTAAGTCCATGGATTTAACTTTCCAGCTCCTTGATTTGATAGTGCAAGAAAAATGTGAGTGATACCAAAGCAGAGTAATAGAGAATTAGCAGATCAGCACCATTGTTTCATGTGTTATTTCTGGATTCCCCATGCTCTTTGCAACACCTGTTATGCCTTTATTTGATTGATTTCTTGGTCAGTGTTAATCCACAGGAGAGATTAAGTTTTTTTCCACTGCATTTTGAAACTTCTGTTTCAGTTCAAGCGACTGAAAACTGATATAATTGTGTCATGGAAAATATTCTGTCCAGTGAGTAATTGCCAAATTGCAAAGATGGGAGAAGCTGCAGTAGTTTGGATGCTACAACTTCTGTTTGTCCCTTCTGAATTAAACAGTGTCTTACTGTTTGTTAGGGAACAGCTGTAGAATGAATGGATGCATTTCTGGTTTGATTTTTTTACCTGATACTTGATCTTTTTTCTGGTGTTTGCTTGAATGCCAGTGCAGTTCTCTGAAGGACAATTAATTAAATGAAACTATGATTTTCTAGAAGTAATGTGTAGAAATAATAATGGTGGGAAGGCAGGAATAGCCAACAGCATCCCTCAGCAGCCAGGTGAGAGTGTCCTGAAAGGCTGTGCTGGGGAAGTTTCCCATTCCCTGGGTTCCAGAGTTTTATCTGGAGCATCTTTCCCTGGAGCTGTTGGCTGGCTGGTGTGCACAGACAGCCTGGCGCTGGCATTGGCTCCCACTGCTGAAATTGGGAGGGTTTGGGGTGGTTTTTGTGGAGAGCTGGTGCAAGGGTGTGGTTTTATGGTTAGAACTTGTCTGGTTTTGCCTGTGTTTTCAGGTCAGAACAAATAAAATGGTGAAAACAAGTTCAGTCTGGCTTTGGAGACACCTAGTCACTGAGAGGATTATTCTGCTTTTCTGCAAAGCTGGGTCTGACAGGAAAAATTTTGAGGGGGGGAAAAGTGTTTAGTTTAAGATTCGTGTGTTTGTTTTTTTGGGGTTGTTTTTGTTGGTTTTGGTTTTGTTTGTTAAGGCAAGAAACTCAAACCCTGAATTTGTTCCTTTTTTTCCAGGTCTTCAAAGCCAAGTGCTGTAAAAGAGAAGGATTTGCTGCCCTCCCCTGCTGCCCCAGCCCTGCAGAAGGATTCCAAGCAGGAACATGGCTCCAGGAAGAGAACAGTCAGTCAGTCCTCATCCCTAAAATCCAGCAGCAACCCAGGCAAGGACAGCAGCAGTGGCAGCAAGAGCAATTCCTCTTCCAAGCAGAAGAAGACAGAGGGGAAGGGGTCCAGCAGTGCCAAGGAAGCCAAGGTAAAGGGCTGGTTCTGTCCTTGCCTCTTGTATTTATTTTTTTTTTAGTTTGATCTAAGCAGCCATTTCCAGCTCAGTTTAAAACATCATTAGTTTGAGATGTGCATTGTTTCCTGTCAGAGCTCAAGTGCCTTGGAAGGCCATAAATGAGAGGACAACTTGGAGAGATCATGGAATCTGAATGCTTACCCTGCCAAATTCCTGTGTTAATAGAGGGATGGGTTTAGTCATCCCCTGGTGCTGCCTGTTCATTGTTTGAGTGGTTCACAAGATCACTAGAAAGCTGCACACTGGAAATGGAGCTGAGAGGCTGCTCCCGTCTCCTCAGAGCAGATACAGAGCTTGTCCTGGTTTCAAAGGACAGCAGGAGCTCAGTCTGTGCTCAGTGCTGGGATGGGAAGCTCTGGCTCTCATTTTATGGTATTGTAGAAAGATGATTTCAACTCCAGCTCAGCAATTTACAGAGCCCTCTTTGGTTGGAGGGGAGAAAACACAGTCATGGAGATGGTGCAGAAAATGGTTTGTAAGAGATTTAGGTTAAGAAGATTGATGTGTTGGAATTTAAAAATATAAATGTCCCCAAGACAGCTGTTAATTTGTGATAGGTTTGTTATTTTATACTTCAGGTGTGCTTACTCATGTGTTTCTCAGAGGAGTAACTAGTCCTGTGTGGGTTTTTCAAGGCAGCAGCATTCAGAGAGAGTGTTGTTGATAGAAATCCTCAAAATCCTCCTCATCTCTGTTAGAGTAGAAAAACAGGATTTAGAAACAGTGACAGGTGAGATGGAGGGAGGGATTTCCTCACCCTGGGTGTATCTGGAGAGCCTCGGCTGCACCCTCCCCTCTGCAGTGAGCAGCCCCAGCCCTGTGGGAGCACCCTGGGAGCTGAGTTACTCCCACTGCAGACTGTCCTTCCTGGCTGGAAGGGGGGAATTTAGACAACAAATGCTCTTCTTGTACTCATGGCATGGATTTCCCTTCCAGGAGAAGGTCCTGAACAATTCCTCCAGCTGCCCTCCTGCCTCTGCTCAGGCCACAGAAAGTGTGAAGTCGAGGAGAGCAAAGCTTGTTTTTGATGATAGGTAAGGACAGAAAATTCCCTTTCCCTCTGTGGGGGCTCTGGATCTCAAGTACAGGCAGCTCCACACGGAGGGGAGTTGGCGTTTTGCTCCACAAAAGATGTTACACACAAGCTCTTTGTCAAAGAAAATACCTTGAAAAGAAAATAAACCAAATATTTCACCATCTTGTGTAGACTTGAGGTTTCAGTTGGGCCAATTCAGATGTCAGCTTGCTTTGAAAGCACTTCTTTAAATTCACTTTACAGGTGAAGTCACGTTTGCACCGAATGTAAAATAACTTTCTGCTTAAGAACTTGCTTGAAATACTGTTGGAATTACCTGAAACTAGAGAATTAACTTGAAACTACTTTTAACAAAATTATCATAGTAGTTAACTAATTTAACAGATTCCTTTAAACAGTTTTAGCATAGTGTAGCTTGAGTTAGAACAGAAAAAGCCCTGAAATGTGGCAATATTAAGCAGCTCCAAAAGGCCATGGGTGGCTCCAGTCCCTAAATCCGTGTCCTCCTCTCTTGCAGGACTTACTCAGCTGATCACTATTTGCAGGAAGCAAAGAAGCTGAAACATAACGCAGATGCTTTGGTGAGTGGCTCTCCAGTGCCCACCCAGTGTGTGCCCTGGGGTTGCTTTGCTGCCTTTGGCACCCTCCTGCCCTTCTGTGCTGGAATTCCCTTGCATTTCTCTGGTTGTTGAGTTGTTTTTCCTCCCCGCAGTCGGACAGGTTCGAGAAGGCCGTGTACTACCTGGATGCTGTCGTGTCCTTCATTGAGTGTGGGAATGCATTGGAGAAAAATGCTCAGGAATCCAAGTCCCCGTTCCCTATGTATTCAGAAACTGTGGAATTAATCAAGTAAGCTTTGCAGAGCTCCTGCAGGGGCAGGTGGGTGGGGGGAGCTCTGGGAATCAGAGCTTTGAAGTGGACAGAGGTTTTGTCCTCAGCTTTTGAGATCTGTTGTCATTCCCAGTAACACTGGAGCAGTGACCATTTCATTCCAGTTGCTGAGGTTTAAAGCATTTCCAGGGAGGGTGAGGTGGTCCCCAAGTCCCTTCAAGTCCCTCTACAATGAGTGATCCACGAGGAGCAGAATTATTCTGGTTACTGCTGAGTCAGTGCTTGATTTGGGGCTGAGAGATGTTCCTAAAACAGTGGAGACAGCTGAAACTGGAAATTCATGAGAACATGAGTGCTTTGTGAGTGATAAATGGAAGTAGTTTTTGTTCTGGGGCTGATTTGCTGCCTTTCTCTGCAGATACACTATGAAACTGAAGAATTATTTGGCCCCGGATGCGACGGCTGCGGACAAAAGGCTGGCAGTGCTTTGGTGAGTGTGCTGGGGCTTCCTGCTGCACCCTCATGCATCTCACACCTGTAATCTACACAAAATGCTGTTTTACACCGAGCTCTTGGGTGTTCCTAGACCAAGCACAGGACTTTTCCACTTGGCTATACACAAAAATGAATCTGTGTCTGATTACTGAAAATGGGCATGTCACCAGCAAGGGCCAAGGCCTTGAAACATTGAAGTGACAGCAGAAGGTGCCTCTGGAGCACTGAGCCAGGAATAAATCCCACTTGGACTGGCTGTGGGCACTCCAGGCTGAGGGAGTGGCTGCAGAAGGTGTAGAGGAGCAGAAGCCTTTGGTTCAGGGGAGAGCAAAGGAAGGCCCTGGCAGGGCTCAGGGTGTCCTGGCACAGGAACAATAAATGAACGCCTTATCTAGGAAGTCACTGGTGTCTCCCTAGCCCAGCAGCATCATGGAGAGTTTCAGTTCCAGCTTGGGGCACATGGAGCTGTTCCAGTTCCCTTCAGAATTTCAAGGTGGTTGTGGATTTTCTGGTTGAGTTACAGCTTGAGAGCTGAGCTGGCAGGGAGAACATCAAGACCACAGCTATTTAGGTTTTTGACATGCACTGAGTTAAAGCCTGACTTTAATTGTGACTGATTTGTCCTGTCTTTGGGCAGCCTTCGATGCCAAGCTCTTCTGTACCTGAGGCTTTTCAAACTGAAAAAGGAAAGTGCATTGAAATACTCGAAAACTCTGACTGAACATCTGAAGGTAATTGCATCTGTATTTTCTTAGAACATTAAAACCTAGTGGTATGGAAGCTCTACATCACTTAAAGTTCCCAAATCCAGTTTCAGACTGCTGCATGTGAACACCTGTTTAGAACTGGACTTGAAGGTGTATTAAAGCTGGGCAGAACTTTAATAACCATAACCCTGCTGGTCCTGGCATGACAAGTCTCTGTTGATTTGATCTTCTGTAATAAATGTAGTAGGCTTCAAGGTTGTTTGCAGTGGGATGTTGGCTGGGTTCAGGTAAATTGCCCATGAATTGATGTAAATTTCTGTGCAGCTGATTCTGAAACTTCAGTGTCAATGCTGAAAAGGCTCATCACATACCAATCTCTCAGATTTTGGATCTCTTTAATTGTTCAATGCCAGTGATAACAGATTCTTTCTATTAAAGGGTTGAAAAAACTAAAATGTTCCCATAAGGGACAATGGACTACTCTAATACTTCTTTGTTTTGATGAAATAACTCCTTGATTTGTGTTTTAGCCATCAGTAAAAAAGGATAATTCCCTAAATTTCAGTTTGCTGTGATATTGAGTACATTACTTGAAAGTACAACTACAAAAAAAACCAACATTGGTTTTAAAGAACTAATTGAACAACCAGATGAAATGTAACTAGTGAAAGTACGAACACAAATCAGGTGAAATGTCTTTTTTCCCCTCACAGAATTGCTACAATAATTCTCAAGCACCGTCACCTGGTATGGGAAGGTGAGTGCTAAAAGCTGTTAGCTCTATTTCTCATCTTACAGGACGTTTTCTACATTTCCTGTGTGCCAGGGGGGCTCAGGGAGCAGCTTTTGGGGTGATTGTTTGAAGGGTGTGGATTTTGATCCATTTTTTCTGTAGTTATCATGGGGAGGGAGGTGCTGCAGCTCTGCAAAGGTTGTCGGGCTAAAAAAGGGGCAGTGTGCCACCAACCCACAAGTCCTTTATCCCAGGGAGTTTTGGTATCCAATTTAATGCTTCTCCCCCCAAACAAGAGCTTTATTAGTGCTGCAAGGCCAGAGGTTACAAGCACTTGCAGGATTCTCTGTTCCATAGATTGGCAATTACTTCTGGTCTTTTAAACCCAATAATGGACCTTTGATAAATTATTCAATGAGTTTAAGGGGAGGGCAATTCAGATGTCCATGGTGTTATCTGCAGTAATGTTACATAATGCAATATTCTGGCATTGGAGTCACCAGGTAGCTGTAAGTTTTTTGTTCTTACTCTTTGAAAGTTCATTTAAACAATGAATTTAAGATTTTATTGAGTTAAAAGATGCTCAGGTTTGGTAATTAGGTTTTGTAAGCTATAAATAATTGTTGGATGGTCCTCAGCAGTTCCCAGCTTGATATTTTCATTTGTTGTAGGGCAAATCCTGATTTTTGGTGTGTAAAGTGGGAATGTTTTCCCATCCCACACCCTGGGCAGAGGGATCTTAGGGGACATCCCAGAGCATGATGTATCAAAAGCTGATGCATTTCTGCCTTTCCTATTCCATCCTCTCTGGGTGAGCAGCAAACCTGTTGGGATGCCATCTCCAGTCTCTCCAAAGCTGTCTCCAGGGAATTCAGGAAATTACTCTTCCGGGGCAGCCAACCCTTCAGGGAGCGGGTCCTCGGTGACGATCCCGCAGCGCATCCATCAGATGGCTGCCAGCTACGTCCAGGTCACCTCCAACTTCCTCTATGCCACTGAAATCTGGGAACAAGCAGAACAGCTCTCGAGAGAACAGAAAGGTAAGGGCTGCCTCAGGGGGACTGAAAGCTCCAGAGGGGGCTGGGACACTGCTGGGTTTGGTTTTGTTGATGGTGCCTTGGGTGCTGAACCTCTGCAAAATTAGGGGGAAAGTGATGCCTTGGGTTGCAGGGATACCCCAGGCTGGCTGTTGTGGTTGTCGAGGTGGTGGTGGAGTTGTGACATAAAAATCTTGGTTGTGTTTCCTGTAAAATGTTCAGGGTAGGAAGAGGAAACTCGGTGCATTTCCCTTTCTGAAATTCTTTAGTGAAAACTTCTTAAGGAAGTTTGACAGTAGTTTAATTATTTTCAACTAGTGAAATATAAGTTTTAGAGGAAAACCAAGAGGTTAGGCAATGGTTTAGTTGTTTCCAAGCAGCCTTGTGCAGAAGAGTGAAGAAATGGATTAGGAAGGACCTTTCTCCCCGACTGCCCCCATTCCCCCAGCTCTCCTCATTCCCTTCCTCTCCATCCCAGCGGTTTGTGCTGGGAACTAGGCTTGCATGTGGCTACCAGATGTGCTCCTTTAACGTGTGTTTGTGCTGTTTTAGAGTTCTTTGCTGAACTGGACAAGGTGATGGGGCCGCTGGTGTTTAACACGAGCATCATGACGGAGCTGGTGCGTTACACCCGGCAGGGCCTGCACTGGCTGCGCCTCGACGCCAAGTGAGGAGCCCCAGCCCCGCCCGTTCTTCAGCTGCCTCTGACTCCTCTCCACAACACTGTGTCATGTCAATAAGGAAGACTGCCATAACACATTGCTTAGTTGACACTAAGAGCAAGGAATGCTTTCCCATGTCTCCCATCCTCATTTGTGTTTTGTGTTAAACCCCAAATCAGCTGGTTCATGGACTTCTCCAGTATTCCCGGTTTAAGTTATTTAAATATTTGAAAATTTGCTACATGAAAGTTGTAGTTTTGCTGATCTGTCGTGGATAGATCATTGGGATTCCAGTCACACAATACATGAATAGTCAGTTTAAATCCTATTTATTTTAATTTTTTTAATTTTAATTTTGAAAAGCCTCATTTGGGGCTGGTTTTAGCTATTTCTTCTTCCCTAAATTTCCCCTTTTGAGTACTTAGAAATTAAACCTAGACACTTTATTTAAGTACTTTGTGAGCTTTGTTACTCTGTAATGTCTTGTGGTGGTAGAGCCTGTAAAAGGAACTAGGGTTGATAGGTTCTAACGAGTAGGGACACCATACTTCTCATGCCTAATGAGTCAACTAATAAATGACAACTACAGATTTATTATTGCAGAATTTGTACTAAATAGAAAAGTTCCAGATATTCTTCTACGTATTGAGATACTTCATTTAAATGAATTATAAAGAAATTTATATGGAAAAATATTTAGCTGGATCTGCCTTGGATTGTTTCCAAGGCAGCTTCAAGCCATCGATTAACACTATAACAATCACAAAACATTACAGTAATTTGCATTTAATGTAACGTCCAGGCAATGGTGTAGGAGTGACCTTTGGTCCGATGGGTGCGATGCAAACAGGAAAGGCTTTGGAAAAGGACAATCTCGTGCTTTTTTGCATCTCTTCATTTCAAATACCTTTTGTTTCCGTGCTTGTCACTTTTTGACAGTTACAAAATGGGGGGAACTCGGTGGTTCCAAACCAAGAGTAGTTCAATTCCTACCAGAACCGTCATTTGCATCTTTTCCATTGACTGAGAAACCAGGAATCTTTAGTAGAACTCTAGGTCCATTTTGTCCTCTTAGGGTCTGCTGGGTGATGGACACTACAGGCTGGCAGCGCAGCAGCCACCGTGGGGTGGGAGCAGAGCTGCTCCTGCAGGAAGCACCGTTCTGTTCTGTGCAGGATGATGGCAAACTTGGCTTTACCCCGTGCTAATGAAGGTCCCGTTCGTGTCACGTCTGCTCCCGAGGGGCTGCTGGGTGCCACGGAGGGTTGGTGGAGCTGCAGGTGGCCCCTCTCCGAGTGCAAACCAAAGTACCTTTCCACGTGAGGTGCTTGTCTGAGTTAAAGGTTTCAAATGCTACTGCTTTCAGTATTGCTTAGTGCCCCCAACATGTCTGGTGTGCCTTATGCCTTACTTTTAGATGAAGATTTTATGAACTGTTTACAAGATGTTTTACAGCAGGACCAGGTATACTGTATGCAGTGGTCTTCTGCAGTACTTGGGTAAAATTCCATTTCCTTTTTCAAAGTCCCAGTGTCCGTCACACAAACTGACTCATCGTGGTGGTCTCCTTCCCCAGAGTCCAACTCTGAATCCTTTGGAGTGAGATTGTGGAATGCTGCTTTGTTTTCTCTCCCATTGAACCCTTTATTCTGTACCAGATATGAACGTGCATGTTCAGGAAAATTATTGCACTAAATTTTTTGTGTAGGTGTAGTTAAGTGCCAAAATCACGGCAACCTCGAGAGAAGGAATAGAATTCTACGCTCCTTAGTACTGCAGTATGTCCTATGGGCTTTAAGAGTTTAGAAGTTTTGCAAATTAGTAACCTACTACAAGGTAGCTGCATCTTCGTAGAGCTTCCTTTGCGTCCCAGCGTGTTTTGTACTTCCAGAAAAGCTTTGCTACGTCCGGATTGATAAACGGGGAACAGACCTGGGCTCTCCCTGACTCGACTCTTCAGGTCTGTCGGAGCATCCTTTTTATGGAATCACTGTGCAAGGTCACCTTTCTGTTAGTCTTTGCTGTTGGAGACAGAACTCTGTACCCTCAAACTCCCCGCCGTGGGCATGGGACACTGTCAGCTGTGTTTCCTTTCCTCCTCTGAAGTGCCTCGCACACCTCTGACGCTGAGAAATCCCTTGGTAGAAGTTGCATTCGTGGGTGGGTTTGTGTGTAGTGCTGCACTAGCCAGCGTGGCTGTTCTTGGCTTGCTCCTTTGTGCACAGTCACCATTGCTGTCAGCAGGAATGGTGTCATCTCGGGGAATTTTTTTTCCTTAACTAGAGTCCCACAAATACCTTTGGGTGTCACGCGAAATCGGCCTCTTGAAAACGCATCGCTTATCCCTAGAGCAGTGGATCTTAGAAATTGGCTTCAAACAACCAGAAGGGTTTTTTTTTTTTTTTGCAAAATGTGGAGCTGAGCTGGTTGGAAGTGTCCCAGCTGAAGGGTGAGCTCCATGGTGGGATATCCTCTGGAGCGCTGGCCCAGGTGGCGTGTCCATGCAGGGGATGGATAGGAAATGCCTCGTGCAGCTGGGGCTGTTGCAAACAGGTCAGATCAAACCTCACAATTCCAAAAGCATATCTTCATTTGGGATTGACTCTTGTTTCCAAGAGGAAAGTTCTGTACTTGATGAGATTTTATAGCCAAAAAAAAATATATAAAAAAAAAAAAAGCAAATACATCCTAGGCTTCCATCCCTCTGCCAAGGTAGGAGGGCTCTGTCCCTGTCCTTGGCAGCTCCCAGCACCACAGGGGGAGTGCAGGTCACAGGAGTGGCTAAGAAGGGACTCCCCAATCCTGGCTTCCCAAATGATTCCCTGGACAGGGAATATGTATCAATACATATCAACTCAGTGATTTTAATTCCCTTGCTGATCATGGCCCCAGTTGGTGAATCTTAAAAATGGCTCAATCAGACTAGGCTTGCTCAGCTATCTGTGCTGTTTGACTTTGCTCTCAGACTTGCAGGTTCCAGGTGATAAAGGTGCAAACCATTTCTAATTCCAAACAAATCTTCAGGACACCAGAGTAAACCAGCCCAAGAGTTTTGTTTTGATTTGAATCTCAGCCATAAAGCAGAGCAGACGGACGGCTCTCCTTGGCTTCGATGGCAGTATGCAATTTGTATTGTATGTGTCTTTTAATATATATGTATATATATATGACTCAGTCTGTCCAAAGTATATGTTATACTTGTTTTTAGATTATGGTGCAACTGACTATATTGATATATTATTTATTGAGTGCTGAGTCACCATCTTATTGGTGATAAATATTGCATATTATCCAGGAGTGCAATGTATATTCCTTTAGATTGCTGAGGCTTGATTGCTGTGGTAACAAAAAAACGCCCTGAAATGTATTTATGAATGGCCCCAACACACAGAGAGTCAGAATTTATGGGAATGATGTAGCACTTGCCTGGGGCAAGTAAAATAAAGCCGTAGGCAGAGAATTATGGGGTTTGCCCAAAAGGCAAACTGCTGGAAAGAGAAACTACCTTTGCTGTATTTAATGTCATTTTCTGAACAGATCTTTGCTGTCACTGCAGTGTTTCCATTGAGGCAGATCCACAAGGGCCTGAGCAAGTCAAGTTTGAATTACCCATTGGGGAGTAAACAACTTCCAAATTTCTTACCTTCCCGACAAATCCTTGGGTCAGGGTTGAAACTTCTCCCTCTGATGTGTCAGTGTTCTGGAAAACCCCTGGTCCCGAGCAATGAGGTCAGTGCTGGCCATCCTGAAGGACAGAGAGGAGCCAGAGCTCCCCCAGATCCAGAGCAATTCCAGGATTTCCAGGCAGGAGGTGTCCGTGGGAATGGTGGCGAGGGTCGGAGGGCTGGGGCAGCGATGCCCCCGGAGCCATCCCGGGCTCAGCCCCTGCATCCCCTTGGGAGCGGCTCCAGCTGCTGTGGCAGCTCCAGGGAGCCGGGCTCCTGCTGTGGCCGTGCTTCCCCTGGCTGAGTTCCCCCTGGGAGCTGAATTCCCCGGCTCCCGTCTCTCCCCCTGTCCCGGGACGCGGCTCCCGGCGCTGCCTTGGCATTCCGCATCCCAAACTCTACTCCGAGGACCAGGCATGACTTTCCAAGCACAGTTCCTGACATTTGTATCTGGTCCCCCTTTTAAATTGTTTTAAAAAAAATTTTGTATATGGAGGATAAAGTGCTTATATATTTATTAAAAATCCTTTATCTTATTTGAAATTATTATTTGGTGAAGAAGGGGTTTTTCTTTTGGGGGAGGGCTGGGGAGGGGAGGTAACTTTTAACCTGTCACTTATAAATGAAGCCCTGATTAATCCTACAGAAAGGTACTATTAGTAACTAATGGGATGTCTCTGTTTTATGCTTTGTACATGACAAGTCCATGTGTTACATTTTGTTTTCTATCAAAAGATTTGGGCATCTGTCTTCAACCAAAACCAGAAAAAAAAAAAAGAAACAA
The DNA here is from genome assembly GCF_971803275.1 of Cyanistes caeruleus. NCBI lineage: Eukaryota > Metazoa > Chordata > Aves > Passeriformes > Paridae > Cyanistes > Cyanistes caeruleus. The sequence goes on from NC_141715.1 coordinate 1,267,811, forward strand.
ACTGTGATTTTATTTGTTGCAATACATTTGAAATTTCAAAGGGTACTTTGGGGCTCAAAATTAGGATTTCTAAGTCAGTATGTGCATTTCACGTAATAAAGCTGTTAATGGTGAGCAAAGTATTATATACTAACTAGATTTTTTCCACATCTGTATAGTATATTCTATGTATTTTGTGGTATTGAGATTATAGAAAGTTTAGTGTCTGAAACATGCGTTTAATGTGTATTTTTAAACAAATTTATGGCAATTAAAATATTTGGAGAAAAGGGTATCACATTTCAATTTGTAAAGATCTTTTTAACTACTGTGTCATTAAAATGCTTTGTACAATGCAAAACTGTAACTGGAGAAACTAAGTTTAATAAATATCAAATAGATTTTCTGTATTAAACTTCCAACCCCCTGTGCTTGTATCTGTTTTGTGGGGCCTTCTCCTTCCTGGAAGTTCATTTTTAGGCAGAATTTTCTTTCCTTAATCCTATTGCTCTGTGAAACAAAAGAAAAGTAGCATCCAGTGTGTGTGTCCAGACTTGTTGATGTTTTTTTTTTGTCTTTCAGCCTCCAAGTTGACATCCAACACATGAAAACAGCATTTCAATCAATTCATTTTAAGACAGGAGATAAGGTCAGTGGCAAAAGTCAGTCTAGGACATGTATTTAAGTAAATTTGATTAGAAGAAATTAAAAGTAAATAGTTCTCATTGCACTTATCGCTGAATATATTTGGGATATTGGAATTGCTATCAGTATTATCAGTTTGGCTCCCTCTTTCCAACAGGCCTTTATCTGAGGACTGATAAGAGCTGGACTGGGAGGAGATGGGGCCTGATCTACTTTATGCTCTTGCCAGGGGAAGGATAAATGTCCAGAGTCTGGCTGGAACTCAGCCCCAGCTCTGTGCTCACCATCCACTTTGCTCAAGATACAAGGAAAACCAAGCTGCTTTGCTGAATATATATTTTAATTCACACCTTCAAATAAATAATAGAAAGCATTACAAAAAAACCAAACGAGGAGGAGATGCAGAGCCCCTTTATTGAGCTTGGCCAGAGGCCTCCTGAGGCATGGCTGTGGGAGGAGATGCTCTGGAGCTCCTTGAAGTCCTTTTATCAGCACATGTGACAGAAATATTAAATACCCTGATTGCTCGAGGCCCTTCCAGCTCCTGAGCAGTCAATAAATACATCCCAAGTGCGTGGAGCATGGTCAGCAGTAACAGTGCAGGCTGTGCTTGGTGCCAGCTCACGCTGAGGCCGTGGAGAGGAGGCAGCGATTTTTCCTGGGGGAAAAGAAACCATCGTGAGGCACCGAGGGCTGGGGCTGCCCCTGCCAGGTACCAGCAGTGCTGGATCAGGCACACTGTGTTCCCCATAGTCTTGAGTCATTTGTTGGTCTTTGATTTCCATCAGAATTCCAAACACAACAGCAGCCCAACCACCCTCTTCTGTTTACTTATCCTAATAATTTATTATATAATTTTATAACTATATTATAATTATATATCTTATATATAATATAAAATAAATTATATTTTATATATTATATAAGCTTATTTATAACAATATTCATTAATGATAGGATATACTACATTCATTAATAATAGTTTATATTTATCCATTACTGCTATTACATATAGTAGAAAATGACTATTTTCTATCCTGTCTCTGAGTGCTAGTGTATGTCTATAACAGGTGCCATACAAAATTATGTTTCAGTCATTAAGTAATGATTTTAACTAATCAATTTATATGTAGTTGAACAATTTGCTCATGTCTAATGAGAACTAAATAGCTTTCGATATCATAGTTGCTTTTTAAACTATGAGCTTAAATAATCACCTTAAAGTGATTAATTTAGGGTAATTATTAATATAAATATTAAGACATTAATACAGGTTTTTCCACTTTTCATTAAGGAAAATTTTTCTTTTAAAAGGAAAAAAATAATTTCTTTTAAAAGGAAGCATTAATGGGAAGGTCTGTAAGTTTGCTAAAAGCTGTCTGGAGCCCTCTGTTCTCTTTGCCCAGCCAGGTTATTTGGGGTTGCAGTGAAAGGACCAGGACTGGCACTTGGGAGACCTGGACTCTGCTCTGTTTGCTCTGCTTACTAAAGAGTCTGAGTCCGTTGCCCCATCCCTATTCCTGGTATCTTTTTCTGTGCACAAAGTGACCTCTGGCTGCGGTTTGGATGAGGCCGGGTGGGAAGTGCACGCCAGCACGCTGAGCGTGGTTACCTGCAGAGCATGGTGAGGCACTCGCTGTTGTCCCTGCACGAGGCTCCGATGGGTCTCAGGGACACTCCTCTCCAGAAGGGCGTCATCCTCCGCTGCCGGGGACTGCGGGGCTGGCCCAGGGCCAGGGACACGCCGTGGGTCTGGAACAGAGCAGGGTGACCGTCAGGACTCGTGGCAGCTGCAGCACGGCCCTCTTCTGCTGCTGAGGTCAGCGGTCTTCATTTTGAGTGAAGCGCTTGAGATCTTTTTGGTTTTACCCTCTGGGTAAAGCACTGCTTGCAGCCCAACCCCAAAGAAATGTCTAGCAAAATTAATGATGGTTTTAATCTCCTTGGGACTGAAGGCAGAATGAATGGCTGAGCCATGGCTCAGAGTAGCCCAGTATTCATTAGGCAGTAACTCCACATTTTTATGATGCTGAATCCTCTCAAAAGCCCTGCTCTCACCTCTTAACTCCTACCAGTTGTCCATCCAAATCATAAGAGCTTTTATGGACTGCCTGTCCTTTGAATTAGCCCTTTAAATATTTATTTCAGTATGATCTCAGTTTACCTGGCTGAGCAGCAGTGAGCAGAGCAGAAGGGCTGCCATCACTTTCCACCAGTGCATCTTCCCAGCGGGAGCTGTCACTTGGAGCAGCTGTGGGCAGAGGAGGCACAAAGAGCTCCAGTCAGGACTTCCCAGGCTTTCAGCTACATTTTTATAGACTTCATTCTCTTATCATTCCATCAGCTGCCAGTTATTACAGGACCAAAGTTCGCTTTGGAGCAAGAGGGAATTGCTAAGTCTACATGTGCTGCAGTGATCTGGTTCAAGGCCTTTCTCAAGCTAATGATTTACTCCCCTTCCACTTGTACTTTGTCTGGTCAGTTGTGCTGACCCCTTGTGCCAACTGTTCCTTTTTTTAAAGCCCACCTAAGATGTTACCAGAACTCCATGGTTTATTTGTAAGCAAAAGGGGGGGGTGGCCTAATTATTATGGTCAAGCTCAAAAGCCTAATTTAACTTCTGTAGCTCTGAGTTAGCCAACCAGGGTAAGGGTTGTCTTGCAAAGCTGATTTGGAGTAGAGAATTGTGCTTTTGATTTGTTTCTCACTCTTGGTACATGAAAGAACCGTAAGGAAGTTGCTTAACCTTTATTTCCAGGCACACAGTGCTCAAAAAGCAGGTGTAACACTTTCCAGCTGGGTTTGGGAATGTAAAATATGTGATAACTCACAGAGCTCTTCCCCCAGGAATCCAAAGGTGTCAAAGATAATCATCTCTCTGCAGATAATGGAAGAGGCTGCCCAGGGCTTGTCTGGAGCTGAGGAGCTCCATGTGCAGACTGTGGTTGCCCTGGATGAGCCATCTCTGCCCCCAAGCTGTGTCATTCACCACCAGGCTTCCAGAAGTGGCAGCAGCACCCATGGGGGTGGAAGGGGCTCTTTGTCATCGAGAGGAAGCTTCAGTTTTTCCATTGTGGAGTGAGATTGCAGCAGCAGAGAACAGTGTGAGCAGAGCTGGTGCCTCTCCCCTCCCCTCCCCTCTGCTCACACGCTTGTGCTTGTCCCAGTGTTTGTGTCTCATGCTCCTCACCTGTGGGATTGTGTGGATCCTGTTGGATGGGGCTTGGAGCAACCTGGGCTGGTGAAGGTTGGGGAAACTGCAGGAGTTTTAAGGGTCTTTCCAACCCAAACCACGCTGTGCTTCTGTCTGGCTCCCACATCTGTCCCACATGCCCCATATCTGCCAGGTCAAGACGTGAGATTGCAGAGTGACACAGAGAATCCCAACTTGTGTCACTGTGTGCGGGTTTTGGAACACACTTTTAATTCAAGTAAATACTTCATAAAGTAACAAGTGTGTAATGAACTGTGTTTTAGCTAAATTGTAAATACAGATCTGGATCTCACAGGCTCCATTTCTCTGATTGCTTAATATGAAGGCACAAGTGCCAGCGTGGAGGGCAAATGACTTAGATTAAGATAATGCTGTGATGTCAGATGATTAGTCCTTAGCCCAAATTTCACTGTGATTAAAAGAAAAACCTTCCCAGCACAGTCTACAACCACTATTTGATCATTCCCATCCTAGGATGGTTCTTACACACCTTCCTCTGCCCTATTTGTTTTGCTTCTCTGGGAGGAGGAAGCAAAATTTTCATAATTTCACCTTGGTTCTTAAGGGAAGGAAATGGGACAGTAAATCATGGCAGACAAGTAGCTGAACTTAAAAAGTTTATATTTGGCTGGAAATTTTTCAATTGCTTTTCCCATAGAGTCCTTCCTTTTCATGCATCTGAGTTTTAATTTCTGCTGTTTCCATCAGGCACTAGTGTAGAACACAAAGGAGACCAAGGCAGCAGCAGGAGCCCTGACTTTTTCCATGAAGCACAGGATTTGGAAGAGCAGCAGAGCCCTCTGTAAGTCATCCTCTCTCAGCCTTTCTAGGCTGGTACTTTGTGATGATATATCAGAATTGTTGGCTGTCCTTCTGGGTCACTAATAGCATGAGACTATCCCTGCCAGGCAGCAAACTGCTCTGTACAAGGAACTGGGGGAAAAAAGAGTATAACTGAGCTGGTCCTTTCCATGCCCACAATTCCTGCAGGCCAGTAAGATGCCACAGCAGAGCTGTGAGAAAAGAAACACAGAATGTTGCTCAATTTCTAATAATTACCCAAAGGAGAACAGAAATAAATGAGTGAAAACTTTTCAAGCACCTTGTTCAGATTCTGAAATGCCCATGGATCGAACTCCCAGTGCCACAGGTCTGTCAGGAGCCATCCCAGCTGGGAATGGGGCCTGCATGTGAGGTGGAGGTTGGCTGGGAAGGTTTGGGATGGCAGGACAGGTAGCAGCAGCAGCTGGTGGAGCAGCTCCATGCTGCCCCTGCCCTCTGGCACTGAGCCTGTCCCTCTGTGCTGTCCCTGCCCTCTGGCACTGAGCCTGTCCCTCCGTGCTGACCCTGCCCCGGGCCGGCGCGTGCCCGCGGTGCCGCTGCCCCTCTGTTTGCGTTAGTCTGGCCCCCGGGCCAGGCACGGTTCAGCCGTCTGCGGGCAGGAGCAGGGACCTCCTGAGAACCCCGGGCAGAGCTGCTGGGAGCACACTCGGTGCCAGAGCTGCCAGGAGCACACTCGGTGCCAGAGCTGCCAAGGCAGAGCTGCACAGGGGCTGTCACTGAGGCCACCCAGCCCTGCGGCTCCCGGAGGCACCGTGAGCAGGACCCCACGTTCTGAATGGAACACCTGTACTTCTGTACAGGCACACAGTGACAGACAAGGGGGAATGGCTTTGCACTGCCAGAGGGCAGGGCTAGATGGGATATTGGGAAGGAATTGATCCTGTGAGGCCCTGTGGTTTCCCAGAGAAGCTGTGGCTGCCCCTGGATGCCTGGTAGTGTCCAAGGCCAGGGTGGACAGGGCTTGGAGCCACCTGGGATAGTGGAAGGTGTCCCTGCCCATGGCAGGGGTGGAATGGGATGAGCTTTGAGGTCTCTTCTGGGATAAATCTGCCTCTATGCACCTCTGCCAGCTCACAGCCACAGCAGCCAGTTTGCTGCTCCCCACTTGCTTAAGCTGCCTAGAAAGTACCAGTGACCCAAAATGCAGTTAAGCACAGAATATTTCTGGCACCACTTGGGAGCACTGGCTGACTGATTTTATTGCTACTTCTGCCAACCTCAGGCTGTGCTTGGAGGAAACACAAGAGGCTGAGCTCAGCCTCACGTGCTCTGAGTGAGCCCCAAAATACTCCAGCAGTGAGCTATAAAAATTGCATTGCCCCAGCTTCCTGAAGTGAGAGCCTGAGCATCATTGTCTTCCTGACAGCCTAGCCCCGAGCACACAGGGAAACACAGAGGGAAACGTCATTTCTGCCCTGCAGATAAGATAAACTCCCAGGACAGCTACAGGAATAGCATAGCAGGAACACCAACGTGTTGCTCTGCATGGGGCGGGAGCAGGAGGCAGTCAGTGGAGCACTGGGAGAAAAAAATTAGGATAAAGGAACCGGTCAGATGTCACTGAGCTTCCAACAGTGAAGGTGTTTCTACACTCAGAGACACCAGCTGAATTTGTCACATATTTAAGCAACTTTATTACCAGCAGCTGATTTTTTAATCATCTTCAGGCATTAAATAGACTTGCTTCTCCCAGCAGTTTTCAAGAAGGTTCTAATGCAGCCTCTTACTCTAATCAGATATCAGAGTGTAGTTAATCACCCAATTAACATTAGTATAACTAGGTAATTAGAATCACAGGATCAGAGAACAGCCCAGGTTGGAAGGGACCTTGGCAGATCAGCTGGTGCAGGTGTTGGTGGGAAGGGAGCCCAGAGGAGGTTACCTGGCACCCCGTCCAGTCACCTCCTGAAAGCCCCAGGCTGTTCCAGGGACTGATTGTTCTCACTGGGAAAAATTCCTTTGTTACACAGAGATGAAACCTCTCCTGGTGCAGCCTGTACCTGTTCCCCTTCATCTTCTGCCCAGGGCTCCCGTGAAGAGCGAGCCTCTGGCCAGAGGTCAGGGTCCATCCCAAATCCCAAGCCACCAGCCAGCCCATCCAGCTTTAATCAATACCAAACCAGGGAGTGTTTGTGTTTCACAGATCTCAAGGCTGGAGGAAAAGCGGCAGCCAATGATGGGAAAAATAAAGGGACAAGGAACAATGTCAAACCAGCCCTTGCTGCACTTAATATTGAGGAATGTTTCAAAGAAGGAATTATGAAGGCTGGAAGTGCTCTAAGATAAAAACATCCGAGAACATGGAACTTCAGCCTGATTATCTGCCTGTACAGAGAGAACCAGACAAGGGATTTGATGCTCCTCACCTCAAACAGCTCAAGACAGATTTCACACAGAATCATGGGGCAAAGTTACACTTTATTAGCCAAGGCTTATCTCCCTGTTAATCCCCTCCGACCATGGGAACAAGCACAGCAGGTCCCCAGGGAGCTCGGGAGCCACGAGGTCACTGCTCGTGGTCACTGGTGGTGCTCTGGTCACTGCTCGTGGTTGTAGTCAGCCGGGTTCTTCCTCTTGAGCCGCTCGAACTCCTGCGTCCCCCAGGAATAAATGAGGTAAGCGATGGCCAGGGCTGGCAGGGACAGAGGACAGGCACAGTCAGGGGACACCGCAGTGAGGGGACACTGCTAGAAAGGGACATTCCATACAGGGACAGTGGAAGGAGGGAACACTGCTCTAAGGGGATAATGCAGTGAGGGGACACTGCACTAAGGGGGCATTCACAATAAATACAGTGAGGGGACACCTCTAGAAGGACACTGCAGGGAGGAGACACTGGAATAAGGGGATTTCACAATATGAGAACACCGACACTGCACCTACCTCCTGCGACAAAACAACATCCCACACCCCCCGCCCCAATACTCCCTCTCCCCAGATTTACACTACGAAGGAGGTACAAAGAAGAGGGAATCCCTGCTGTACTCACGGGGCACCACCTTCAACACCTGGGAGGTGAAGCGGCGGCCCACGTTGGGGACGCCGTGGGACACGACACTGGGGAAGGCGCGCTGCTCGAAGGGCGACAGGCTGTAGGTGATGACATGGCGCACCCGCGCCAGGTTCCCGAAGTGCTTCCCCATGGCCGCGGTGTCCCCTCGGTCACGGCGCGATGGTCACCGCGCAATGGCCGCCGCCCGCCCCGGAACTGCCTCGGCGAACGCCTTCCCTTCCGGAGCAGCGCGGGCCGCGCTTTCCGCTTGTAACGAACGGTGGAGGCGGTGAGATAGGTGTGTGATAAATCACGGTGCTACTAAAGCGCGTTGTGAGCGCACATTTGTGAACGCCATTTGTGATAAATGATGTGCGCCATAAACGGGCCCTGCCCTGAGGGGAGGGGGGGGGCACCTGCGCCATGAGGGGAGGGGGGGGCGGCGCCTCAGCGCGGAAAACCCGCCAAAAATAAATAACGGATTAAAAAATCCACTTTAGTGTGGCGATTGTGGAGTTCCCATGAACAGCGGCAGCGTCTGAAGCAGAAAACCGTGGAATTATGGAATAGTTAGCGCTGGAAAAGGCTTTTAAAGGTTAAATATCTACACCCACCCCCGCAATGAGCATCGTAAATAGTGGAGCTATTATTAGAATGTATGAGACGTCTACTACATAATTGAAATTACTATGAAACTATATTAGAGATCTTCGTTATTACTGGAATGATTGATCGTCTATTATAATTATTAGACATATTCCATGTTATTCGAATTATAGACTATATTTGACATCAAACTTATTTAAAGTATTATAGAATATATTCAAGATCTTCAACATTATTTCAATTATAATTAGAATATATTAGAATTATAATATCAGCTTCCACATTAATGGATAATTATTAGAATTACTATAATATAATTAATCACCTTCCATATAATTGAAATTATTAGAAGCTATTAGAATTATTAGGCATATTTAGCATTACTGGAATTATTAGAATAGTTGAGAATGGTTAGAACATTAGACATTTTCAACATTATTTGAATTATAATAGAATTATTAGACTGCATTCAACATTTTCAGCTTTATTTGGATCATTATGATATATTAGACATTTCCCATTATTTAAACTACTATTACAATATATTGTTTATGCAATAAGATTTGTTAGAATATGTTAAACCTCTTCAACATTGTTGGAATTATTATTAGAATGTATTAGATAGATTCAACATTATTAGAATTATTACAATATAGAATGCATGTTTAATATATTATTGGAAATATTAGTCTACATTAAATATTATCCCATTAATGGAATATTAGAATATATTAGGATTATTGGATTACATTAGACATTTCACCATAATTAGAAGGATTTCTAATTATGTCTCAGGAAACAATTCCATGTATTTTCTTCTCTGGCAGGTGAGCAAAGCCAAATTCCCAGAGTTTGAAGGGATGAGCAGCAGTGACACAATCCAAACTCTCACCCAGTGCTGGGACCAGGATGGTTTTATGAGACACCAGGATTCTGTTTTGAGCTTTTGGTGTCAACCGCTTTGATTTCAGCAGTTAGAGACTGAAACCTGGAGCAGGATCCTCACTTTTAGGGCAGATTTGTGCCTGTTGCACCTCCAGGGGCTCCCCAGACACCCTGACATCTGTGGGTTCAGTGACAGCAAACGCTCAGGAGCAGTCCCTGACCTGCCAGGCTGAATTCCCAGCCTCTGAAATTGCTCAGGACCTAAGGTAAGGGCTGGTTGGGTGGCTGAGTGCACAAAGTTACAGCATTTATTTATTAATCCATTAGCAAGTCAATGTTGAAGGATGTTCTGAACGAGTTTTACAAGATAGTGCTGCTCCACAGCCTCTAATTAACAAACACACAAACAAACAAGAAAAATCCCCACTAAAGCTGAGAAGTTTTGTGTATGAACCCCAAGTCTAGGAGGAGAAGATAAATCACAATAAATCACTTACAGTAAAAACTTAGTGTGAAAGCATCTAGAGTTGAGGCACTAGTTACCTACAGTTTCATTGTGAGAGGAAACAAAACTGTGGCCCCACATTTCCAAATGTTAAACCCATTGAACAACACTTACATCCACACATTTAAGGCTTTTAGAAGCCAGTTTTGGGGATTCAGCTTTTTAAACAATTCTTCCTACTTCAGAAACCAGTGGCAGCGTGGCCCCAGTGGACAATCCTCTGCCCTCACCCCATGGACAGCTGCTCCTCGTTCTTGAATCGAGGGAGCTTCACCTGATGCCAGTTGTTACCAAAATAGTGCCTTAAGTGTTCACAAATTACCCACAGCTGTCCTTTAATTCTTACCCTTCTTTTAGCTGAGAAAGCCCAAATAGTGTAACAGAAGAAAAGCAGAAAACAACCTGGTAACTTTCTAGAGCTGTGAGGAAGGGTTTTGTCATCCTGCTTGGAAGAGCTGGGATGTGGTAGGGAAAGAATGAAAAACTGAATAAATAATTCTGACATTATGGACTTTCTTCTCTTCCTAGTCATTGCTGGAGATGCCACACACAAGGTTTCTGTAGAGGCAGAGTAGCAGGCACTGTGTGTTAGGGTATGTGTGATAGCCATTTATTTCTCTTTTTTAATCTGTAATAAAGCAGCTTAAAAATAGACATTTAGTAGTTGAAACCTTTTCCCCATTTTAAATGCAAAATTCTCCCAATAAAAAGACACTATTTACATTTAACTGCACATTCCAGAAAGGCTGAGTGAGTACAAAAATCAGTGCTCTGATGTGAACCCCTTCTGCTAACTCTGTGCTAAATCCCAGCTCCCGGAGCTACAGCAACGCCGCTCAGTCGATCGTAGCTACGGATCTCGAGAGTGCAAAATTAAAACCCGCATTTGAGAGTGCAAATAAACGCAAATAAACCCCAGGGCGGAGCGAAGCCCAGTCCCCGCTACCGGCAGGTGCACTTGGTGGCGATCATGTCCTCGTACTCCTTGTAGGCGATGGAGCCGTCGGGCTCGATGGTCAGCACGCTGAGGGGGCTGTAGGCGGCCGGCACGCACGAGGGCCGCGGCACTGACGGGTCCAGCCGCTCGTTGATGAGGGTCTGCACCATGGTGTGCACCGGGGAGCCGTAGCGGTGGCCCAGGGCGCGGGGACAGTCCCCCCGGCAGAACTGCGGGCTGTACCTGTGCGGGGCGATGATCCAGTGGTCCCAGTGCAGCTGGCTGAAGCTCAGGCGAAAGTTGTGCAGCTCGCACTCGTGCTGAGGGAACGCGAACTGCTTCAGGTACTCGCCCAGGTTATGAGGAGAAGCGGCTGAGGCTGGGTTCTTGTTCCTTCGCTGGCGAGAGGCCCTTTTGCCCCGGCGACTGCCTTGTCCTCTGTCACCCTTCGGAGGAGCCGCAAGCGGGCTGCTGCTTTTCCTGCCGTGCCCCAGTGAGCTCCCCCGGTGATAAGCCTGCTCACTGGTGTCATTCAGATACAGCAGAAGGGAAGGGGGAACCAGTGTCACATTAACAGCATTTCCCGTGCTCCGTTGTGGGTCACCCATCAGACAAGTGAAGTTCAGAGCCATATGGACATTCCTCCTGTTCATAGCAATCAGGGGCTGGAGGAAAGAAGTCACATCCATCTCCACCCATTTGCGTTTCCTAACGTCAAAGTGCAGGCTAAAAGCTAGAGAGTGGGAAATGCCAGGACAAACTTGGCTGGAAAAATCATATTCCTTAAGGGATAAATGGCATATGCAGGTAATGGAAGAGGAAATGGGAACAGATGTGTCGAAGGAATAGAGCAAGACAGACTTGAGTATGTGCTCCAGAGCAGTAATACGATCCAAGTTGAAGAGTAAATCCACCGAGTGAACATCTCCTGGGAAAGGAAACAGATTCCTGTAGTGTTAATATGTCTTATTTTTCAATCTAGACATAAATACTGTTGTAGTGGATAAGTAAAAATTATTCAGCAGAAGAAAGCAATTTAGATGCCCTCCCTTACATACACTATGTGAAATTTTTGCTTTGGTCAGGGGTCTGAGAGTGAAAAATTAAGAGATTAAAACAAATAGAAGAAAAACCCCGATTTTCTCAGTTATTAGGATTCATTTCTTTAAAAGAGCTGGCACAGGAGTAAGCCAGCCATTGTCTCTTCAGTGCTGGTATGGGGTAACAGGGACTAAACACTCCAGATGACACAAACCATGAACTCCATCTCAAAGGGCTGTTCCTGTGCAGCAGTGCAATGCTTGTGTTTATCTGTCTTTCTAGTGAAAAACCTGAGTCAGGAGAACTCAGGCCACCTCAGCAGGATTAACAGCCAACGATTTCTAGGTACTGTTGTTGTTATCAGCCCACATTTAAGAAAGCCATGGAAGCACCGTAAGTTACAGGGTGCCCAACTGTCCCATTCTGAGCCTGACTTGTGAGCAATTCTACTCTTCCCTTCAGCTTTTGGTCGCGATTCTTCTCTAGCAAACATACCAGGCAAGGAGAAGAGACTCTGGCAGTGGGTTCTGGCACTTTGGTACAAGTCTCATACCAGTGCTGTGGTTTTTTTTGAAAAAAGCAAAACCAAGGTGGGCTGTAGAAGGAAATGTGCTGCCCGTGGTGCCTCAACACTTTTTCCAGTTTTCTTGCTTCACTTAGATCCGCTTGTGGCTTTTTCTGACTCATGAGGAGATGAGTCAGCCCAAAGCATCGACGTGTCTTGTACATACCATTTGTGTGGTGTTCCCCAGCCTGTGAAGTCTGTGCCTAATGCCATTCAGTGAGAAGTAGGCTATGAAAAACTCCCACAGCTTAGGGGAACAGCCTCCAGAACTAAAATAGCAACAGCTCTAAAGAAAGGAGGTATTTTTATCGCGTGCTGCCGGCACAGAACACACAGAAACCCGGTGTAACCTTCCCGGCCCTGCACACCTACCTTTCCCCTGGCCGCGGTGCTCGCATTCCCAGCACGGCGTGAAGAGCCGCACCGTGTTATAGAGGCGGCCCCGCTGCTCCTTGGGGATGCCGTCCCTGGTGGCAGACAGCCTGTACAGCCTCTTCATGTACCGCAGCGCCCTGGAGTCCGGCTGCAGCCGCGGCTCCTCGCTCTGCCAGCCCCGGGGGCCGCGGTCGCGCAGCACCCTGAGCAGCGGGGGCAGCAGGGCATGGGCTGCTCCCGCACCCTGCGGCAGCTGCAGCACCGCGCTCAGCTGCCTGGCAGCATCCTCGGGAGCTGCCAAAAACCCCGGGACATCCTCAGAGCCCCCCCGGCCCCTGGAGCCAGGGGAGCGCTGGGTGCCTGCCGAGAGCCAGGACAAGCAGCAGTACAAACAAACACAAATCCTCCAAGGGCTCCCCATGCTCCTGAGGGCTGCAGATGAGGAAAATACCTCCCATCAAGTATTCAAGGAAAAACGAGAGTGCTTGAGCCACATCCCTTATATAGGCTGCAGCTGCGGAATGTGAAGGAGGTTTCTTTCTGATTAGGAAACAAAGAGAAAGGTCTGCAGCTGGCCCCTGAAACCACAGGTTCATTGCAGTTGCGCTAAGCCTTGGCCCTGAAAGCTTATTATAAAGAGATACTAATTCTGAATTAACCTTTTTCACATGGGAAATTACAGGCTGGAGCGAGTGCCAGCCCGCAGAGGGAGCTGGGGATGCGCTCGTGTTGCCTGGTCTAATTAATCCTGCTTTACTTGCAGGAATATATGAAGCTAAATATTACTGCTCTTAGCCTTTGGCCTTTCTCTATGTGCTGGTGTAGTTGTTTTCACCAGCTCTTAGCTGAACAACCCAGTCCCTCACTGGGTATAAAGCTGTGGGTTTTGTTAAGGAAGAAGGTTTGAGGCTGCTTTGAGAGTATCTTACAGGTAGCTTAATTTAGGGGTTATGTTAGATGTTCTTCCTCTTGCCTTGGTGTGTTGCAGTGGAAAACTGAGTTTGCCAAGCTTGTTGCTTTCTCTTTCAGCTTCCCTGGTGTATTTTCCTGTCTGACAAGCTCTTGTTTAAAAGTTGGAGAGTAAAGAAAGCCCTTAAGAATCAAAAATTGTGAAAAATGGAGAGCCTGCTGGTGTTATCTGCCCTGTTTGCTGCTGAGGTGAGGTTTGAGGTCACCTGCTGTACACCAGCTGTGAGTTACTTTTTTCAGAAATTTTTTCATTGCTCCTAAATAAAATAACACTTCTGGTCCTTCTTGCAGGATCTCCACCATGGGGTTCAGTTGTGGCTTTAAGGTAGGAGTAGAGAAATCGTTTCTCGTTTTGTTGGTGTCTTGTTTATTTTACATTATTATTGGATGTGGTGAAGGTGCAGTCTGGTGCTGCAGACTCCAGAGCAGGGGGACTGGAGGTTTTTTATAATTGGGAAATACAAGGCATTTTCAGAAATCCCTTCTTGTCTTGGTAACCAAATGTTACTAAGTATGAAGGCAAGGGCTAATTGTGGCAAGTCAAAAAGGTTGCTGAATTTACTTTGAATTACAGAATTTACCAAATTTATTTTGAATTATTAAAAGAAGGTATATGGAACAAAAAGCAACAACCCCAAGCTTTACACAGCATCTGCTCAGTGCTGGCAGTGGCTCACTGGTGATTGGGCTGGTTCCCACTTCCGTCTTCCCAAAATAAGCTCTATTTATTTTTATCTTAATGGGTCAGGGCTGCAGCTCCTAAGCAGAGCTAGTGGTCTCAAGGGCATCCTTTAAGTTTAAACAGGGTTTTGACTCATTTTTATGGGGGCTTTTGGAGAGGGACAATCACTCTCTGTAGGCTGCTTACAGACTTTCAAACTGCTTTTATGCAGGGCAATAAAAATTACTCAAATCACCAATCCACAGTAAGACTGGAGGCCTGTTGGGTGGAAAAATGCTTCTTCCTTCCCATTAGTATCTTCCCCAAAACCCCAAAGCACTGACACTCATCTTTGGTGAGGCACACTCCCATTGTTATTGCTGGGTTTTAGGCTGTCTCCAGCCTCAGGGTGAATTTCAGCTCTTCTGGCATTTGCTGAATCATTTTATTTGGTTACAAAGTCGTGGCTGCAAGGTCAGTACCTAACAATGAAACCAGTGAGTGCTCAGAAGGTAAAACGGGAAATCCTTCCAGGCTGGGACACAGCCCTGTCCTGGGCTGGGAACTGATGGTCACCCACATTTAGGCACTCACTTCTCCCCCACAGCACGTGCACAGCAACAGCAAAGGGTGATTGAACTTTTAGGTGACTTTGTCCTGCAGGGTTAAGAATGGTAAACCAGATATATTTATATAGAAATCAATGATTTATCATGCTAATGATAAGACAAAAAAGGCCTTAAACAGAATTATTTGCTACCTAGTATGGGCAGCCAGAACTGCTAGTATAGTCAGTGCACTATTTTTGAAGCAAAATTGAAACATTTCTATTAAAGCAGTTATATTAAGGCAATTATACTAAAGAGAGAAAAAAAATATTAACTAGAGAATGGTGTTACTCATCCAGACCAAGGTCTGGGCAAATTTCTGGCCTTGAGGGGTGTCCCCACTCCAGGAAGGAATCTCCACACACTCTCCAAGAAGAGTGTGTTGGAAAACCCTCTGTTCAAAAGTGGGCCTGGGCTATCAGATGTGTCTGGGCCAGCTGTGCCAGCTCAGCAGCTTTGGGGAAGGTGTCAACAACATCACTTGTTTGTTCCTTTATCAGGCACTTTATCATCTGCCACGTTTTCATCTCACTCTCAGAATGCTGAGCTTTAGGATCCATGTGTCAGGCTGGTTTTAGCATTATTCACCCCAAAAGCAGCAGTGAACTTTTTCTCCACACTGACAGCTTTTCAAGCAGGGCACTGTTTGAGTTGTTGCACCCCCACTGCAGGCACAGCATCGAGCAGGGACTGCACCCCCAGCCCACACCTGTCCCTGAGCCAGCCCCCCTTCCCTGGGGACACCACAGGAGTCACAGCACAGAGGAGGCAAGATCTGCTGTAACATCCCTTGCAGTGTCTCACTGACACAAAAAGCACTGAGCACGAGTCCCAGGCTGCTCTGAGTCTGTGCAGTTTGTTTATTTAACCGATTGTGCTGCCAAGTGATTTCAGCAGAGCTGTCTGGGACCCCAGTGGAGCCTGGCCTGGCCATGCAGCGCAGACAGATTTTCCATCTGCCTGGCAGGAGCTTCCCAGCAGTTTCTCTCCATGCTGCTGAACTAGATCAGGCTCTCACTGCCTTCCCCATGCTGGGCACAAAAACACCCTGAACTGTGAATTCCCTGCTCCTGCCTGGAGCTGCCTGACAGGATTGCTGTGTGTCCAAGTGTCCTCTCATCCCTGGACCATGTCACACCCATCCCAAAGCACAGACGCCATGGAGTAAGAGCAGGATCAGCAGAGGAGTGAGCTTTTCCTTTTCCACACCATCAGTGTCTGAGGAAACTGCTGTGGCTTCCCAGGCCCATCCAACTGGCACCGCAGCAAAGCCCACGGGAAGCTTTCACCTGGTTTCCTGTTTCACATGCAGTGCCTGGAGCCTTTTGGCTCACACCCAGGCAGAGGGGCCCAGCAGGAGAGCTGGGTTCTCACAAACCTTATGGAAACGGGTGAGAAGTGAGAATTTCTACCTGACCAAAATCCAGAGCAGCCCTTGGAGCAGTGTCTGTCCCAGCTGTGCTCACCCCGGTGCCAGAGGTGAGCCAGCTTGTCTAGAACAGCCCTTTTCCCAGGGAAATGCAAAGCTGGGAAGGGGGGTTGTTCTCCTGGAGGTTGTTCAGTGTCAGGGGGCTGGGACACTGGCTCTGCAGGAGCCCTGTGGGACTGTCAGCACAGCACAGAAACAGCCCTGTGCTTCTTCAGCCAAATGTTCCAAATCCTCCCAGGAGCATCTAAACTGGCCCCAGCTCACAAAGCCAACTGTGTACAGACTTCATTTTTAGGTTAGATCTGTTCCCACCAAGTGCCAAAAGCAAGCACAGGGGAAAGCTTAAAAATAAACCACAGCAGCTCTGAGAAGGATGAATTTGGGCAGAGCAAGGAATGACAATTCCAGCATTCTCCTGATCAGCTGATGTTCTGCACTGAGCAGGAAGGATTTACTGGCTGCAGGGCAGGGTTTGGAGCCCTGCCACCAGGCACATGCCTGTCCCACATCCCGTGCAGGATCCTGGTGGGGCCAGAGCAGGAACCCACAACCAAAGCTGAGTCTGGTCAATCCCAACCCTGCAGCATCCCAGAGCATCCTGTTCCAACCTCAGCTGCTGCTCCTGCAGTTCCTGCCTTACCTGGAACAATTGTTGGGAGGTTGTAACTACTTTCCAAGCTTCAAACAAGACTTTCCAAGCTTTCCCAAGACAGAAGCATTCCTGCCCTGCTATCCCTATGACAAAGTTGAATGTTGTAGTGCACATCAGCCTGAAGAAGTGCTGAGGTACAAATTTGTATTTGCAGAGCTGCTGCTTTATGACTTTGTCCTTAAATTCAAGCCTGGAGTGAATCAAGTGAGTTCCCACCCCTAAGACATTATTTTCTTCCCTTTAATGCTCTGATAAAGAGTCAAAATTGTTCCCCAGCTGGATCAGTGTTACCCATTCCCTGTTTGTGTGGGCAGTGACTACAGCATAGAGGGGCAACATCAGTCAGAAATGATCCAGGCAGCCCCTGAGCCTTTCCTCCAGGACTGCAGGGGAGAGGGAGAGACAGAAAAGCTCCCCAAGCATCAAGAGCTTTCCAGCCACATGTGTGTAAAAATCTGTTCCCGTGCCACGTGACCGAGGAAGAGGCACAGATCCATTACACAATAATAAAAATATGCCTTTGGCAACGTGGAGCCAAAGTGGAGCTGCTGCAGGGAGCTCAAACTACGCACAAGAAGAAGTAAAACAGGAATAAAAAGGACCAAAGTCAATCCTGCACAGCCCTCCCAGGACCTGCTGTGGCAGGGGTGGGGATCGCTGTGGGATCTGCAGCAAAACATCTGCCTGAAGCCCTGGGGGCTGCCAGTGCCTGTCAGGATCTCACTGAGGAGGAGATCAGGCTGGTGAGTAGACCCACTTTTCCTTTTCTTTCCTCTCTCTCCTCTTAACCTTAACTTTGAAAACTTCCCAAATAAGGTCTGAGTCGCTGGAGCACTCAGGTTTCCAAAGCCTGCACAGGAATCTGTAAAGGCAACAGTTGCCAGTTAAAGAAATAACACCATGAGCAAAACATTTCTCAGTTTTGCTGGGAGTTCCCACCTCCTTCAGCCCGTCCCTGCACTGGGCAGCTGCGAGAGGGTTTGAGCTCGGGGCTAGGGAAGATTTGGCACAGGAATTCCTGGTGTTTCTGCTCCAGACTAGGGAAAGTTTGGCACAGGAATTCCCGGTGCCTGAAGCCAAGAGAGCACTGCAGGTTCAGGACAGAAGGTGCATCCTTTGCCTTCCCTCCTTTGCCTTGCTTTGTGCAACAGCAGGGAACAAATCAAACCCCTGTTGGTGTAAGGACTTCCCTAGCTCCTCCTATCACCTACCATTTCAAATCTATCCATTTCAGGTGTTCTGTCACTGCTGTCACACTCGATTTTACCCAAATCAGCCTTGCACCCGAGGGCTCCTTCTGCTTCCAGCCGGGGACGCTGCAGGGCAGTCTCCAGAGCTCAGAATTAGACTCATGGGGATAACGATTCTCTTGAAGATTACAAGAAACCTTGAGGTACACTAGGAAATTGTGAAGCAGAAAGATGGATATTTTGTTTGAGAAAGCCTCAAATATTGAAAGGAAATAGAAAAGAAAGTCATGGTGTTCTCTCACTGCTGGGTCCCCTCATCCTGCTCCTGCCTCCCTCCAAGCAGCAATTCCCCCTGTTCCTATTCCCACCACCACATGGCACAGGGTGGCTTCACTGGCCAAAAAAATCACCATCCAACCTGTATGTGCCACCAAACCCTGCATCTGGCAACCCTCAGGGATTTTCCTGTGGGATTTCAGCCCAGCTGCCCTGGAAGCAGCAGAAAGTACAGCTGATCCTGACTCTTTCAGGCAGGATCTTTTCTTACAGAAACACTTCTTTAATGCACAACAGGCATTGGTCATGGCCCAAAGGTCCCTAACCCTGGTGACAAAGCCATTGGTTAAAATGTCATTGGAAAATCAGCCCTGCTGCTGCACAGCCTCCTGTGCCGGGCTGGCTGCCCATACCACGGAGAGGGGAGATGCTGATCTGCTTCCAATTTGCTTTTTGGAGCTCGTCAGGCCTTCTACATCGAGGAACAATTTTCCTTTTAAGGTGGAACAGCATGAGACTTGTTCTCTTTCAAGAAGATTTCTTGAAGAGGTTATTTATAGATGCTCTTGTGGATGTGGTGGTGCTTTGCATCCCACACATGTCTCTGGGATATGGCATGAAGCTTTCTTGGGGAGCTGTTAATTAGCACCAGCTCTGGAGTCATGCCAGTCCCTGTTTATCCAAGTGCTGGTTCCACAGACCTCCCAACCTCGGGAGATTCTGTTTGCCAGTTTTTATCCCATCAGGTCAACGAGCTGGGTTGTCTCAAGGTAACAGAATTATGGTAAGAAACTTTCAGAGGAGGAACTGCCCTTCCACCCTCTGCTTCTTCTTGCACATTTCTTCTCCACACGAGGCATTCCCAGCTTTTCTCCAGGTTATGCTCCACAACCACAGTTTTTCCCTGCCACAGCTTGTGCCTGTCATCTACCTCCAGACGCCTCTCACTTCTCTGCCCCTTTGGAGGGGTTCCTGAGAAGCAGGGATGCAGCTTTCCTTGTGATCTCCTGCTCCACAGGCATTTTGTTTCCATTTCCATGAGCTCAGAAGCCTTCATTCAGCTTTCCACATGAACACTGTGTGATGTTTTCCATCTCACAAGTCCATTAAACCAACGCCTTTCAGCAGCAGCAAATCAGAGGTGGAGAACCAAAGGGCTTAGCAGCCAAATCCAGCCCTGGATCTGGTTTGCATTTCCCTGTCCTCTCTGCTTGTTCTTAATTATAATATCACAGAACTGGGGGCTCCCACTGTGCATAAATATGTAGGATCAGCTGGCTGGATTTGGAGCATCTAAATATGCATTTCCACCCCTCAGGAGCTGAGAGCAGGATGAGAGCTAAGGCTAACATGGAATTTAGCCAGTGCTTTAAGCATCTTATTTCCACGTAACACTACTGGGGAGCTGCTAAAGATGAGCTGCAGTGGGGAAGGGGATGAGACTCATCTGGGACAGGCAAAAAGCACTAAGGCCTGGCCCAAAGCCTGCCCAGCCTCTCTTCTGAGCCCTGCCCTGCATCACACGATGGGCTTTGTGCTTTGAGGAAACCCCAGTGACCCAACCACGGGCAGGTCATGCTGGGGATGTTCACACCAAACCCCTTCTTCTTCTTCCACTCCCCTGGTCCCAAGCAGCTCCTTTCTGCCCTCCTCTGCCATTGCTCCCGGTGTTTTGGGGGAAAAGAGACTCAGGCAGCAAAACAAAATGAGGGATGGCCACAGGTACAGACCTGGAGAGGAGTTAGTTTGATAAAAATATTGGTCTGACCTAGAAAACTCTGTGAGCCAAGTCCTTGGAATCACATCACACCGAAGCAAACAGCTCCCCCGCCCTGCCAAGACAAGCCAAATAATCTCCCATTTTCCTGCAAGTTTCTGCACCAGCCCATGCCAGCGGTGCCCACCCAGCTCCCAAATCCCATCTCCTCCCCACAGGTGCACCATGATCTCTGCCGTGCTGCTCCTCTGGACCGTGCCCTGTGTGGCAAACCACATCCTGGGCGGCTTTGCCAAGCGGGAGCTGCAGGAGGGTGCCCAGCTGGCCTGCAGCCTGCCCGGGCCCCCCGGACCCCCCGGGCCCCCCGGCCTGCCCGGGGCTCCCGGCACCGTGGGCAGGATGGGCTTCCCAGGCAAGGATGGCAAGGACGGCCAGGACGGGGACAAGGGCGAGCACGGCGACGAAGGTAAGAGAGAGGTGCTCAGCAGAAGAGTGGAAAGGTGGAAGCTGTGGTGCGACAGCCCCTTCACAGCTCCACCTGATGGGAAACTCCTCCGGGAATCCCCGGTGTCCCTCTCCAAGGGGTTCCACTGGCACATCGCGTCCTGAGAGCTGCCCGCAGTCTCTGTTGGCTTCATTTTGTGATGGTCAGGTTCGCCCTAGGCTGAGCAGGGCTCTCCAGAGGACACGAGGAGCTGGTCTCTGGCTCCGCTCGCAGGAAAAGCGGAGCCCCGTGAGAAAGGGCAGGCTCGGCTGCAGTCCCGGAGAGTGTAACGGGACAGTGCTGGCCACAACCCGGAGCAAGCAGAGGCGAGGCGGGGCTCGGGATCCCGGCGGGGCCGGGAGGAGCAGCGCTTTCCCCCTGCCTCGCTAGAGAGCACTCCTGCCTCAGCAACGCCAGCCAGCCCTCCCCACACCGGCAGTCTGCAGAGCACATTTCCAGCCACAGCTGCCTTTCAATCTGCTCTTGCTACAGCAGGACAAGAGACACTGCATAAATCCTCTGATATTGCTCGTATCAGATACCACCGAGCCAGAATCGCTGCCAGCCCAACCCCCTTCCCATCTCAAGGCAGCCCCTGCCCCTGGTGTTTGCTGGTTCATCCCCCGAGCTGGGCTGAGCTGGGCTTTTTACCGTCTCTAGATTTACTTTTACCTTGTTTTAAAACAGTTTCATGGAGAAAAAAAAAAAAAAAAAAAAAAAAAAAAAAGAGCAAAATCAACGAAAAACCCCCACCCAAACAAAAAAAGACACGAGATTAAAATACTCACCTGCTCAAAGTGAGGCTCTGAAAACTTCACAAACCTGCCCCAATCTGTAAAACCCAAACATTTAAAGCTTGTTCTTTAATTCCTCCTTCTTCTCAAGTGAGCCAGATAACGGAATCAGAATTTTCGTCCTTGAAAAGGACAGAGTTCTACTGTTACCACACCAACTCCCTGCCTACCCTGGCTGGGGAGTTGTCCCAGATAGATGTCCAGCCCCTGCTGGGATTTCATTTGGATTCTCACACCAGCAATGTCTTCCTGCTAAATGAAATCCCTGCTGCACTGCTCTATCCCCCTTCCTCCTGCTGTATCAACTCTTTCCCTCAAAAGTGATAAGAAAAATTGAGATCATTTGTCTTCCAGGTCCCCAGGGCAGAACAGGAAACCCCGGCAAGCCAGGCCCGAAGGGGAAAGCAGGAGCCATTGGCAAGGCAGGGCCCCGGGGGCCCAAGGGTTTAAAGGGAAATCCCGGGAAAAACGGGGCCCCGGGGAAGAAAGGGCCCAAAGGGAGCAGGGGTGACCCTGGGCTGCCAGGACCCTGCAGCTGCAGCGCCAGCAAGGCCAAATCTGCCTTCTCCGTGGCCGTGTCCAAGAGCTACCCCCGGGAGAGGCTGCCCATCAAGTTTGACAGGATCCTGATGAACGAGGGGGGACATTACAACGCTTCCAGCGGGAAGTTCATCTGCAGCATCCCAGGGATTTACTACTTCACCTACGACATCACTTTGGCCAACAAGCACTTGGCCATTGGCCTGGTCCACAATGGCCAGTACCGGATCAAGACTTTTGATGCCAACACCGGGAACCACGACGTGGCCTCTGGATCTACCGTCCTGGCGCTGAAGGAGGAGGATGAGGTGTGGCTGCAAATCTTTTACTCAGAGCAAAATGGGCTCTTTTATGATCCCTACTGGACAGACAGCTTATTTACTGGATTCTTGATTTATCCTGACCAAGATTATCTCAACGAAGTGTAGGATGAGAAACTATGGGAAAAAATGGGAAATGGGCCTCAATCCAGCAAAGTGTGGCCTTACATGGGACATGTCTGGGATTATCAGATGATTCCACATTTGCCTATGGGATTATCAGTTGATTGCAGCCTGTATGGGCTATTCAGACTTCCTTGATGCCATCAAACCCACAGGGTACCAGGTTTACAGCAGCCTCATGAAGTCTCCCAAAGCCACCCTTATATATTCCATTATTATTCCAACATCCCACGGACATGTAACTCAAATACTGGTGAAGAATGCTTTGGTTATTGCATTGTTATAATAAAGCATGGAAACCACCATTTTCCTAAAGCTGAGCAGGGAAATGCCATTGATGCTGGAGATTGTGTCACTGGGCCTCCTCCCCTACACCCCAGCACAATCCCTGTAACGGAATTGGGCTTTGCCAGCCAGCTCAGAGTCAGGAATTTGTCAGCTGGAGTTGTAGAAGTCCCTCCCAGCCCTATCAAGGCAGTTGTAACAGCAAAGGCATCTGGTCTGCACAGGAAATGATTAAGAGGTCTTGTTTTTAAGGTTCAGGGCTCCTCTCAGGGCACAAAGTGGTGCTCTGAGCACCTCTGGTGTCCTTCAGAGCAGAGAATCAGAAGGGTTTGGGTTGGGAGGGACCTTAAATCTCATCCTGTTCCACTCCTGCCAGATATTTAGGAATGGGGTAAGCATTAACATGAGGATGTTTGTAATACCAAGAAAGAGACAAAGACAGAACTTTATTTTATTGATTTTATTGTTGGATTTCAGTGCACTGGAAGAGACTGGCCTTGCTGCCTTAGGCAATCTTTTTGCTGGTCCTTTTGTAGACTACACCAGAAGAGGTAGAAATCTGGAAGAAAGAACAAACCAAAACTTTGGTTGAACAGTGTAATCAGAGCTCCAGAGTCCCAGGGAAACAGCCCTGGGGATGGCTCACAGAATGTCCTTCAGATTTTTTTCTGAACTTCAAATTTTGAGGATTGTCTTTGTTTTTTATGAACTACATGGGATCTTAGAGCACTCACCTCTACCAGCTTCCCCCCACAGATCTCTGCAGTGTGGCAGTAGTTGGGGAACTCAGCTACAAGTTTCCCATTTTCTATTTTGACAGTTGCCTGTAAGAGAGAAAGGGTTCACATTGCTGGGGTTTCTGTTACCAGATTCTATAAACACCTGCACACCTGATGCTGGAAGTTTATGAGACAGAGGTTGTGTTTTGCACAGGTGGCCTCATGCACGGAGCTAAAATCTGTGGGCTTTAGTTCTTGAATGTTCACAATTTAAACACACACTTGTTCATCTTCCAGTTCCTGCAGGTTCCAGATCTCCACATCACTCATTAACAGCTCTGAAAACAGTCCTGGCAGGCAGCCCAGGAATGAGTAATGATGGAATCAGGGGATCCCAGGATGGTCTGGGTTGGAAAGGGCCTCAGAGCCCTTCATGTTTCACCCCCTGCTGTGGGCAGGGACTCCTTCACTAGGCCTGACACAGGTTTGCTTTTCACCCGAAATCCAAATCCCCCTGAGGCTGGGGAGCTGAAGGGCCCCATGAATTTACCTTGAACTTCTTCCCTCCCATGGTCTCCATGTCTGCCTCCTTGCCCACGGTGAAGCTGTTGGTGGTGGTGCGGCCTCCCGGGAAGTGCTGTGTCCAGGTGAAGTCGTTCCCATTCTGCACCACTTCAGTCACAATTTTGCAGTTCCTTCCCATTTCAATCTTGTCACTGGGGAGACCTTAAACAATAAAAAAATGGAGTTTATCAAACCTAAGCTGAATTTGAACTGCAGGATGGTAGCGGTGTGTTTGTTCTCAGAGCATCTGATTTGTTGTTCATTTCTTATTTTTAACTTTTTTACAACATCAAAGCTCTGAGTTGAAATGACTGATGTAAAGAAAGATATTGGTACATTAATGCATCTGCTAAAATAAATCTTGCATTCTTTTTCCTAAGAAAGAATACACAGGAAAAATATACAAAGTACATCAGACATTCCCTTCTCCTTAACCTACACATGCAATGCTTGGAATTTCATGTGTGGGACCTTGGTCTTTTGCTATTTAGCTGCACATACCTATTTTTATATTTGCTCCTGCTCTTTAACTAGATGCACATGGAATCGTGGAATCTTTGGACAGTTTGGGTTGGAAGGGACCTTGAAGATCATCCAACCCAAGCCTCTATCCCAGGCTGCTCCAAACCCTGTCCAGCCTGGCCTTGGGCACTTCCAGGGATCCAGGGGCAGCCACAGCTGCTCTGGGCACCTGTGCCAGGGCCTGCCCACTCTCACAGGGAAGAATTTCCTCCTAATATCCCATCTAACCCTACACCCTGCAAGTTTGGATCCATTCCCCCTTGTCCTGTCACTCCATTCCTTGTAAAGTCTCCCTCCACATTTCCTGCAGCCCCTTCAGGCACTGGGAGGCCACAGCTGGGTCACTCCAAAGTTTCTCCTCTCCAGCCTGAACCATCCCAGCTCTCCCAGCCTTTCCCAAGTATTTTTATCCAATCCATGCCCCGTTCCTGACCCCAGCCAGACTCACCAATCTTCTGCACAAAGGCATCGTAGTTCTCGTCTCCCTCGAACTCATATTTGCCAGTGAATGCCATTGTTCCCTTGGGATGAGCCTGGGGAAGCAGAACAGCAGCTGGATCAGAGCAGAATGGATCAGCTGGGCTCAGCTCTGCCTTTAAATCCAGCCCAAGCTCTCAGCCCACCTGGCCCACACCCCTTGGAAATGGAGCTTTATGGCCCCTGTGAGTCACAGCGATGCCATCGACCTGTGTGAGATCCGAGGTTATCAGGCAATTGTCTTTGCCAATAACCTGGAGATCAGCAGGAGTCAAGGCCAAAGGCTCAGCTTCCCTTTAGTGCAGATTTAAACAAAATGATGTCTTTTTTCTTTTAAGATTTCACTGGTTTTGCATTCAGGATGGAATGAAAATAAAACAATAATGGACCATGCACTGGTTCTCAGCTCTGAAGAGAAAGATCTGAGGAAACTTGTGTCACCACCAGGGTTCTTTTGCACTTTTGATTTAAAAGTGGCTTTAAAACAACTCTTGACTATTCTGAAAACATGTTTGACACTTAGTTTGTTAGTTAAAACTCCTTCAGCTTAATGCCAAGATTTCTGGACTCAAGGAAACTTCCCTCCCAGCTGGAGCCCACTGCAGAGCAGAGCAGCGTTAGCACGGGGAGCAGGGCAGGGGTGGCACAGGGGCCTCAGTCCTCACTGCTGAGCTCCACAGGGATCTGCTCAGCCTTGGGAAGGAGGTCCATGAACTCGAGCCATAAACTCTCCTGCCCACATAAAACTTGCAGGGACAATTCACTGGTAGAGTAACACCACAGGGACCTTGGGAGAGAGATCAAGCTGGATAAGGAAAGCAGCCCAGTCCTGTGTAAATGGAAGGAGATAATCAGATTATATGAACAGTACTTGAGCTTTTATACTCCCTGTCCATAAAGATCAGATTGTATTGATAGCTGTCAATGCTGAGATGAGATTCAAAAATGCTGACAGTTCCACACAGACATGGCCAGGATATTCCATAATGCCATGACATGATTCTGCAAGGAGCAGCTATGCAGAAAAGCTGCATTTGAAGGTACCAGCATGATGTAAATTCCAAGTGTGCGGCATTTGGAGACGGCCAACAGGAATAAGTTGTCAGAGAAGTAAAACTCTTGTGGAAGCTCATCCCCAAAGGAAAAGGTCATCCAAAGTGAGCAGTGAATTCCCTCTGCCTCCCGAGTCAGCTGCCTCTGATATGCAAAACAGCCGAGCCTTCAAATGCTGCTGGGAACAGAGAGAGCTTTAAGGAGCCGAATCAAAGCCTCGGATATCTTTACTTTGAGAATTTGCTTGCACAAAATCATAACACAACGTTTTTGCATTCCTTTTGTCTGGGGAGTCCCCTTGCCCTTGGGTGGCTCCCAGCAGCCTCCCAGGTTTATTAACCTTTCGGAAGAGCTGCAGAAAGCCAGGGAGATTCACTCGGAGACAAAACGAGGATAGGGGAGGTAATTCCAGCAGTGACTGCACCAGGCAGTGCCGGGCTTTGAAGTGCTTTTAGAGCTGGATTGCAACTGAACTGGGAGTACGGATTCAAAACATCAGTGGGAACTCTCCAGTGACCGCAGAGTTCCACTTAATGACTCCCTCCGAATGAAACTTGCTGGGGAAAGCCTGTGGAGCCCTGAACCAGCCGTGGCTGGCAGTTCCAGCAGCCCTCCTCAGGAAATGTTAATGATTATTAATTCCTCTGGTACTCAGAGTAATCATTGCTAATGAATTCAGGATGAGCTCATTTGGCGTTAATGCTCTGGCTAATTCCAGGGGAGTCCTGTTAGCTCGGCCTTGTTAAATGCCCGTTTAGTCTGGTCCGAGGTGCTGCTGCTCTCCAGCCCTAAAGAGCAGAGAATTCATTACCAGAATGGGGCTGAATTATTGCACAGCTTGGACAGAGCTCAGAGATTGCACAGAAATGCACCTGGCAAGCTGCACAGGTGATACAGCACAGCCTGTCCCTGCCCAGAGGGGACAACAGAACCAGGACAAACAGGAGCTCCCCACACCTCCAGAGACACCTGCAGGGGAGGAAGGCACGGATCTTCCAAAAATCCTCTTATCCCTAAAAGAAAATTCAGTTATTTTGTGTGACAACACTCCATCAGGAGAACCTTCAGCGTGTCTGGGTCTCCAGAAAAGAAATTTCCAGAAAAACAAGACAACCAAAGGATTCATCCAGGCTGCACAGGCTGGCAGAGCCTCTGTAGGAAGGGTTTGCATCCCACTGAGTGGAACCTCGGGGGGCTGCTGAGGTCTGGGCTGGGAATTAGAGACAGAAAACTGAACCTGGGGAAAATGTACCTGGTACCACAACTTTCTGGGAATTTAATTCCCTCCTTTCTGCAGGATTCTTCCCTTTTATGAGCTATTTATCAGTGGTATCCAGTTAAATGGGATAGGGATGGAGAGCAGGAATGGGAAGCTATCTTGAATTTTGTTAAGCCAGACAAAATTTGTGTATCCCAAAAAGGCACAGGAAGAGTAATTTTGGCTGCTCTCAATTTGGCTCCCACAAAACTGCTCAGATTCCTTTGAAGTATCATCCTTGGATTAAGAGCCACTGTGGAATATTTTGAACTCCAATGGTTTTAGTCTAATATAGACAATATTTCAAAGGTTGCTAAAAAGGAAGATATAATTCAACTTTATCAGCAGAGTCTTCTGGTCAAAAATCAGAGTTAAAGCTCCTCTCTCTATGGATTTCTTATATAGAAATAGATAAAGTTCTAATAAAGTTAATAACTGACTGCCCTAAAGACAGGAATTGTTGCAACTCTTCCAGACTTTTCTGAGCAAACCCCAAAGCCACCCCCTTTATCTGCACAGTTCATGGGCTGTGTTATAAAGATTTTATTACTTGATAATATCTGTGTGATTGTCCTTGCTGACACATCAGATAACACAGCTCCAAATGGAGCTTATCCTCCAGGGAATCTAATTGGGATTTCCTCACACATTGTGGCATCCAGAGAAATCCTGTTGTTCCAGAGCATTCCCTCAGCTCTGGCAATTCCATTCAATTCCATCACTGCTCTTTTCTTTCCCTGAGGCCACATCTGGTTTGCAGTTGAGCTTTTGGTATTCCCAAGTCACCTCCTCTCTGTGTCACCCTCTGAAGCCTTTCCTGCTCTCCCTTCCCCTGCAGCTCCTGCTCAGGCGCAGCTGGAGCAGCACCTGCCTGGAGCTGGGGAGAAACCACCCCAGGAACCAACCAGAAAGGGATTTGATCTGAAATAAACTCAAAGGCAGACAGGAGAAACCAATATTTAAGTGAACTTTTCTTATGTGAGTGCAGTGTTTAGTGAGTGCCCCACTGAAAATACTGATCCAAGTCAAGTGTGTGGGGACAGAGTCTGAGCACAGAAGGATTTCTTTCCTTGAAATACAAGAAAAGCCAGTTTTCTCTGCACAGAAAGCCTCTTCTGGGCCTCAGCTTGCTTTGATGTGTGTGATTCACAGCAACATCTCACTGCATTCTTTCAGCTCTTTGAAATTGTTTATATTGCCTTGGATACATTTATCAGGAGAAGAAAATACACTTCAGTGGCAGAGAAAATACACACATTTCACGTGCCATTCCTTCCCCACCTCCACACCAAGCAGATCTTTGCATCTCCTTGTTCCAGGAACTGCTTTTATTACATCTGGTGTCCCTCTTCTACAGTTTGATTTATTCCTGAGTTGCTCAGCACTAAGTTGGCTCTTCTTAATCAAACAACATTGATGGAAAAGTGGGAAAATGAGACTGGGTTGGTAACAGCTGTGATTTTCTCAAATCCTGGAATAAGCCACATTTCTCTTATTGATTCCTTCCAGAACCAGAAGAAAAATGTGGAAAACACTTCAAAATCTGAACTTCTACTGAAGTGTTGTTTTACTCCAGCTGTTTCCCTCCTAAACAATGGGAAAGCATCAGGGGCCAAAAAGCTCCTAAAAAATGGCAGATTGGCTCAGTTGGTCAGATCAGGGTGCTGGTAACACCAGGTTTGTGGGTTCAGTCCCTGTATGGGCTTAAGAGTTGGGCTTGATACTTTGTGGATTCCTTCCAACTCAGAACATTCTGTGATCTGGACATTTGTTTATTTTTTAAAACTTGATTTTT
Organism: Cyanistes caeruleus; assembly: GCF_971803275.1. Taxonomy (NCBI): domain Eukaryota; kingdom Metazoa; phylum Chordata; class Aves; order Passeriformes; family Paridae; genus Cyanistes; species Cyanistes caeruleus. Next base: position 1,296,834 of record NC_141715.1, read on the forward strand.
AACCAAAGTTTGCCTTTTCCAATGGCTCAGACTGGTAATGTGCACAGGTCACTCTCAGGGTGCTTGAAAGCTCAGTGACTGGGTAGGAGCCAACTTTCCAAAATTCTGCTTCCTCGGGCACAAAGTGCTCCTGCAAAATCTCCTTTTGAAAAGAATTTGCATCCAGGAGTAATGCAGGATCCTGGCTGTCCCTGTGGCTCCCCTGGTGGCTCCAGGAGCAGCAGGATTTGTCTGACAGCCAGGTGAGCTCACCTGTGCTGGGCCACAGCACCATCCAGTGCTGGCTCCCAGGGACAAAGCTGCAGCTTCAAAGGCAGGAGGGAAAAGGAACCAAAACACCTCAGCTCTCCCCACATCAGGATCACAGGATCACAGGCTGATTTGGGTTGGAAGGAGCCTAAAGATGCTCCATTTCCAACCCCCTGATGCAAAGTCTGGGTGCATAATATGGATTTTGAAGCTGAAAGGGAATCTGTGGGGTTTCTGTTGATCTCAAACCCATCAATCTGCATTTCTGCTGAGCTTTTCTACCTGTGATCTGTACTCAGAGCCTGTTTATACCGTGTTTTGGAGGGGATTTTTAATCTGCTCTGTTGCCACCCAGCATTGTTTGCAAGCCAGGGCTCGCTAGGACTCTTTGGCCAGAGCATTTGAACCTCCTGAGTCCCAACCTGTGGCTGCCTCCCCCTCCTCTCCCAGAATAAAACCTTGCAGGTTATTGGTACTCCCTGCTGTTCTCTGCTGAGCCAAGGCCAAACCCTGGTTCTGTTTTCCCTCCCTTCCTCAGAGGTGGAAAGCAGCTCAGGGAAGGTGTTTGGGCTGTGTGTCCGTGCCTGAAGGAGGAATTCCTCCAGGGAAGCAGGGAATGAAGCCCTGCAGTGGCTGTTAGCCATGGAATGATGCTCACAGGGGTGGGAGCAGCAGGAGAGGTTTGTCCAGCCCCTGTGGGTAAGGACTGGGAAAAAGCAGGAGCACACAGGGATGGGAGCAGCAGGGAGAGGTTTCCCACCCCTCCAGCCAGGATTGATTCCATGGGGTCAGCACAGCACCAGGCTCAGGAAGCAGCTCTGTGCCCCTCCTGCACTGCCAAGCCCAGCAGAGCACACGAGGCTGCAGATCTGCCCATCCTGGGAATGGGAATCCCAGCAGAGCAAGACCCAGGGAATGCTGCAATCCTCCAGTGCTAATTTAGGGTCTTGTTTGAGAAAAAAATCCTCCTCCTGCAGCAATGGCTTTGTTCTGAGAGGTTTGGTTTTGTCTGGTCAGTGCCTGCTCTTTTAAGTCATTGTGACCTACATACAGAGAGGATCCAAATAAAAAATTAAAGAGAAAGAGCTCTCTGTGACACTGCCTGGCTGAGCCAACCCTGCAGCTCTGTGGCCTCTGGATTATTTTTTCACACAGGGCCAGATATGAGTTTATATAAATTCTGTATGGTTGGGTTCTTCTCTTCATTTTCATATGAATGTTTAAATATCCCTCTTCAAGGAAAAATGTAGAGTTTACCCACTGAGGGTGAAGGGATGGACACACCCTTGCTAGAGCTGTTATCCTGATAAAATAAAGAAAGATCTGGCCTGGAGCTGTGCCTGTGAATGAAGCCCAGGGCTGAGCACAGGAGCCGTTCTGGGAGCTGCCACCTCAGCTACCCTGAGCCCCAGGTTCCTGTGCCAACCCAGGGCACAACCCAGGCTTAAATCATTTTCCCCAGGACATTTTGATGAGGTTTGGATGGCACAAGGAATTACTCTGGAGATGTGGAATCCAAGCCCTGCTCTAACTCCCATTTGCCGTTCTGGGAGCTGCCACCTCAGCTACCCTGAGCCCCAGGTTCCTGTGCCAACCCAGGGCACAACCCAGGCTTAAATCATTTTCCCCAGGACACTTTGATGAGGTTTGGATGGCACAAGGAATTACTCTGGAGATGTGGAATCCAAGCCCTGCTCTAACTCCCATTTAAATCAGGATTACTGGGACCATGACTCCCGCTGACTGCTCATTAAGCTGGGTGAGATCAGTCTGGGACCTGCCCAGGGGCTGCAAACCGATTTCATACCGCAAAGATCTGCTCCACCTGGAATAACCCAAGCCCTGAGCTGAAGGAGAGCTGGGCTGCAATCCCTGCAGCACCTGAGAAACAAACGAACTCCCAGGGCCCGAGCTGATGCTCCTGCAGCAGGGGCTGCACAAAGAAGCTCCCCCAGCCTGGCACCTTGCCCTGCTCCCAGAGAACAACTGGCATTTCAGCCCAGCCGAGGGAAGCAGCTGGCTGGGGGTGAAGGAAGAAGCAAATTAGAGTTTATGGGGATCAAAGAAGCCCACATCACTCCTTGTGCTTGGGGCTGTGAGGCCAGCTCGCATCCACCTCTGCTGCTGATTGGTTTTTTGACAGGAATTGCTCCCCAAACAGTCATGTTCAGTGATTATTTGTCTCCTTCCCTCTTCCCCTGATTACAGCCAGACTGGGACATCCCTGATCCGCATAGAAATGAATATTTGAAAAGGCAGGGCTGTCCTCCAAGGGCCCTGTGTGCCATTAGGCCTCCAGATTTACTGCCCCACCAGAGGCCAGGGGGTAATGAGGCAGCAGCAATGGGCTGGAGTCAGGAGAAAGGAGCTCAGAGAAAGGGATTTGCCTTGGCACATTCCTGACTGCAAATTAAAATTATCACCGAGGTCCTGCCTCTGCACGAGGCATTTTCAGCTGATTCTGTAGCCCCACTGCAGAGCCTGCTGTGCAGCGAGCAGCTCCTGTTGACTCAGCAGTGTCCCGTGTTTTGCCTGTGCTGATGGGCAGCAAGCGCCACCATCCAAAAGCAGAGCACATTGAAACAGGACTTTGGCTGTGTCACTGCGGTGGATGAGGTTCTGCTGTTCCCTGGCTCTGCAGGAGAGGTTTTCCCTCGGAGCTGAGCTCTGTCTGCTCCCTGTGGGCCCTGCCAGGAGCACAGATTCGCCCAGGGCTCCGGGGGAGGCACCGGCACTGATGGCAATCTGTGCAGCCAGGCTGATCCAGCTGCAGCAGGAATGCTGATGAACGCCAGGAATTGCATCCTCCCCGTGGAAAACACATCCCAGCCCCGGCACCTCAGCTCAGTCCTGCAGCCACCTCTGCAATCCAACATCTCCAGCCTGGGCTCGCTGGGCACCTTCTCTGCAGGTCTGTGCTGCTTAACGCTCGGAACTGACTCATGCTTCCCCTCATTTGGGAACATTCGAGAACTTCCTTTGGCCTGACCACATCTGACTCACCCCGGGTGACTTCAGAAATTCGAATCAAATTGAGATTGGCAGAGAAAAAGCAAAACTAAAGTCAAATTGTAACTACTGATGTGACAAAGTATTCCTGCCTCCAGTCTGCAGGCAGAGGAGGATTTATCGGGTCTGTCACTGGGCCAAGCCTGCATGCACCAGCCAATCTGATTTGATTCTGAGGGGAAGATATCATGAGTATCAGGAATCCCTTTTATATTAAATTTATCCCCTAGAGGAAAACCCTTTGCAATGGCAAAAAATTCCCTGTACCACAGAGATAAAGATTCCCAAAGGCCGCTCACACACGGCAGTGAATCCGTGGTGAACACGCAGAGAAACAGTTTCACGTTCCCCAGATACAACGTCCTGGAGAACAGGGTTTTCACTGCAAAGAGCTATTTTGTTTGAGGAGCTTACACAAGCATTTAAACCTTTCCCATTTCATGCAGGAGACAGTTGCCAAGTCTGTTCTGTGCCTGCAAGCACGGATGAGTACAGAGGATGCTTTGTGAGGACTGATTGTATTCCATTTTTACCAAATTTTAAACAGCGCTGATTTTTACTTCTTTCATTCTTCATCTCAGCGAGGACAAGAGATTTTCTCCTTCTTCCTCTGTTCCTTCCTACACTGGGGAAGGAACTTTTGGCTGCTTTTATGCAGAATCCTGACTGAGAATTCTCCATTCTCATTAAGGGATAACTTGATTCAATCCTGGCAATTCTTTTGGGATCCAACCCCTCACCTTGCACTGTGTGATTCACCAAGGGAATTTCCTACAGAAATGTGTCCCTTGACAGGTGCAGCATGAAATTCCAGATCTCAGAACATTTTTGGCATTCTGAGGGATGACAAAGCAGAACAAACAGAGCACCCCAGATATGTCCTGGACTGAAGCACTGGAGGTGGAGAAGGAGCAGCAAAGCAAAGCAATGGGGGGGCTCTGGTATGAATTCTCCAGTGCAAACCTCAGAAACACAAGGGATGAACCCTGTGAGAAGGGCAGATTGCTTGCAAACAGCAGCTGTAATTCTCAACCTTTTCCTCAGTACAAATACAATGACATGGGTACAGTTCATTTGTTTCTCTTACCATCTTCCATCCCTTTTTATTCCAGAAATTAGGCTGAGCCTAACTGGAGGAAGCCTACAATCTTGCAGCAGAGCAGTCATTACTGGCTGCTTCCTTTTCGGCATCAAGTACCTCTGTTGTGGTTTCATTTCTGTATTTTCTAAACTAGTATGAACAGTGCCTGGAGAATGCATTTTTTAGAGCATTTCTCAATGTTTTGGAAGCCTTACCTTGCCTACTACCAAGAGAAACAACCACACACTTCCAACCAGTTGTTCCAGTGAACAGAAATAAATTCAAGTTGGCAAAGGTATCTTTTCCCAGCAGAGTTTGTGTTGCTTAGCACGGTGGTTTCAGCAGCAGTGGGGAAAGAACTGTTAAAAATGAAATATTATCCAGCTCCAGCAGCACATGCTGGGCACTACAGCTTGGGCCCTGCTCTGTGATAAACCCCACATGGGGGATTAGATTAGGGGAATAGACAGAAATGCAAAGTAGCTACACCAACACATTTCCTCACGAGGGTGGTGGCACAGTCGTTGAAGGCTTGAATTTTTATTTTTGTTATTTACTGAAGGGTGAGTGGGGAGAGTTTCACTGGGCCGGCTCTAGAAAGAGGGTCAAAGGCAAGATCCAGCACCTGATCCCAGGGAATGCAGTTAAAAGCATAAACAGTGCTTTGCAAATCATCATGAGTGGTTCTAATTACATTCATCTTCTGCCTTTGGAGCTGCTCACGGACAGATGTGCAAGAGTCACAGCTGAGTGACCCCTGACAGAGATGTTCTCATTCCTGCCCTTTGTCACTTTGAGGACTTGTCTGTGACAGGACCAAGGAAAAGGACTTTTTAGAGTTTCTATTCTGATCGCATCACTCCAACTCTACACTCCCTAAAACTCTTGACAAGCAACATTTACTATCTTTTTGCATAGATCAACACATGTCCTTATCAAATCTCTCACGTCAGTCAGCTCTGCCGTGGGTTTGTGGAGCGGCTGCCAGTCACTCACTCTGCCATTGCAAATCCCAGTGGTTTATTGATTCCAGAATCAGAGCCACAGCCTGTTTTGTTCTGGAGGTGATGGGATGTTTTTAACATGGCCTGAATTAGAGTCTCTGAATGAGGGCAATACAATTTCCCAACCACTGACAATCCCGGGAGGGTAACAGAGCAAACTCTTGGTGCGATGAATTCTTTCTCTTGCTGTGCAAGCCCCTTGCAAATTGGGTTGCTCAGAGTCAGAATTTACAGTATGTAAATTCTCAGTAATGTCTCAGTAACTCTTCATTTAAGGAGAGAAATTGGTTTGTAATTTATGGAATAACTTGATGATCTGAAAGACCAATTCTCTGGTCCCTGTGTCATTGTCAAGGATAACATCTAGCACTTACACAACACTTCATCCTCAAGTTGTTTTTGAACCTTCACTATAATTAAACCACATCACTCTTGTGTGAATGAAATGTTATTGTCCATTTTCCACAGCCAGCAGAGCTGAGGCTCCAGTAAGTGCCAAAGAGAAGGACACGGTGTCACAGGCAGTTGGCAGCTGCTCCTTCAGCTCGGGAAGTACAAAGGATCCAAATGATTACCAGTCAATTCTGCTTCCTCCATTGTCCTGTCTCCTTGAGCTCTGTCAGCAACAAACCTCCATGAGAACACACTGTGTAGGATTCCCACTCCTCTAATTAAGGTGTTTTACCCTTCCTGCTATTCCTGTTTGAAATTGGATCCATCTCCAGGGACCACAGGTGAGGAAAGGTCACACCTCAGCAGCTGGACACTCTTGATGTGAACAGAGCTTGGCTGCAGATGTAGAATAACCTCAGAAACACCACAAAGAACAAAAAAGTTGCTCTGACATATTTATGGCTAAAGAGACTTCTGTAATTTCTCAGAAGACTTTTATGAGAAATTCTCTATTAATTACCAAGCTGCCTTATCTACAGCTGAGTTTGGCCTCCCAATCTGTCCTGGCTGCATTTGCTCTGAATGGAGAAATCCATGGAGACAGAGTGTGGATGCCCCAGCACCTGCAGCTGCACAGGCTGCAGAGGAAGGCAGAAACCAGCCAGATTTCGAGATAAAGCAGGAAGTACCTTCAGACTCCATTTCCTCACAATTACGAAGTGAGATGTCAGCAGTGAGACAGTGCCAGTACTTCACCCCAAGGACTCACAGTCACCCTTTTTTTTTAAAGCAAATCCCAACTATGGAAATCCATTTCAATCAATTCTCCATACAGACATTAGATAAAGCCCCACTCATTGACTTCATCTCTTGTTCACAAGAAATGCAGCACATAATTGACTTTTCAGATTGCAGGGCAGAATTCTGGGACACGTGTGCCTGCAGTGAGATTTCCCAAATCCTTTAATGCTCATTCCTAAACCCCACAAAATGAGCTCCATGTTCATAGGGCCACAGAAATCAGTTACCAACATTTCAGGAAGGACTGATGATTTTCTTACCCCAAACTAACTTTCTGTAATAATTCACTAACAAATTTCAATCCAGCTTAAATATAATTAACAATTGTTGTAAGAACATTAGTTTCCTAACCTGTTAGAGGAGCAGTGAGTCTGCAGCACACAACTAAGAGCGAGATTTACTTTCAGTTTATTTGCCTGTGTCCCTCTGCATTGCCCATGTGCATTGGTTACACTTTTTTCTTTTTAACTTAGAAAGCCTTGAACACTCCCCAGCAGCAGATCATGCCTTGAAAACGCTGACTGCTGGATTTATTAGCACTGTGTAGAGCTGTGAACACTAAACCTGGCTCGGGGAGGGTTTGGTGGCCCTGCCCAGGCTCACAGGAAGCCGCTGTTGCTGCAGCTGGGTTGAGCTGGGCAGCAGAGCTGTGAGGATATAAACCAGATATAATCCAGTGAGGATATAAACCAGATATAATCCAGTGAGGATATAAATCAGATATAATCCAGTGAGGATATAAATCAGATATAATCCAGTGAGGATATAAACCTCAGCCAGGAATGTGGGGAGTCCCAAAGCCTCAGTGGGGCTGGTGGAACTCCAGACTGAGAACATCCTCTCTAAAGTTCCTCCACCCCACTGCAGGTATCGGGAGAGGGATCTGCTATCCCAAAACCTGTCCCTGTAAATGCACACACTCCTTCAGAGCCCTGTGTGCCCACATGGACATGGATCAGCTGCAGCAAGGACAGCACAGGGACCTCTGCAGCTCCTTGGATCCTGCAGCACCACAAATTCCAGCCACTGGGCAACTCCCAGGGCCAGCTCCTTGTGGGGCCTGCTCACACAGCTGCTCCCAAGGAAGCTGAGGGAAGCTGAAATCAGGGATTTGGCTTCACTGGAACCCTGATTTGTGTCCATTTATGAATATTACTCCTTAGAGCCTTGCACTGGGTGCTGGCTCTTCCATGGCAGTGCATTTCCAGGGAACTTGATGCCCAGAGAGTGATGTTCCCACTGCCCAGCATCTAAAAACTCATTAGTTATCACCTGAAGTACTCAGACCTGCTGGGACTGCTCACACTTCCAGTGGAGTTTCAAATCAATATCACTAAAGCTGAGTTCAAAGGTTCCTCTGCCCAGATCCGTCTCATGTCCCAGCTTTGTCCCAGACAATTCCTTCCCTGTGGGTGCTGTGCACACAGCCCCAGCTGGATCTGCTGCTTCCCCACATCCCCTCACTCTCCCCCCACCCAAACTCACAGCTTCCCCAGCTGCTCATCCCAACAATTTACTGCAACACATCTTTATGGAGCTCGGCATTTTTCCTGCCTTCATTTTAATTGTTTTATTCCCTCCGGTTGTCTCCGTTCCTCTCTGTAATTTATCGTTTCTTCTCTCCACTTCTGTCCTTCCTGCCACTTGCTGAACACAGAGAGACTTGTTTTAATTTACAGAGAGTGTGGTAGTGCAATCTGTTTCATTAACTTAATTAGTTTTATTTTGGCAGTTTCTAAAGGTTCTAGGATAGAAAAAAAGACTCCAACCATGCAAACACTCTGCAGACCAGCCACTGTAAGGCAAATCCTGTCAAGGAGATTAGAGGTTAGATTTGAAATAAATAGAAATTAAATGGTGATCAAAGGTATTTGGGATGGTAAAAAAAAATATATAGTGAGGGCTTTTTTGTTAAATTTACAAGTTCCATCCTGCACCCACATGCCTGTGTTGGCGAGGTCGAATGTAAGTTACCTATGGTATTTCTGTGGGGCATTATTCTGAGATATAAATGTCCTTATTTGCCTTTATTTAAAAGCACACACAGCACCTTTCAACATTCAAAGGAGCTGTTTATGTTTTATTTTGATCCCTCAGTAGAGTCAAGCACATAATCCGCTGTTACTGCAGTGAAGCAGAGAACAAGCCATCCACCCACTCTGTTCCCTATGGAGAGCAGGAATTGCTGGGGATGTAAAACACAACAATTTGCATTTAAATGGCCACTGTCCTCCACAAGCAACACCTGCTGAAAAGGTGCGCTCCAGCAGAAGACTGGCAAGAGGAAATCTTCTATTTTATGCCCATCCTTTCCATAAGCCTGAGCTTAACACAACAAAGAGCCTGCTGGGCTGAGCTGTTGGATCTGAGCATCCCATCAGCTCCAGGGCTGAGTGGTTTTAGTTTCTCTCTGTTTTAGTCGGGAATTCCTTGTAGGCTCAGGATTTAGGGCCTCGTTCTCTGCTCAGCAATCACAGGGAACAGGGCCTGAGTGTCCTGAGCACAGAGGAAATATCATCACAAAATAAAACCTCTCCCCTCTGTCGGGAAGGCCGTGACCCTTCAGGCTTCCCTGGAAGGTGGCTGAACTCGGCTTTTGCAAACTTCTGAGTGCAAGGGCCCGTGAATCTTGTGAGGCACAGAATCACAGAGAAGCTGTAGGGAAGGGAATTATTAACTCCTTTTCTCCCCTTTCCACTCCATGTTTTCCACCTTTGCCTGATGTGCCCAGTTCATGGTGCTTTGGAAATGCCGATTTACCTCACAGAAAGCACCGGTCCCTCTGCCTTCCCCACATCAGGGGAGGGCAACAGGAGGGTCAGACCTGATCTGTGGTGACAGGGACAGGACCAGGGAAGGGCTGGAGCTGGGCCAGGGGAGGTTTGGGTTGGATTTTGGGAAAGGTTCTTCCCCCAGAGGGTGCTGGCACTGCCCAGGCTCCCCAGGGAATGGTCCCACCCCCGAGGCTGCCAGAGCTCCAGGAGAGCTTGGACAGCGCTCCAGGGATGGAGCTGGGATTGTTTGGGGTCTGTGCAGGACCAGGAGTTGAACTGGATGATCCTGTGGGTCCCTTCCAACTCAGCATATTCTGTGATCTTCCCTCTCCGCAATGCCATCCCCCCAGTGCTCCTCCAGCACGGGCACCACAGGCTCCCCTGCTCGCACTGTACAACGCAGGTGACAGCACCGGGCTGTGCCTCGCGGGGGAACCGCTCCAGGGCGATCCCAGGAGCTGCCACCCGGGCACCCTGAGGAGCGACACGATCCCTCTGAGAGGCGAGGCGACCCGGCCCCGCCATGGCCGCCCTCCCGCCCTCGCCATCTTCCCCCGTGCGCTCCCGGCCCCGCTTCCCGCCCCGCGACAGGCACTGCGCTCCGCCAATCACCGGAGTCTCTCGGGAGCGACGCCACCCTCCGCCAATCAGAAAGCGGAGCAGCCCCACCAGCCCCTCCCCTCCCCTCCCCAGCGGCCTATAAAGCGCCAAACCACGCCCCCTCTTCCCCTTCCCGGCTCTGCACTGAATGAAGCCCCCGCTGGCCAACGAGAAGTTCCCGCGGGGCCGGATAGACAGGTACACCGACCAATAGGAATGCAGCATTTCGGCGCGTCGGCCAATAGGACGCCGCCTGCGGGCGCGGGGGGCGGGCCCTCCCTCCCCGCGGGCCGTGGCCGTCGCTCCCGCTGCTGGAGGGAGGCGGCGGAGAAAATGGCGGCCATGGCTGCGGAGGCGGCGGCAACTGCGGCGGTGCCGGGGGACGGCGGGGCCGGCGAGGCCGAGCCCGAGATGGAGCCGATCCCGGGCAGCGAGGCCGGCGCGGACCCTCTACCCGCCGTCAGCGAGGCCGTGGAGTCGGCGGTGCCGGATGGCGAGGAGGCCGACGGCGGCAAGGCCGAGGAGCCGCCGCCGGTGCAGCGCGCCCGGAGCCCCGGCGGGACTCGCGAGCCGGACGCGGGAAGGACGGAGGAGCCGCCGAGCAGCCCTGGGGTGGAATCGCCGCGGGCCGAGCCCCGCGCAGCGCCCAGCCCGGGCTGCTCGGAGCCGCCGCAGCCCTGTCCGCCGCCCGAGCCGGCCCGGGAGCCGCCGCAGCCCTGCCCGCCGGCTGCCGGGGGCTCCGCGGGGCCCGGGGAGGAGCCGCCCCGGCCGGAGGAGGAGGAGCCGGATGCTGCCGCCGCCGCCGCGGTGGAGCCCGAGCCGGCGGTGCCCGCGGCCCCGGGCGGAGGGGAGGCGGAGGCGCCGGCGCTGCTGCCCGGCTCCGAGGTGCGGGTCACCCTGGACCACATCATCGAGGACGCCCTGGTGGTCTCGTTCCGGCTGGGAGAGAAGCTTTTTTCCGGGGTCCTCATGGACCTCTCGAAAAGGTGAGAGCTCGGGGGGAGCCGAGCCCGAGCCCCCACCCAGCGCCGAGCACCGGCAGCGCTCCCGGAGCCGCCGGGGGCGGGATGGGGGCGGCCCCGCCGGGACCCTCGTGGGCTCTGCAGCTTCCCTTCCCTCCCATCCCATCGCTTCCCGTTCCATCCCAGCCCTCCTTGGCCCCCGTCCGCTCCGGGCCAAGCAGCTCCTGCCCCCGCGTCCTCCCCGGGGAGCGGAGCAGCAGCTCCCGGGCATCCTCTTCCTCCTCCTCCTCCTCCTCGACCCCCCTCCCGCCCGGGGAATGGGAAAACGGGGGAGCCGGGAGAGGGGCGAGCACCCGGGCACAGCCTTTGGGCTTGGCCGGGGTTCCCAGGGCCCGCAGCAGCATCCCCGTGTGCCGGGAGAAGCAGCCGAGCGCAGAGCTTGGCGTTTATTCCCTGCTTTGTACAGAACAGCCCCACAGATCCGATTGCCCTGTTCGTTCGGGCTTACATTGCCTAGGTAACCTTCTTTCTCACTACGTACTATTTTCCAAAATAATGGTTTTCCTGCTAGGCCGTTGCAGTTATTAATTAGTTCTGATTGCTCCTTGTATGCGATGAACTGGGTGAAGTTTGATGGTTCTTAAATATCCTCGTGGATGGGGGGATTTTTACATATCTCTGAATAACTTAGCAGACAGAAGGACTTGGGGTTTGCTTTTTTTCACTGCCTTTCAATAGTGAGAAGCTCTTGGGAGACCAGAAATTATAGTATCTTACAAACAATCTAGGTTTTATTGGCAGGTGAAAATACTTCTTCGTCGTCGTGGGTTTTTTTCTAGACATGTAAGGACTCAGCAAGTTCATGAGAGAAAAGTGAAATTTAAGCAAGGTTATTTTTTAAAATAATTGGTATGCAAAATATGCAGCACTTTTTCCCCCCAGATTTAAGCAGTGTGTGGACACATGCCTTTTATCGCTCCTTTTATGTTGTTAGTAGCTGTTCAGCAACTTCCTGGAATATTAATATTGTCAGTGGTTCCTAAAAGGAAAATTGTGGGGACCAGCACTTCTGTCTTGGGCCTCAGTTCGTGATTGGGGTTTGACACAAAAGGCCTTTCCTGAACCCCAAGTTTTGGATAATGTCATGGAATGACTTTTTCAGTCTGTCACTTGATGAGGTGTGAAATGCTGAGCAAATCTCCAGCCTCTTGTAGGGTGAAACAGCATCTCAGAGCAGGGCAGGAGGTGACACAAATGAAGTGTAATCCTGGGTAACACACATTCTTTTGTAGGTTTGAACTTGTCCCAGCAGAATGCCATGGCTACCCTGGGCAGGAGTGCAGGAAAATACCAACTTCTCCTTTTCTCCTGAAAGGGATCCTGCCTTCCTAAACACACTCTGGCCACCAAGATCCCACATTTTCGCAGGTTCTCGTGCACTGAGGAGCCTCTGGCATGCAGCAGATCTGCAGCCCTTTGCAGCAGAAGTCAGTTTGCAGGCTGGCCTTGGTGGAAGCATCTCCAACCTCCCTGGGTCCAGGCCCAGCTCCTGGGACAAAGCTTTGCAGTGGGAATTGTGGAAAAGCCATGCAGGGAGGCTGGGGCTGTTCCTCCCAGGTTCTCTTGGCAGTGGAGCTATTTATTCCTTCAGAGGTGCTTTTACATGGGATTCCTGGAGGGGAAATTTAAATTTTCAAGGCCAAGCTCTGCAGAGGGCCTGGACAAGAAGAACTGAGTTTTGAGACATAAGGTCTGTCATATTTGGCTGGTGACGACAGAACGTTGGTAGATAACAGGAGTCTTTATCAGATGTCTCAGAGCAGGAAATGCAGTGGAAAAGAAGCTCTAGAAATAGTCCAAGAACTTCTTACCTCTAAGAAGTTGAAACATTATTAAAAAATGTGTTGCCTGTATGTCCAACAGTTCCATTTTACCACTTCTGTGGTGACTAACAGGTGGTATTGTCTAGGTGTCAGCTTTTCCTTATGTCTGTTTATTTTTGTTTGGTGTAGCAGCACCTGGACTTGCAGAACATGAATATTTCTCATGAACTTCCTTCTGTATCTGTGGCAGGCCCTGGAATTCTTGTCCTAAGTTTTTCCACTGGACCAAAAAGAAAAAAAGAAGGGCAGGGTTAAATGAAAACCACCTAAATCCCATTCATTTACATGACAACACTGGGATTTGCAGCATGGGAGATGGGTGCTTGCTGAATCTGTCTCATTCAAATGCATGGGAATCATCTCCCAAACTTTCCTAATGCCAGAGGGATCAATATTTTTAAGACTGACAGTTCTTACTAAGTAAGTGTCAATTTGTATTAGAATTTACTCATTCAGTAGCTTCCAAAAGTACCTGTGTTCGCTGCAGGTGCTAATGCTGTGTTGGATGATCAGAGGGAAATCATTCCTGTTCCTTTTTGGATCTTGATTTCTCTTTCCCTTCTGCACCCTCCAGAGCAGTGAAGGTGCTGCTTCCATACAGTACTGAGAAGAATAAGTTTAAGTGACTGTTTTAAAAACCTGCTCACTGTGTTCTTTTTTGTCTTCTCGACTCATGTTCTGAAAGACTTTAACTTCACAATGAAAGAAAAGCAAAAAATTCTCATATATTTATGATTCTAAAGGGTTTTTTTTCGCTGTTTTATCTTACTGCTTTTTCCATTGTTGAGGTGATGCCCTGACTTTGCATTTTATTCTGTGTGACTCTAATATGAAGTCAGTGATATTTGTGTGAAGGGCCTGATTCCCTCTCCCACCCCCCATAAATGGGATATATTTATCCCTTTAGGAGTTTATACCACTAGCCCCTGGGTGCTGGGTGAGCTTTATTCCTACATTTATTTGAGGTATGGAAGCATTTCCCTGTCTGTACCTGTCTCCTGTGCCTGCTGCCCAGGAAGTTTTGAAAATCAGCAGAAAATAGGAGCCCACTTGTCCTGAGTGCCAAATCCATTTGTTATGCAGTAAATCCTCACCTGGAGAGGAGCATGTCCCCACTTGGGTCACTCTGAAGGCTCACTGCACAAATTAAGGATATATTCCTGCTGTTGAACTCCACTGGTGCTGCTGCCATCACCTTTAAGCCCTTTCCTGCTGCAAGGGGGAGGTTCTGGGGATTCCTGGGGTGATGATGGGGTCCTGAGGGGAGCCAGGGAAAGCAGAATCCCTCACACAGGGAGGAGAAATGGTTGGGAAAAACTCAACACATCCAGGGCTGATCCCACAGCCTGGGCAGCAGGAAAGGAGGGGGATCCTGCCCTGCTCAGGTGAGACCTCACCTGCTCCAGAGGAGGCACCGAGTTGCTGAGGGGACTGGAAGGAGCAGCCTCCCCATGGAGATGGGCTGGGGGAGCTGGGAATGCTCATTCTGGAGAGGAGGAAGGTTGTGTGGAGACCTCACAGCACCTTCCAGGGTCTGAATGGGCTACAGGGAGGCTGGAGAGGGAACTTCATCAGGAACTGGAGGGACAGGACAAGGGGAATGGCTCCCAGTGGCAGAGGGCAGGGCTGGGTGGGATTTTGGGCAGGAATTGTTCCCTGGCAGGGTGGGCAGGCCCTGGCACAGGTGCCCAGAGCAGCTGGGGCTGCCCCTGGATCCCTGGCAGTGCCCAAGGCCAGGCTGGACGGGGTTTGGAGCAGCCTGGGACAGTGGGAGGTGTCCCTGCCGTGGCAGGGGTGGCACTGGATGGGATTTCAGGTCCTTCCAACCCAAAGATTCTGATTCTGTGGGGTTTAAAGTCTCTGTGAGCTGCCTGTAGCTGGCATTTGCTCAGGGGACAAAAGATATTCATCCCACCTCGGAGTAAATCCTGCACTGCACCTGGAGGAAGTAGGTGGGAGGGAAATACCTGAGAAGTGTAGTATTTGTAAATCTTAAAATACAGGATTAAGAAGTTGTGGTTTTAGTTTGTTCTTCCGGAGAAAGGATAATTATTTCTGTGTGGGTTTTTTTTTTTTTTTTTTTAACCTTCCCAAAGATTGGGGAGGAGGGGGATTAAATTTATGTTCTGTTGTTTTGCCAACAGTCAAGACTTGGCCTTTTTATTGTTTTATCATTTAACTGAAATTTTCCTTCTAATCCTGCAGATGTGAAGGACATGTGTCTTGTCTTTTTCTCTAAACCAGTTCCCTCTTGACTTTTGTGTGTTCATAATAGTTCTTGAGTGAGAGAGGAAGAGCAAAAAGTTGTTTTGTGACCCAAGAGCCTCTAGTTAGATATCCAGGAGATGTGCAGTGTGTTCCCAGTAGACATATGTTTGAAATTATGTCTTTATTGAGCTTTTGTTATGGAAGATAAGGAAGGACTTCCTGTACCAAGGTGTGCATGAGCTGTATGATGAAAATAAACTTTTATAGGCAATTTGCAATTCTTACAATCCCAGAAGCAGTTTGCAGGTACAGACTCTTGAATGCTGTGCTTTTCCCAGTCTGTTAATTCAGCTTCTACTGCAAAAGAATGATGTGAGAAGGAAACAGCAGAAGCCTCACTTGAAAAAAATGTGGAACATCTTTCCCTGCTCTTTCATTTAATAACCAGGGACAGCATGTGCTCATCCTTGTCTGGGGAAGGACTGGATTTTGTAGGAGGCCTGGTGCTGTGTGATGCACATTCTCAGCAGTAAAGAAGTGTCTGTGACTCAGGGCTGTGTGTTTTAGTTGATTTTATTTTAAAATTTGCACTCAGTTCCCAAGGTGTCCCCACACCTCGTCACCTGCCCTCTTCAGAGTTTCTCAGGAGCCCAGAGGAGCTGGGTGAAATTCTAGCATTTAAGGAGCAGCCCCAACACTTCTTTGACATTTGTTTTAATACCCCCAGAAGGTGGGAAGCTCAGGTGTGATGGAAATGTGGTTAAGAGGGTAATTCAGGTGTCTTTTGCTTGTGACTGACAGAAGTTTTATTGAAGGTGTCAAATGTAGCCTCACTTAGAGAGTAGAGTTAGAACTGGGCTCTGGATTGGGCCTCAAACTCCTTTCCTGAAGGAATCCGTGCTCCTCAGCTGTTCTTTGTTGGTCTGGGAGGTGACAGGTGATGGTTGATCTGTCCTTCCTTATGGAATTCTCTGTATTCCAGCAGCATGGCTTGTCCTGACTTTCTTAGGTTTGCTTGGCTTGGTTCAAGGTGTTGGGGCAGGGGTGAAATTCTCAGACTGCATTCAGTTCATTTTCTGTTGTGGGACTGATGAATCTTGGCCATCCTGGCACTTCATCCATTATTTAATGGTATCATTCTCTTCCATATGTCCTGGGTCTGGCATATGGATGTTCTTGAAGAGTATATTCAAGGTATAATCCTTCAAAATTCATCCCAGCAAATGTATCAGTGAAGTGTCTGCTTCAAAATGCAACTCACAGCTAATAATGGCAACAGATGTAAAAATTAAAAGATATTTCTGTTTAAAGAGACCTTCAGCTTTATAGATGTGCCAGGAAAATTATGGTGGTGAATGGAAAGCCTAACCTCAGAGCATCCTGTCTTTATGTTGTGCTGTTCCAAAGAGTCACACTGCAGTCCTTAGCTGTGGGTTCAGAGCTGTCAGTGAAATGTGCATTTTCTAGGCTACTTAGCCTGGTGTTACATTGCTCAGGGGGTGAATAAACCATGGAGCTGATTGTTTGGCTTCTGGGAATGCTTTTTTCCGGAAGGTGCCTGCACTTAAAGCCATATATTCCATCTTGTGCTTTATCACACCAAGTAAATCCTTCATTAAAAATAGGTTGTTGCATAATCTGTGTTTTCAATGCAGGTTATTTTGAGGAGTTCTGCAAAACTTTGTGTTCAAATAGCTATGATCTAACTGTGTATTACATGGAATGTTATAATTTAAACCCTCAGTTTAGATGCATGAAATACATATCCATAGTTCTTTTGGCATATTATTATACTCCTGGAACTTCCATCCATGCAATAAAAATGGCTTCAGCTGTTGCTTGTCCTGGCTTTTGCAGAACACCAAGGATGAACTTGGCTACAAGAGCAGAAAAGGTACCAGGACATTTCTGCACTGCCTTGGTGGTGAAGATGGGTTTTGATCAGTCATTTACCACAGACTTAACACTTTAACACAAGTTTCTCAGCTTTGTTGATGTCAGTTCAATGTGTCCAAAGACAAATGGGAAATAAATAGTTCTGAACCTGCCCAGTGCCTTCACTCCTTTGGCAGAACAAGGGGATTTTAATTTCTCTCTATTTTAGTAGAGAAGTCAGACATGGGAGGCTAAAGATGAGAACTTAAAACTTTAGGTACTATCGTAGAACACTTTGCCCCAGGGAGTGTTGTTTATGTACTTTGTTTATGTACACACGGTCCTGAGTTAAAAAGGGATTTGTTCCTTATCTCTCATGGTTATTTCTGAAAAAATACTCTGTAACTGTTCTGTTTTGCATATAAATTGAGCAGTGAGATGCATTCATTGTAGTAATTCTGCTGCAGGATTTAGATTTGAAAAAAAGTGGCTTTACTTTCCTTAAGTACTTAAGTTTATATGTCTGTAGTACAAAACTGTCTGGCTTTAAATGAAAGTTTTGGGTTTGGTACCCAAACTGGCTTTTGGATGCCATGGCTGCCTATTAATTAACTTGCAGCTGGCAAACTGGAAATGAAGCCTCCCTGTTTTTACCCTGATTCTGTCTCTGCACACCTTGATCAATTGAAAGTTCCTCTCAGTGTAAATATCTGCACTGCCAGAGTTGATCAGGCTCTTAGTGCAGTGTAGGTCCTGCTTTCCTGTGATTTCTGTCTCCAGTGAAAATGTACTTTACAGTGGCTTCTACAGCAGAAGTGCAATCAGATCCTGCTGATTGCCCTGGTTACTCGAAAAACCTCTGAGAAATGAGTTTTGTACAACATCACACCCATCCTCTCTTTGAGGTGCATTTTCAAGGCAAATGAGAGCTGGGACACCTTTGCAGGAGAGGGACTGGCACCATGGAAAACTGGCTGGGATTTCCATAGGTAGGAAGCAGCAGGGCACTGCTTCCCAGCACTCCTTGGATTGAGGGTGAAATACCTATTTCTGAGTCTGCCTTTTCTAACACTTCACTTTTAGATCCCCTGTCAGTGAATCTTGCCATTCCTTGGAGTGTGAGGGTCTGAGGCAGAAGTGTTACACGAGTCAGGAGTGGGCTGGGCAGGGAGCAGCTGGAACTTGGGCACCAGGGAATTTTTATTTTAAGCAAACAGTAATTGCAGTATATCTTTACTTTCATCCAGAAAAGCCTATTCTTGAAATCTTGTGGGGTGAGGTGATATTTGGGATCAGTGTGTCTTAAAAAAATTATTTTGTTGGAATAAAGACAAGTCAATTCCTTGTAGAACTTAACCATGAAATGTGTGCTGAGAGGAGCATGTTGGGAGTGTCACTGTGGGGTAACTGGAACGGTTTCTCTTCCATTCTCATTCCAGTGACTGACTGGGGGATCAGTAAATGTCATGATACAACTGAGCTGTGTGTTGTGGGAGTTTTTAAATTTTGTTTTCTATAGATGCCCTTTAGTCTTCCTTCATCTCTGTGGCAGATGAACCAAATGCTTTTGCAGCTTTTCTAGCTACTAACCCAGCTAACTACTCCAGCCTTGCAGTTGGTGTGACAAGAATTACTGTGGCTGTATGAGGAGTATTTATCTTCAAGGTCCACCAACTGGGTGTTTGAAAATAGGGCTTGAAATTCTGGTACATGCAATAAACACTTGTGCTTGCTGCAGGACTAATTAGATGCTGTGTCATGCCTTGTCCTGAAGAGGTTTAAGCTCACATCTTCATTCTGCTGCTTCTCTTAGGAAAAATAAATCCCCTTTTCCTTACCTTATTTTTTGTCTTTATTCTTTCGTGTAACCTTTACTGCTTCATTTGCAAGTTTTTCAGCCATTGTTTTATCTTCTTTGTTTTCATTCTCCAGTTGCTGGAGAGCTTGATTAGCCAGGGAGGAAACAGAGATAATCAAAAACTGTTTATAGATCCAGTCTGCTGTTGGGTGAGGCCAAGAGAAGACACAATACACTGAGCTGTTGGAAATAATGATCAGTCTTTTGGCTTACCAGTTGTATTTTGTCCTGCAGGTAGATTATCCTGACTAATTGCATGTTTGTATTAACACATCATTTACAGGGGTAGTGCTGTACATAACTGGCACAATATCCATGAATGTTCTTTACTTCCTCAGTTCATGAATTTGTAGGTGCACAGGGGTGGGAGAGTCTGGTTTATTTTTTAAACTGCCTTTCGTGAGGAGAGCTGCACTCTGGATTTGTTTTGTGTCTTACTAAAGCAGGTTTGCATCTTGGATAAAAATTGCCCTTTGTGGCTTCCTGTTCATCAGTTCTGGCCTGTGTTTTGTGCTTGAAGGAAAGGAGAGGGGAAGGTGCAGAATGAATCTTTGATTTCCTGGTATCAGGCATGTGCTGAGCTTTTCCATCAGCTCCTTTGTGCCTTGGAGGGAAAGGAATGAAAACCTGGGAAAAGAGAGATGAAATACTTGAATGGGATCCTTCTGGAAACCCCTGCAGTCCTCTTCGTGCACCTCTTCCTAGTGACAGCTAATTATGCTCAATTTCCTGACCCAGAGTCACGTAAATGCCCTCTGGGAGAAGGGCTTGGCTCTGGGAATGGCCTGTGGGGTCTGGAAAGGCTCTTCCCGAGGCACTGGGAGCTCCTAAGGGATGTTTGTCTGTGTGGGGTTTGATATCCCTCTCCTGTGCTCTTTGGGGTTGGAATTTGCACAGCAGAGATCTTGCCCTGTCTTGTTTTCAGCTTTTACCATAGCTTAACTTTTTACCAAATCCTCTAATCTTTATCAGGTGGTGAATGATGGGATCTGGGTCTTATTTTTGTTTAGAAGCTGAAGGTCTTGATGCAAATAACACTGAAAATATTGCTAATTTAATTACTGTCAGCTGATAGTTTCTTTTAAAGCCCTACTTGGAACTGAGTAACTTGCTTACAATCCTTTGTGGAGGGAAAAGTATTTGTGGAAAAGCAACTTCTTTACCCTTGATGAACTTGTGGGACTTCAGGGAATGTAAAACTTAGTTATGATAATACCAGACCATAGGCTGGAAAAATGTCTGTATGAGCTGCTGAAATGCAAACTGGGTGGATAATTTAATCTTGGGTGGGTCGTTTGCTTCAGTTACAACTTCAGATGTAGAAAGAGGCTTGTGATAAGCAAAAGGACAAACAAGTGATGGCTTTAGTTGGGGACACTGTAAAGAACCTTCTAACATGTGATGGCTTTTTTTTCAAATCCAATTTTGAGGAAATAAAGGCAACATATAGGCACTTACAGAAAGAAAAAAACAAAAACTTCAGTTTAATCAGCTGAGGGGATGTTGCTGTTGAGCAGCCACCGTGCAACACAAACCTGAGGACAGATCTTGGGTGCCTGTCCCTGCCCTGATCTAGAGCAATTCCATTCCAGAGAAAATGAGTGAAAGGCTGAAAATCCTGTTTGCTCCTGGGACAGTGAGGAATAGTTTGTACTGAGTTGAAATAAAGGGAGTTTTGCTGGAGAAATTCAGACTGGGTTGGGAAGTTTTGGGCTGTAAAGCATCAGGTGCTGAGCTTTTGTGGATGGAGGGTGGTGGCGTTCCCTGTTCACTGCAAGGATTTAGGCAGCCCAGATTTGTCTCTGTTAAATCTGGACCATTCATCCTTTTCTGCTGTGCTAAGAATGGAAGAAAAGTTCCTGAAGATGTCTTTGCATAAAGTTGGCTTAGTATGGAAAATGAGCTTGTGTAGGTTGGGAGTTGTTGGGGTAAGTTTGGATGTTTGTAAGCATTTTCTAGAAGCATAAATCAGTTCTTTTGCTGCTGTCTCGGGGATATTTTTGTTATGTTTTCAGGGCATCTTGTTGATACGAGGGAAACAGATAATCAGTGAAGTTGTGTGTTTTTTGTTTTCTACTGACTTCATTTTGGTGTCTTGCATTTTCAAAGCTTCCCATAAGGCTGGACATGAAGCTTGAATTTCCCTGGGACTCATGGTTTTCAAATGCCAGCTACCTAACGCAGACAAGTTTTCAAATGCTTTGTGATAAGCACTGCAAGAATTCCCTCAAAACACTGATTATTTTTTTTTCTTTTTTCCTCTCTCTTTAAGGTTTGGCCCCCATGGAATCCCTGTGACCATATTTCCTAAAAGGGAGTACAAGGACAAACCCGAAGCCATGCAGCTCCAAAGCAAAGCATTCCAAGAGGAGGCGCAGGTGAAGTGCGAGGCCGATGCTGCAGTCCCTGATGACTCCTCCCTCACGCAGCCATCAGAGCCCAGCATAGCTAAAAGCCTTTGGACTTCTAAACCACCTCCTCTCTTTCACGAGGGAGCACCGTACCCTCCTCCTTTGTTTATCAGGGACACCTATAACCAGTCAATACCTCAGCCTCCACCCCGGAAAATCAAGCGGCCCAAGCGGAAAATGTACAGGGAGGAACCCACTTCGATCATGAACGCCATCAAACTACGGCCCCGGCAGGTCCTGTGTGACAAGTGCAAGAACAGCGTGGTAGCAGAGAAAAAGGAGATCAAGAAAGGTGGCAATGCAAGTGACTCTTCCAAATACGAGGATAGTAAAAAGCGAAGAAACGAGAGCGTGACTACTGTGAATAAAAAACTTAAGACTGACCATAAGGTGGATGGAAAAAGCCAAAACGAAAGCCAGAAAAGGAACGCTGTGGTCAAGGTTTCAAATATTGCCCACAGCAGAAGCAGAGTAGTTAAAGTTTCCGCACAAGCAAATACTTCAAAAGCGCAGTTAAACACAAAAAAAGTTCTCCAGAGCAAAAACATGGATCATGCAAAAGCTCGGGAAGTCTTGAAAATGGCCAAAGAAAAGGCACAAAAGAAGCAGAGTGCAACCTCCTCTTCCAAAAATGCACATTCAAAGGTCCACTTCACGCGGCGTCTTCAGAACACCAGCTCAGGGTCCCTCCCGCCCCGATTGCGCCTAAAGCCCCAGCGGTATCGCAACGAAGAAAATGACTCTTCCCTCAAGACAGGACTTGAGAAAATACGGAGTGGCAAGATGGCAACTAAGCCCCAGTCTCGCTGCTCCTCCACCCGCTCAGCAGGTGAGGCCCCTTCAGAAACCCAGAGCCCCTCAGAAGGCCCCGAAGAGGCCAGCAGTGAGGTTCAGGACACGAGTGAAGTGCATGTAACTGTTGATCAGGATGAACAGCAGACACTGGGCAAGAGAGGCAGCAAAAGCAATATAACGGTTTACATGACCCTTAATCAAAAGAAATCTGACTCTTCCAGTGCATCAGTTTGTAGTAGTGATAGCACAGATGATTTGAAATCCACCAACTCTGAGTGTAGCTCTACTGAAAGCTTTGATTTTCCTCCAGGCAGCATGCATGCACCTTCCTCCTCCTCCTCCTCCTCCTCTTCCTCCTCCTCCTCCTCTTCGAAGGAAGAGAAAAAGCTCAGTAATTCCTTGAAAACAGAAGTCTTTTCCAAAAACGTCTCTAAATGTGTCACACCAGATGGCAGGACCGTATGTGTAGGGGACATTGTTTGGGCCAAGATTTATGGCTTCCCTTGGTGGCCGGCCCGTATCCTTACCATAACTGTGAGCCGCAAGGATACCGGGCTGCTGGTGCGCCAGGAGGCTCGTATCTCATGGTTTGGCTCCACCACCACGTCTTTCCTTGCTCTTGCACAGCTCTCCCCCTTTTTAGAAAGCTTCCAGTTGCGCTTTAATAAGAAGAGAAAGGGTCTGTACCGCAAGGCCGTCACTGAGGCAGCCAAGGCTGCCAAGCAGCTCACGCCCGAGGTGCGGGCCCTGCTGACGCAGTTTGAGACGTGAACGTGGAGAGTAAGGTAGGCAAGAAACCTGGAGGCTCCACCAAATCCGTAGCCAGGTTAGAGAGAAAGAACTGCCAGGAAGGACGTGGCAAAGTCAGAAGTTGCACTCGGTTGACTGCTCTTTTTACACGAGACTCGTGCCGTGCGTGGCGGGTCGTGACGGTTAAAACCAATTGAACATGCAATCAAAATTAGCCTGAAAGTGAGGACTGAGGTATTTTTCAAGTGAGAAATTTTTTTAAAGAGAAAGAAAAAAGAAAAAAACAAACCAAACCACCCGATGCATAGGAGCCATAGCTTCAGCTGGAAGGCAGCTGATTTGCAGGGAATTTTTTAGTAGTTTCTACCCAGTATATAACTAGTTCTGTGTGGCCAAGGGTTGACACGAGGGATGAAAGTAGTAGCTGTGACTTTTTTTGTTTTATTAGGTGGCCCATCAGGGAAGTGTAGAAATGTAAGCCTTGTCTAAATGGTCTTTAAAGATTATTTTTAACCGGTCTCTAATGGATTTAGTCTGGCCAGGCCCGGTGGGTTCAGTTCTCCGAGCGGGCCGGTTTAAATGGCATTGGAGACTTGCTCCGGGTCGTAAGGAAGAAGAATTTTAGTGACTTAAAGACCAGATTAAATGGGGTTTTATCGTAGTGACCACTTAAACACTCAACCTTTCTATGCACATGGGGGCACAACTAAATCACTTCAGGGTCGGAGAAGTCGAGGGATGCCTGTAGCTCTAAGACAAAGCTGAGGAGGCCTCAGTGTTTGGGATCAAGGGCTGTTAATGCTGCATAGGTGTGAATCATTCTGGTCTTTCTTCCTGAAGAAATCTTTCAGGCCGTTTGCCTGGAGGTTTAGCTTAAGAGAGGCTTTGTTTTGAATGTGTAAATAATTAATTGCTGAAATTGGTCAGATTTTCTCCTGACTGGTTGTTCCTAAATTCTTAGGATACGTCCTAGTAAATTACACTTTGTGAATTGTCAGATGTGTAATTGTTGCATTTTGGATGTATCTAACTTTTTTTCTTTTTTTTTTTTTTTTTTTCTTTTTTTTTTTTTTTTAAATATTTCCGTTTAAGGTATCTGTTTGCAGGTCAGAAAAATGAGATATGTAATTGTGTAATGCTCTGAAATGTAAAAAAACAAACTGTAAATAAAATTGACTAAATCTGAATTATTTGTGTGTGTTTCTCAAAAAGCTTTGAAACAAATCCAGGATGTCAGAGTATTTTATCTGTATGCCGGATTTAGAGGACACCCTTAAAAAGTAAATTGTCCTTTTCCATGCATTCTTAAAGATGAAGTGCTCGATGTAAATACCATTGGTATACTTCAGTCTTAATTTGGAGATTCTGAATTCTCAGTCCCTTTTGTTTCAGAACCAGCTCTGTAGAGGGCTTTCTGCAAAGTTGATTCAGTTTCTCCCTAAATTAGCTTTTGGTCCCTGTGTTTGAGCAGAGGCTGTGGATAGTGTCACTTGTACAGTGGGGAATATTTTGTTTCCATCTGAGGCAGCCAGAGCTGCTCTCCACTGCCATTCCAGCTGTTCTTGCATGGTTTTTGCTCACTGTTGGGGCATTTTCATGCAATGCACTTGACTTTTATTTTTATTTTTTTTGCTGTGAGTTGTGGTCCTTAGCTGACCATGTGAATTCCTGTGTCCTCCAACCCATTCCTGCTTCAGCCTTGCAGTGCCTTGTGAAGAGTCTCCTGGTGCTCATCCCAAAGCAGTTTTCATCCTGGTTTTTCCAGAATTGCCCACGTAGGCAGTTGTGACAGATGTAAAAATTTAAGCTCAGACTGAAATTAAACAGACATGAAAACGGGGGCAAAGATTTAATCATCGAACCCTAAAAATATTTTTATTTTAAGATTTAATTTCTTATGTTCATGATACTGTCTGGTCTTGCCAAGGCATTCAGTTTCTTTTTACCTTTTTTAATTATTCAGTCGTGCCCACAGAACTATTGGAAATCTAAAGTGTCAACCTGTTCAAATTTTCCTCAAGCTGACAGTCATTAATTGCTAATTAAGCTTCCAAATATACCAGCTTTACCTTTGCATTCTAACAGTTCCCAAAAAGCCCCACTGGTCAATGCTTTTTGAATGTGATAAACACACAATAAATTTTGTAAAAAAAAAAAAAAAATAATTGGGAAAAAAAAATCAGTTTCACTTCTCTGTTTTCTCTCCTGCAAACAGAAACGATTTCTTTAAGTAAATAAACTGTATTTTGTTATTAAAGCAAACTGCTTTTTGGAGTCAGGAACCCATGTGAGGTGGGTCAGATGTCTACACCACTTCCTTGAGGTTTAGAAGCTCAAGTGAACTGGTTTTAAGTTAGTTGTTCTAAGCTAGGTAGTGGCAAAATCAATATTGACATTGTTATTTTTTCTTTAGAAGACCTGGAAGCTTTGTTTTCATAATTTATATAAAATTAAAATAGCACTGCAGCTTACATAGGCCGAGTTTGCTCAGGTGTTCACTGGGGGAGCAGCAGGTATGGGAGGGCTGTATTTAGGTGGTTTTATGTTCAAAAGAACTGTTTATGGAAGGCATTTAAAGTCACTTTTGATTTGTAGCTGATGAGTTTTAAGTCTTTCCTCAGTTTCATAGTGAATGTGCTGTATCTGCAGACTGAGCAGGGCTCAAAACAAGAAATTCATTTTGTTAGATTATTATTTTTACAATACCTTATTGCAGTAAGTTGAAAATCTCTTCATACTCCTCCCTGATTTTCCTTTAACTCCAAGGGAGGTGCTCCTATGGATGCAGCAGTTTCCAGGGAATGGGATGGGCTGAGGGAGAGCCTGGGTGAGAAGAGCTGGACAAGGTTTGGGGCTGGTTTAGCTGAGCTCTAATCCCCACTTTGATGTGCCTGTGCTCCCCAGCAGTGCCACAGCTCTGAGGCAGTGGCACTTCCCATGATTTATCCATGATTTATCCATGGTTTATCCACAATTTATCCATGATTTATCCATGATTTATCCGTTGCTCCCACCAGGAGCAGCTGGGATCAGGCACAAACAGCCTCAGGAACATCAGCTGGGCTGTCAGGAAGAATTTCCCCATGGAAAGGGTGGCTGGGCATTGGCACTGCCCAGGGAGCTTTGGATCCCCATCCCTGGAGGTGCCCAGGGAATTCCTGGAGGTGGCACTCAGGGCTCTGGGGGGCATCAGGCTCAGAATGGACTTGGTGATCTTGGAGGTCTTTTCCAACCTAAATCCTCTTTGTGACTCTGCAGAAGGCAAACAGCAGCACAGAGGGGGAATGTTCCTTTTCCATGAGTTCAGTGGGATAAATTGCAAATGATCCTTGTTTAATTCCTCGGTGTGCTTGTCGGGTGTTTAGGGCAGGATGGGGCACGATGAGTTTCTAGTGCAGGTGTTCTGTTCCTCTGGAGATTTTCAGCCCTGGGAGAGAGAGCAGTTACCCCAAAACCTCTTTTCCCAGGGGGGTTTGAAGGTGTGAGGCTTCAGGAGCAAAGCTGGGGGCAAGGGGAAGTGCTTGTGTGTGTCTGGAGTGGAGTCATGCAGGAAATTGCACTGATATTTGTTACTGTTCTAATTAGGGTTGGAACTTTGTGTCAACACTTCAGTGACAAAATCATCTCTGATGATTTGGTTTCGCTTTCAGTCACTGCTGTGTTTAGTTTGGAACCTACAGAACTACCCTGGGGTGGGGTTTGTGGGTGATTTAGGCTGAAAAGACTTTTTTTGTTTGTTTTTTCAGCATGGTGTAAAATACCTTTGTGTTTTTTAAACATAGTTTCTAACTGTGATTAGGCTTCAGAGTAGCACAAGTGAGGGTAGGAGTTGCTTTTTGCATTGCTGGCCCTTAGGTCTGGTTCTTTTTAACTCTCTTAAGTCCTGATAATGATTTTCTTTCATGTCTGCTAAAACTGTCAGAGCAGAATAGGAACGTGAATTTTGGAAAATAAATGTCACTAGCTCATTCTTAGCATCATCATCTGTGCTTCTGCCTGTTCTGTGAAGTCCAGTGAGAAAACAGAGCAGCTTTCTTGGCTGAGGAGCTGTGGAAGGAGCAGACTGACAATCAGGGAAAGGCTATTTCAGTCCATCTTTTGCTCTGTAGTTGTGTTGCAATGAATTCCTGCAGGAACAGCAAATTCAGGCAGTGCAGGAATAGCAAATTCAGGCAGTGCAGGGGGTCCCTCACTGATCTAAAGACTGAGCTGGGAGGGAAGTGCAGCGAGCCTAAGGGATGGATGGCAGTGTGTGGTGGCATAATCCATTGGGGAAAATGACTAGCACTGTTTAAAAAGGGAATTTTTCCATAACTAACAAAGCTTCTGATCATGGAGTGATGAGGGGTCACCCACATTTAACACTGAAAACTCGTGTAGCTGCCAGCTGACTGAGGATCCATTAGATCAGCTTTGAGAGATGGGGATGGGAATGTCCAGCATCAAATGATCCTTAATCCCTGCTGGAAAGAACCTGTGCTGTGATCCCTGTCCTTGCAGGGAGGGTGGCAGATCCCAGGCAATGTTTAACCCCCCCAGCTGCTGCTGTCTGTGCCACCTTTGGATTTTAGTTTAAACAGTGTGTTCATAGAGTTCAGGTACATTTCATCCCTTGTACGCTGGATTTTCCCTTCTCTCCTCACCCTCCTGGCATTTTTATCCTGGCACCTGGTCTGGTCTGACCCCATTATCTCTGACCTCCGTGGTAAGAAATGTTTGTGGTCATTTGGATGGGTTTTACCAAACAGCAGCAATTCCTCCCAGGTCAGAAATTCCTCTAATTACTGAGGTTTAATTGTTGGATCCTAACAGCCTATGATTCCCTCTGATTTTCTCATACATTTCAATTTTCTGTATTTACCTGGGATGTGGATACAATCCAGAGTCATTTAAATTATGATTTTTTTCTCCTTAAATTTAACAATGGCACAGGTGTCCTTGTGTGAGCACAAGGCAGAGCAGCAGCTCCCAGGCAGGGCTGTGGTGCTGGGCTGTTGGTGACTGGTTTTCCATCCTGCTTTTTTCCTGCACAGCTCTGCTGTTGCTCCCAGGTGGGGAAGTTTGGGAAACTCCCTGGAGCACCAACCAGTGAGGAGAACTCAGATCCACAGCTCCAAAACACAATTGGTGTTCCTGGCAGGAGGGAACAGCAGGAGCTGGAGAGTGAGCAGAGCTTTCAGGAGCCACCTTGCACATCCCCGAGGGAGACACATGGGAGTGAGAGGGGGAAAAAAAAAGATGGAATAACCTGGAGAAGGTGACTCCCTGTGCTTGTGCCGTGGGATGTGGTGTCTTTGATCTCTTCCTGCCAGCCCATGGCCTGAGGGGAGAATTTAGCAGGCTGCAGGTAGGAATTGGCTCAGGGAACAAATCAGGATCCCCTGGAGCAAGTTGGAATCCTCCTTTGCTCCTTCAGTGTGAGAAGAAATGGATCTGTGGGGTTTATTCGGGCTGTGTTTGACAAGTTGCTTCCCAAATGAGGGCCAGGCAGGTTTTGAACAGCTGTAATTCCATTTGTGTGCCAGCGATTCCATCCCTCAGTGCAGAGGAGGGAGAGAGACTGTGGGAACTGAGGATATTCCAGGTGTGTGAATCCCTGTGGGATGGGGCACAGGGGAAACACAGCTCTGTGGAGTTCAGCTGGGACAGGAAATGATATTCAAACTGAGGCAGGGAGAGAAATCAAGCACTGGGAGATTGTGTTTGTGAGAGTGAAACCCTGGGTGCTGTTTGTGTAGTGGCAGGGCTTGAACAGCAATGGATCAGGCTGGGCTCAGTGCAGCCAGGGCTGGGAGAGGACAGGTGATGGCTCTGCCCTGTCACTTTGTCATTAGCAAGGCTCATTTTGGAAAAACAGAATATTTGTGAGAATATGTCTATAAGGGAGGATTCTGCCCTCTGTGTCCTGGTCACATCCTGCAGGAATCTCACTTGGAGTAATCCAGGTTTGATTTGAACCTGCACTGCCTCCTGCTTGGCTGATGCCATTTGTGCAACAGCAACTCGAAATCTGGTTGTTCTTTAGGAAAAAACAGATCTAGGTCAGTTTTCATGTTTGTTTACAGATGTTTTGGATGTCAAATATGCAATATGAATAAGGAATATTCTCCTACATGCCAGGTATGGGAATCTGTGCTTTGGGAGGCAAGAGCTCGTTCCCAGCACTGAGGTTCTGTAATAGAATCACAGCAAATTCAGGTGGCAGAATTGTCCTTGCCATCCTTCAACAGGTGCACAAAGGGGGAAATGGGATCTTGGTTTGTCAGTAAAATAAGCAGGTACAATTCCAAGCAAATATTTGCTTAAATGCTAATTTAGCATTATTTTTTATTTAGTAATGTGTAGGATTTTTGTTTGGCTTTAGGAAATCTTGGGGTTTCATTGCACCTCTGGAGTGCTTCAGGATTTTAAAGCATGTGGTGTACTTAGAAGCTCTGGTGAAAAGGAACTAAACCTACAAAAATGATTTTTAAAAGAATTGTAGTCAGTTTAGTTAGAAGTTTAGTTAATTAAAAAAAAAAAGGCTTTCCTTGAGGTATTTCAGGTGTTGAGGGATTTAGGAATAATCTCTTCTGATACATTTATATGGAAAAAACTGGGTTGGACCATGTTTTAGGAGTTCTTGATACTGTGACATATATTTCAGGGAATTAGGCACATAAAGGGAAGAATGTGTTGCTGCTCTGTTTTCCTGGTGGCTGAGGTCCTGCTGCTGGAGGCTGTGAAAGAAGGAAACAGTTCTTGCTTTCAGTAGTTCATCATCTGGAAGAGCAGCCTGGTTTCCCTCTTCTCCACTGGCTGCAAATGGAATCTGTAGGAGGAAAATAGGAGTTTTGTGCCTTTTGTTCCATAGTTTTGCACAGACACAGCATTATCCCCCAGGAAGGTGCATAAATGTTACTGTAACTATTTAAATTTGGGCTCCTGGCCTTGAGGTTTGATCCCTGATGGGATGTGCTGCTATTTTTGCTTCCCTTGTCCTTCTGGGGTGCCTTTTCTCCCCCTCCACGGCTGCCTGGTGTCCTTCTGCTTTTCCTTTGGAGATAAAAGCCTTTCAAAGGCAGCGCTTCTCTTTGGACAGCAGTGAATAAAGGGATTGAGAAAATGTTCCCAGGGAAAAATCAGAATCCCCATGGCAGTGCTGGCTGCCAGGAAAAGGCCACGTGAGCTGAGTTCAGTGGGACAGGCAGGAGAGGCCTGAGCTGTGTCAGTGACACATCTGTGCCTTGTTTTGGGGCAGTCCTTGGCAGGGCTTCATTGGGAAGGGGCTGAGGGAGCTGGGAAGGGGCTCAGCCTGGAGAAAAGGAGCTCAGGGGGCCCTTGTGGCTCTGCACAAGTCCCTGGCAGGAGGGGACAGCCGGGGGGGTCGGGCTCTGCTGCCAGGGAACAGGGACAGGAGGAGAGGGAACGGCCTCAGGCTGGGCCAGGGGAGGCTCAGGGTGGACAGCAGCAGGAATTTCCCCATGGAAAGGGAGCTCAGGCACTGGAACTGCCCAGGGAGGGTTGGATCCCCATCCCTGGAGGTGTCCAGGGAAGGGCTGGAGGTGGCACTCGGAGCTCTGGGCTGGGGACAAGGTGGGCATCAGGCACAGCCTGGACTCGATGGGCTGGGAGGGCTTTCCCAGTCTGGGATCTGTGTGATCCTGGGATTCTGTGGGATTCTGCCTCCAGCAGTTGAATGGAGCTGCTTCAAAGCAGAGTCCAGGCTGTGAGCTCCCTGGAGAGCCGTGTCCTCAGCCAGGCTGAGCTGTCACTGTCCCACACACCACAGACCCCACATGGAGTGGTGACCCCATGGAATGGCTGACAGACAATGCAGTCAGACACTGAGTGACATGGGTGGTCAGGGTTTCAGTCGTTCCATCTGAGGAGCACAATCTCCATGGGATCCCAGAATCCCAGACTGGTTTGGGCTGGGAGGGACTTTTAAGCTCATCCAGTGCCACCCCTGCCATGCCAGGGACACCTTGCACTGTCCCAGGCTGCTCCAAGCCCTGTCCAGCTTCTCTGGGCACCCTGTGCCAGGGCCTCCCCTCCTCCCAGTAAGAGCTGGTGCTTGACTGGTGATGGTTCATGCAGGGCTCAGCACTTGGGCTGTTCCTGTCTGCTTTATCACAATTTATTTATCACATTTACTCCGTTCTCTGGAGTAAATGAGGAAGCACAGGCAGCCATGGGAAAGCAGCACCATTAGCAGGTTTATAGCTCAGTGCTCCCTCAGGCGCTCGGCTCTCGTGTGTGGAAGGGCACCGCAGGGTCAGCTTTAGCTTTGTGGTGGGAACTGCCATCAATGTATAGATTTTGTGAATTAATCTCCCTGCTTCCTGAGCTGTCTTTAAATGTCTCTACATTTGGAATTCTCTCTGGATGCTGAAATGGGGTGAGATGTAACAGATTGGTTTGGTGGCTGCTCCTCAAACCCCAGCCCCCGGAGGAGTTTGCTCACTTGTGTCTGTCTTGTGATAATGTCAATCTATTTTTTGTCTTCTGCACACGATGCACAAAGCAGGTGAGCCAGTAACTTTTCTGGCCACCTCAGCTTTTGCTTTACCTACTTCTGCAATTTGTACTGGAAGACATTTAACCATGTTCCCTTTCTCTCCCCTTTTCAGCTCAGAGACACTAATGACCCGCTGTTTTTATGGAACCTCACTACACTGCCACGAAGAGCACCAGCTCATCAGGACTGAGAGAAATCTGAGACTGACTTGTCCTATTTTTCCTCTGAAATCTTCACCGAGTAGTAAACATTTTTTTTGAAGGGGAAAGGGGGTAAAAGATGTTAAAGCTCCCCCTCACACCATTAGGGCACCTGTACCTAATGTACATTTTCCTTAAAATTTCAAAAGATGTTAGGAAATATTTTATAAAACTTTTTTGCAATAAATGACGCATGAAATTACGAAAGACTCTATGACACTTACATGCAAGGAACCACTTGAATTGTTAGGATGAAGACTCACTGCAGATAACTGGGGTTTTTGTAATGTGACAGTCACGTTTGTATGTTTTGAGAGGTGCCAGTGACGGAGCCAATTTGCCTGGGAAGTTGACTGTAACTTTTGAACTTTTCTTTTAATTCTTGACTTTAGCATTGCAATTTTCCATTCTCTGAGGCTTAGTTAGTATTTAGTGCAGGTGTTAGCAGAGCTGTGATCTGTGATCAAAGCATGTCCAAACCCAGTTGTATTGTGAAATATGAACAGTCCTGCTATTGAGACCAACATTTCCCATAGAGGTGATGGAAAGGACAGTGACCACAAACTCCATGGATCTCTGTTTTATGGGAAAGCTCCTTCTGTGTGAATATGGTTGCATTTTATTTATGCTATTGTAACACTTAGGGAATTGAGGGTTGTGAAATAACCTTGAGAGGGGCTACAAGGCAGAGAGCAGCGTTTTGCTTATAATCTTATAACAGGATGGGAATCATGAATGGAGAGTGATTCAATGGGATGGCATTTCTATTTCAAATCATGGCTTATTTTTTCCTTTTGACATAAATATTTTTCAGATAGGTAACTAGTAGAGAGCAAAGGTTTTATTAGAGT
This sequence comes from Cyanistes caeruleus, assembly GCF_971803275.1. Taxonomy (NCBI): domain Eukaryota; kingdom Metazoa; phylum Chordata; class Aves; order Passeriformes; family Paridae; genus Cyanistes; species Cyanistes caeruleus. Next base: position 1,329,038 of record NC_141715.1, read on the forward strand.
TTCTGATGGTTGTTGATCTGAGTTGCGTTGACTTCTTTGAAAAGCTGTAAATCAAAAAAAAAAAAAAAAAGAAACCCACTGGGTTTTATCCATTTTATTCCCCTCCCACAAAGGTCTTGGGTAAGACTGACTTCAGTGGAGCTTGGGAATGCTGGACACGCTGCTGAAATCTTGAGTTATTAAATATTAATTTATTTGTCACTAATTATTTCCATTGTGTGCACACTGTCTCGGCAGAACCATTTCTTTAAAGTTCTTAGCAGGGGATTTATTGTGTAACCCAGGAAAATAAATATTTGTTTGGAAGAGATGAAAATGTGCACATAATCTACTAAAAGTCAAATTTCTGTTTCTATAGAGATGAAAGGACTTGTAGGAAACTCTTTTCCTCCTTACTGATATCCTGATTCAATTGGAGAAAATAGAATGTCTTTGTCTGGATCATTTGAAACCAGAGGGACTTTTCCAAGGGGCCTCTGGGTCAGCACAAAGACATTTTCTTCGTGTCTGGAGCCTGAATGAACCACATAAAATTTGAAGTTAGGACAACTCTGTCATTGGCAACAGGTTTATACTTGTTAAACAATCGGAGAGGGGAAGTGACAGGCTGGGACAGGCCCCCAAACCCCAGCCAGACCCATCAGGGATTCACACACTGAGTGTGTGGCAGCTCGTGCTTTGTGCTGGTTCAGTGTCTGCTTTTCAGAGCTAAATTCTTTATTTATAAGTGCAGAAATTGAATATTCACTACCTACTTTTTCGAAACAGGCTGTACAATGCTGTGCAGTGCATTCAAATTGTACCATTTGCCATAACGATTTCATCGTGAAGTACAAACTTTTTTTAAAATTTGGATGAATATTTGTTCTACAGTGCTTTTCCTTTTCACCAGTGGAAGAGGCCCAGCAGTCTGGTCCTGCTCAAGGCCTGGGATGTGATTAGAACTGAAAGACTGAGACATGTGAATGAGGAAAGGGGTGACTTGGTGCCGGGTCCGTGCCAGCCTTTCACCTCCACTTGGATTGACGATGGATGGGGGCTTGGCCTCCTCAGGTACATTTTCCCTCACACCCCCCAAAAAAAACCAAACAGAAAAGCCACCAAACCACATGGCACAAACCAGTTTCTGCTCAGGAAAAAGGCCCGGGGCTGTGGTGGCAGGGTTGTTGCACATGGGATTGAGGAGTGCCTGCTGTTGTTTTGGAAGCCGGTAGTGCCTGGCTGTGCCCCCGGATCCCCAGGGCTCTCCTCCCCTCCCCTCCCTGAGCACAGCAGCTGAAGCAGGAGGGATTAACCCAAGGGATGCAGGTGTGCACTGGAGAATATGGGTATAGAGCAAATAGCATCCAAGGGAGCTCATGTCTGCCTTGCTTTTCCCAGCATTGCGTTGGAAACCATATTTTCATTTGGAAATGAAATTGTCAGGGATATTCTAATGAGAGAGAGTGACAGTAATGTATTGCTTTTCACTTTTTTGCTTTAGTTGCTTAATATTTAAGCTTTGCTCCGTGCTACCTTCTTGTCTGTATATTGAATGGTCACTATGCCTCTTTCATTTTGTAGACTTGAATGAGGAAAATCTGATTCACCCTTTAAGGTTTGCTGAGAAGTAAAAATGATAAAGAATGTTGTGTAACATTTATTCAAATAAAGCCTTGATTTTTTTCAGTGCTCTTTTAAAGGGAAATAATGTTTTGATGTCTTTAACTTTCTTGCTTTATTAGTCCTTGACCCCAAAGCCTCTGATTTATGTCAGAAGTGGTTTTTCTGCATTAAACAAAGATTAAACTGAAGTTGCTGGTGCACTGCTGAAATTCCATCAGGTGGACGAGTCTCTTCCTAACCTCACCTTTCACCAGTGGCTGAAAGATCCCAAGCCATGCTCAGCCAGCTGGATGCTTCCCAAAGCAGTAGGAAAAATTGTGATTAGCAAGAACAGTGTGGTAGAGACGGATCCAAGGAAGCCCTGGTGGCTCTGCCACAGTCCCAGGAGGAGGAGGGGATGCCATGGGAAGGGGCTCCTGCCCTGGCACACGCAGTCCTTGGGCTGGTTTTTATGGAATTCTCAGTTTCAGACAAATCTTGCTCTCACAGGTAAGTGTACGGGGGAATTTCTCCATCCAGGGAGGAAATGCCTTGTCCTGAGCTGTTTCTCCTTGCCCTGGAGCAGGGATCAGCTGGTGCTGGAGGTAATTTCTGTTCTGAGCTCCATCCCACTGAGCTCAGAGGAGGGCCATGCCAGCAAGTATTTTTCCAAAATATCTGGTGGTTGGGTTGGTGCTGGCACCTGATGATCTGAAAGGTTCTTTTTCAACCTCAGTGTTTCCATGATTCTATGGAATGGCAGACCCTGGAGCTGCACTTTCCCATCAGATAGAAGGCAGCGTTTATACAGATCTTTTTCCACTTGCATTTCTGGTACTGTAAAGAAAGATTCCCTAAGTTGAGTTGAGCTCCTGGGCTAAACAAAAAATAAGCTGCTTGAGTAAACTTGATTTGTAGGAAGTTGTGATTTCCAGGAAGCATTGGTGGTTTTGTGGCACAGGGTGTTTTTATGGCACAGAGGATGCCAGGAGCTGCTGGGTCACCCAAAGGTACTAACCCTGACGGGAAAGGGTTGTTGCAGTGAGCTGTGATAATGAGTTTTTTCCCCAAAATGGAATTTAGTGTGAAGTGCTGCTGGGGGATGCGTTGGAAGCTCTGTGACAAACACCCACATCTGGCTGTGGCCCGAGCACAGCTCCAGCAGATGGTTTTCTTTCCCTTCACGGTTGTTTCTCATTCTGTCGGGATTACAGAAACTCCCATCCCCTTGCTCTCATTATTCCTTCAGCCTTGCAGCAGTTCCTCTTGAATTGGCGATCCTCATTAGGCTGGGAAATCCTGCTGAAATGTAATTGCTCGCTAATGGCTTTTCCTTTGTGACACGGAGCTGGCAGCGGCCGCGGAGCCACGAGAGAGCTCGGCCGGGCCGATTTCAGAGCTCTGCAATTACTGCATGGATTAATCCTCACTCCGGTGGCTGGAAAGGGATAAAGGTGACCCGAGGCCCCTCTAATGGCGTTTGCTGCTGCCCCAGCATCAAAAGGGCGACGTTTAATGCGGGCAGAAGCGCAGCTCTGGCAGCGGGGCCTGCAGTGCCCGTGAGGGCTCAGAGCTGGGAGCGTGTGGGGAACAGAGCGGCCATGGCTGAGGGCTCGGGGCCCTGAGGGGCGCTGGGGGATCACACACCATCACACTCACACTCACACTCACTCATAAACACACACTCACACTCACTCATACACACTCACACTCACACTCACTCATACACTCACACTCACTCATACACTCACACTCACACTCACTCATAAACACACACTCACACTCACTCATACACACTCACACTCACACTCATACACTCTCACTCACACACTCACACTCACTCATACACTCACACTCACTCATACACTCACACTCACACTCACTCATAAACACACACTCACACTCACACTCACTCATAAACACACACTCACACTCACTCATACACACTCACACTCACACTCACTCATACACTCACACTCACTCATACACTCACACACTCATACACACTCACACTCACTCATACACTCACACTCACACTCACTCATAAACACACACTCACACTCACTCATACACACTCACACTCACACTCACTCATACACTCACACTCACTCATACACACTCACACTCACTCATAAACACACACTCACACATTCACACACACACTCATACACACATTCACACACACACACTCACACATTCACACTCACACTCAGACTCGCTCATACACACTCACACTCATACACTCACACTCACTCATACACTCACACTCATACACACTCACACACACTCATACTCACACTCACTCATACACTCATTCATACACACTCACACTCATACACACTCACTCATAAACACACACATTCACACTCACACACACACACACTCATACAGACACTCATAAACACACTCTCACACATTCACACACACTCATACACACACACTCACACATTCCCATTCACACATTCACTCACTCTCACTCTCACACACACACACAAACACTCACCCTCACACTCACCCAGCTGTTCGGGAGCATTTGTGTGAGCCCTGCCCGAGGCTGGGTTTGAGGGGGCTCCCGGTTCCCCCGGGGCTCCCTGGGCTCATCCCTTTGGGAAGGGCTCATCCCTCTGCCCCACGGGGAGCAGCAGCAGGGCCGAGCCCCTGGCTCAGAACCGAGGCCTTGGCACCATCTGCCCCTCACCTCCGTGCTTCTGTGTCCTCCTCCCTTGTCCTCGCTCCACTTGGTTTGGGATTTGTTCTCCCCGTGGTGTTCCGCAGAGCAGGGAGCCAGGAGAAGGCTCCTGTTGTTTGCTGGGTTGTGCTGTGGGGTTTATTCACATTCCATATCCTGCTTCCATGGTTCTGCTCCTGCTTTTCCCTTGAGCGTCTCTGTGCTCTTTGTTTTGCCTTCCTCGCTGGGTTTGCAGCACAAGCCGTGGGTGCTCGGCAGACTGGGCACCCCTGCTGGGGTTTTTGCCATGTTCTGTGTTTGGGGTAAATGTTCCAAGCCCGGGAGGGGTAGTCCTAATTTTGAAATCCAGATTTTCAGCTGAGCTCTGCATCTTGAGAGCTTGGGGGCTGGAATTTCTGACTGTGGTTGTCTTGGTCATTAAATATTAAATGAGGCTGTTGCTGCTGGAGGGTTCATCCAAACACCGAAGGCTCTGAGCTGTCAGGGGAAGTGGTCAGGGATGGATACTGGACCTTGCTGAGGATAAAGCCCCAGGAATCCGCACAGTATTGGGTGTGGATGATGCTCCTGTGAGTCACTCACTTGGCTGTGGTTGCCTTTAAAAAGGCAGCATTGGCCATGAGCTGTGAGAGCAGAACAGAGGGGGGTTGGACTTCACACCCCTGTGCATTAACACTGCAGGATCCTGTCAGGAGCCATCGGCTCCATCTTGCCTTGCAAAACCTGCTGCTGGCTCCGGGTTCAGCCTCAGCTGCATTCCAGCTGGGAGCAGGGACACAAATGTGCTGGAGCTGTCGCTTCAAGGGCAGCTCAGGGCTGGAGGCACGGGCAGGAAATCTCTGAGCTCCCAGCCTCCCCCTTTCCATAAGCTCCCAAATACTGCAGTTCTTCCTCCCTTGGATAGAGAAGTGCCCCACGATGGAGGGTCACAGCCAAAGGAGCTCATGGAAATAGGACAGATGCAATTAGAAGAGCCCTGGCCCCGCTGCCTCTCCAGGGCCCTGCTGGGCACTTGCCAGCACCACTCAGGAATACATTTAGGAAGCTCTTCCAGCAGCCACCGCCCAGACGAGATAACAGCATTTCCCCTTCTTCCTGCCATCCCTGATCCCTGGAGTGGCTGCAGGGAGGGGGATGCTGCAGCTCACTCACCAGAGAGGAACAAAAACCAGCCTGTGCTTCCCCAGAACAGGCACAACTCCCTCCTGGATCCTTCCCGGCTCTGTGGCTGCCGGGGGGACAGTCCTGGTCAGTCCTGGTCAGCCTGACGCCCTCCTGGACACTGCCTGGAGCCCATGGACACCAGGCAGGGAGTCCTGGGAGCCTGGAGCAGGGCCAGGAAAGGCAAACCTAATCCTGCTGCATCCATTTAGGGAATGCAGGGTTTGTAAATTGTCTCCTTGAGAAACAGCGGGGGAGAAATGTGCAGTTCTGGGGATTCCAGGCTGCAGCTGCAGATGGTTTCCAATTGGGAGAATCCCACTGAACATGCAGAATCAGGAAAAAGGGGGTTTCTTTTAATTTTCAGTTGATTTAGAGCCTTTAATCTTTGTCAGGGTAGGCAGTGATGCCTCTGGCTTAGTGCCACAATTCCTGTGCCAAGGGCTGCCCAAACCCCCCCAGCAGTCACAGCCCTGCCCGGGGTGGGAAAAATGAAGTTGCTGAGCAAGAAAATGTTGGGATTCGTCCAAAGAGGGAAAGCTTGTGAATGAGCAACGTATGAATGCTGCACATTAAATGTGCCCCAGCGCATCTCTGCCCATGTTGGAGAGGAGGCACTGGGATATAATTGGTTCTTGGCTGCAGCAGTAATCCCTTGGGAATAACACAGCTAATTAAAGCCTAGGAACTGGTGACCAGCAGCTTCTCCTCTCTCCCTGGCTGGGGCTGTGCTAATCAGGGGCAGGTAGATCCCAGGAAGTTTTGTGCTAATCAAGGAGGGAAGGATTTGGCTTCAAAACTCAGCGCTTTGTCAAATCCTGAATATCCCAAGGGATGAGCTGGGGGGGATTTTTGGATCCTGCTGGGCAGGAGGGATCGGCTGTGCTGGGCCTGTGTCAGTCCCACTGACCCTTCCCTGGAGTGTGGCCTCTGGCTGCCGAAGATGTGAACTGGGGAGCTGCTTTTTTATCTTTTAAGAGATGTTAAATGTTCCAGATCTTTGGTGGGATGGAGGGAACTGCAGGTGTTCAGCTCCTCTGAGGGCCAGGCCTTGGGACTCACGAGCAGAGTCTGGAATTAGGCCTGGTTGGACAGGGCTTTGGGCAAACTTGTCTCAGGAAGGGGTTCCTGGTCTCTGGAAGGTGTTTCTAGTCTCAGGAGTGTTCCTGGTCTCAGGAAGGGGTTCCTGGTCTCAGGAAGGTGTTGCTGGTCTCAGGAGTGTTCCTGGTCTCAGGAAGGTGTCTCTGCCCACGGCAGAGCTTTAATGGATGAGCTTTAATGTCCCTTCCAGCCCAAACCATCCTGGCAATCTCTCATTCTAAACCTCAGTCCATCTGCAGCCAAAACGATTAAAGTCTCTGAGGGGAGAAACAGAGGAGTGAGAACCTCTGCATAAAACAGAGACAAATCCCAGTTCTGGTGTCCAAAAATGGAACCACAAGTGTTATGGAAATCCTGGAGAAAGTTCTTTGTAGGGAGAGACTTGATCCAGCTCATGGACAAGACCATCATTCCCTTTATTTCTGTGCAGACACCTCAGGGGAAAGGCCAGGTACTGAAAGGTTTTGTGTTTGGCAGGCAAAGGAAGGAGGAACGAAGGTGGGAGCTGAGGATGGACAATTCTGGCTGGGAAAGAGGCACGTGCTGGTTACCAGGAGGGTGAGTAACTGTTGGAACAGTTAAGCAAGGAACTGTTTGGTTTAAGAGCAATTATATTTAAAAGATTGTGTTCCATAAAACAGTTTTTTTCCTATTAGAGGTTGTAAATCCCACATGTGTGACTCAAAATTCCCTGGCACTCCCTGAGGTGTGGCCAGTGGCACCAGGAGGAGGCACCATTTGTTTTACTGGTGGCAGCTGGTTTAGACATAAAAAAACACTTAAAAATGAAAAGCAAGATACATGCACTTGTTCAGGATTTGGACAATGCAAAAGGACTTTCGGGCAATTAACTGGAATTTTGCCTGGAGGAGAACTTGCTGTGGTGGCAGATAACACCTGCCAGAGGTTCTGGTCCAGCTGGAGTGTGGCACTGAGGAGGGAGGGAGGGATGACCTGGAGGTTTGAGCCCTCAGTACCAGCGTGCCCAATTCCCAGTGACTCTCACACAATCCAATTAAACTCCAAACACTAATCAGCTGCAGTCCTGCTTCCTTTGCCCTTCCCTTCATTGGAAAACTCCAGGTGCACATCAGCCATCCTGCAGGGGAGTTGCACAATGATTTGATGATGTGTTTGCACAGCAGGTAGGAAATTCAAAAGCTTTGTTGTGCTTCTATTTCCCAGAAATCCCCCAGTCTCCAGCTGAGATGGAATATTTGCAGCTCCCCAGGCCTCCAAGGGGGTGAAGCAGGAACAGAAGCCCTGGAGCAGCAGGTTGGAGAAGGCCCCCGGTGTAACCGGGCACAAGAGGCACCCACGGGTGAGTGGGGACAGAAATCCACTGCTCAGAGCAAGGAAATGTTAAAGAATTTCAACATTTAAAAATGTGAAGCATGCAGGGCAGCTCCAAATGGTTCCATTTTTGCACATGCAGGGGGTGTGCTGGGCTGTTGCAGGAGTGGAAGCAGGGCTGGTGATGCAGGGCTGGTGATGCAGGGCTCCCTGCAGCAGCCTGGACACCTTTGCTCTGCAGTGCTCCAGGTTCTAGGGAAGATTTTTAACATTTCTACTAATCCCAAAGCACTGAGCCCTCCCTGCAGAGCTCAGCTCAGGCAGCAGAGGTTTCACAGCTCATCTGACCCCAGGCCCAGCTCTAAACTAAAACTAAACTAAAAATGCAGCAGGACAATGAGAAAAACTCTGCACAGCTGCAGAGACAAAAATGACATTGAAGCACCAAACCTGCTGTGTTTGGAAAGGCTTTTCCTTTCAGTGAAAGGCTGGAGCTCCTCAATTTCAGACACAAAGAGACTTCCTGAAATGAATTGGAGATGACACCCAATAGCCAAGGCAGCCACTGCTAATTATTTAATTAAATCATGTACTGAAATCTGCATGGAGACAACTGCAAAATCGCCTCCAATGCAAACACTTCAGCACTGATAAAACCCAGGAAAGCAGGAATTACAAAAGGCACCTTCTCCAAAACCTGAATGAACCACCACAACATATAAATATATACATACACATATATTTATATTTATATCACAGCCTGGTTTGGGCTGAAAGGAGCCTCAGATACCATCTCATTCTAGAAACACTTTCAAGTCCTCCAGGTCCATTTACTGTGGATCCCTGCAACATGAATGGATCTCAGACAAGCACGTTTCATTTGAAGATACCTTTACAAGGTGTGCAGATAGAGAGGGAGGCACAAAATGTCATTGTTGCCTTCATAAAAATCAATACCCAGTAAACAAACTGCTGGAAGGGTGGCAGGAAGTTCAATGACAACACCACTGCAAGCAGGGCCAAAAATCCCACTGCTTCCCATGAATGTCCTGCAAGGAGTTATTTAATGCCAAACCCACCCTGGGGAGGGCTCAGCCCAGGCAAGAACCTCACAACCCAAAGAGCAGAAATCCCAAGCCTTTATTACAAGATCCATGATTCCAGGGCAGAGCTGTGGCCAAGGGGGTGCCAGTCCCACCCAGCTGAGGGTGGGGCAGTGCTGCTGCTGGATTTCCCCCTTCCCAGGACACCACCAGCCTTTATTCCAGCCTTTGGATTCCCCTGAGCTGCTGCTGCCAGCACTGGGTAGACCAAACCAAGGAACTGTCTCTTGGAAAAACCAAACACCTCAAGGGAAGGGGAAAAAAAATATATATAAAAAAAAAAAAAAAATCAAAAAAAAAAAATCACACACTGGACACAGTTATCACTATGAGAAGTTGAATGAGTTGCTTTACATCCACATTGCAAATAATTTCACAAGCTGGGAAATGAGTTTGCTGAGTCTCCCCTTCCCCTGGGGGTGGAGGGTGTTGGTTTGCTGGATCCTGGCATGGGATGTGCAGAGCCACACTGAATCCATGTTATCTGTTGTTGTTGGGGTTTTGAACAAAATTGATGGAGTAGGAGCCAGTTGATGAATCCTGTTTGACCTGGAAGTTCTCTGTTGACAGGCCAAAGGGGCGCAGGACCAAATTGCCCAGATCTTTCAGTTTGCCTGCAATGACATCCCAAAAGAGCAGGTGAGAGCTGAGCACAGGGAAACTCCCATGGACTTACACCCAACTGCACAGCCCAGCCCTGCTGATTTATCCATCACAGCTAAATGCTGAGGGAATCTCTGTGTTTTGTTAATATTTATAATATTTCTTAGCAGGAAATAAAAATCATTGTTAAATATCCACAGAGTATGTGAGTTAATAAAGTCCTGTCAGTGTATGGATCTCATGTGATTCCTGACTCTGGGAAATGAATTTTGCTACAGCTGTAAGAGGAGAAGGACAACAAAAGGACATCCTTTTTTTGTTTGCTCTTTTCCAAACCCATGAACACCCTGACTGCCGTGGGATCCACCCCACAGCTGGAGCAGTGCCCAGGAGAAGCTCCCCAGCACAGCAGGGATTTGGGGCTCTGTGAGAATTCCAGCAGCACATCCCAGCTCACCTTCCTGCTCTCTGCCTCCCTGGGCAGGCTCTGGGGCAGCCACACTGAATTAATTGTTAATGAGGCAGAAGAAAGCCTTGGCTTTTCAGGGCACTCCAGCCCGGAGCTGCTGCTGCTGTCCTGGCACACACAGACCCAGCATTGTAGGGAAGCTCTGGCTCCTCCTCCCACAGCTCCTTTCAGCCCTAAATTAAGGGCTGTAGTGAACTGCAATCCCCTCCTAAAGAAAAGCTCCCTCAGAGCCTGTGCTGGGAGGAAGGAAAAGGCACCACGTGGAGCTGGGACTCAGCTGCAGAGGCTGCCCAGCCTCCAGCACCCCCTGTCCCCAAGCAGGGTCACCCTCTCCTCCCTCTGCCCTTATTCTCACCCATTTTGCTCTTTTTTCTTTCTAACACACCCTGTTTATTTTCCACCTGCACCTCCAGCACATTCAGGTTCTTCACCAAAGCAAATATTCAGAGGTTAAGAAGAAATCAGAACTGTAAAAATCAATTTAGGGCTCAGAAGTCTGTGATTCATTACTCACCTAAACTGCAATTCAACACCCTATTGAAAGAGGCAGATGCAGGAAAAGATTACTCACAATTTACATTAAGATGTAACAGCCAAAATTAATTGCTATTCAGTCTTTCTGGCAACAATTCTGGCTTAGTTGCCGGTGTTAATGTGGGGTTTGGAAGTTGAAAAGCTCCATATTGCTTGTGTAAAGAATTATTTTGGAGAAAAGACAAATGTCCTGATGAGGTCTCCTCTCTGTGTAACTTCTTGTGTTACCAACATTTTTAAGCAATTAAAAGAGCAAGGGCAAATCCCTCTCCCTTCCCTAAATGGTAAATGAGGACTGAACTGTAATTTGGCTCTGGTTTAATGTCTTAAATTCACCTTGTGCAGGGTTGGGGTTTAGCAGCTCAGCTGCAAACACAACATAACTGTCAATATTAAAAAATACCAACCCATAATTCTTTAGGCACAAAGCCTAATAAATATCTTTGCTGATCTCAGGTAGCTGGAAAAATCCTTTAGGCAGGAAGGCCCAGGTAAGGTGCTCTGGCTTCCAAACTGCTAGAACCATTCTAAAGCTCACACCTTCTCCCCAGAGGAGTGGTCCCAGATATCACAATGACTATAAAAGTCTCTAAACAAGACTGGAAATGGTTGGTTTTAAGGAGAGAAATACAACCCCCCCCCCGAAAATGGTCACTGTTCACATCCTCAGTCACTGAGGCAGAGGATGCTCATGGAAGTACAGAGGGAAAAGTCACTTGGATTTGAGAGCTCCTTCCCAAGGCTGCTCCAAGTCCAGCTCACTTCATCCTGAGCAAACTTCAGTGGCAGAGGAGCTGATCAAACCATGGAAATAACTGAAATACAAGTGTCAGCCCTGGAAAAGGGAGATCCTCGAGGACACACAGCACGAGTGGGCTTGGCTTGGCCACAAAATGGGATTTTTTGGTGATATCAGCCTTGGCAGTCACATGGCCCACAAGGAAAATCCAGGCAGGAATGTGTGCTCTGGGTTATTTACACACAATACTGCACAAAGGGTTCAGCCTCTGACAGAAATGAGCTGCAGCCCTGGGAAACAGGAAACACACTTGGGAAGGAGGAGGATGCACTCCACTTATCTGGGTTTGTTTGTACACAGCTCCTGTTTCATGACACTGGGAGATGGTTGGGCAACCCAGGGCTTGTTTGAGTTGAAAGAATAAAAGCTCAGCAAAACCAGGACAGGCCAATTCACTGACTGAGGATGAGTTCAATATCCAGAGGAGCCAGAGCACAAATTGGGACATTTTTCCTAATTTCAGTTTAGTGTCAGTGCTCCTGCAGCAGGCCTGGCCTGGAATGATCAGGATGCCTCAGACATGCTGTCCTGGAGCCCAAAAGTATGGAATATAACCCAGGCACCTGAACTGCCCCGTGGGAAGGGAGGATTGTCCCCCCCTTGTCACCCAGCTCCAGTCACAGTGCCACGCACCAGGTCCATCCTGGCAGTGGGAAATGCCATCAGAAAGGGTGGAAAAGTAGGAACAGCTTCAAACAAATTCACTGTAAAACAAAACAATCCAAAGGAATCTCAGAACCACCACATCCCATCGAGTTTCTCTTCTCCCACTCCTTCCAGAGCTCCCATCTAAGCCTCCCTCCAGGGCTTTCCCCTGACCTCAGACAGAGCTGCACAGTTTCAAATCTTGGGAAGTGTTTCCTTCCTCCAGGGGCAGCTCCATGGCATCACCCCTGCCTCCCTTAGCAGCATCCAGGGAATCTTGGGATATTCATGAGAAGGAGCTGCCCACAGTTCTTACTTCATGTTGAGAATGTTTTGTAGAAAGCCCTCAGTGTGTGTGACAGCAGAGCTCAGGCAGGGCTGAGCTCATCCCCCTGCCCCAGTGCCACCACATCAGTGTCACTGCCCCAGAGCTGTGACAATCCTGTCACACATGGGGCTGGGGTGAACACAGGTTCTGTGCTGTCCCACCCTGCTCTCCTTGTGTCACATCACTGACAAGAGATTTCTTTCTCCAGAATCCCAACAGAAACAGTCTGGAGTGGCTCCCAAAAGCCCAGCTCAGTTTTGAAATCCCAACTGCCACATTTAAAGTATTAACACTGTTAAAAGAGATCCCACCTAGTCTGATATCCAGGAAAAAAACAGCAGTGCAGAACTAGGGTTGGATTTACTGTTCCAGTCAAATCCCTTGTGATTAGTGAGGTCCTTTAGAGTTCAGCAAAGATCAGGAATTATTTTCATATTACTTTGTGCTGAAACCCATCCCATGTCCTACCAATGGGCCTGATCCTTCTGGAGATTTTCTGCATTTGTCATTTATTTATAGCCCCATCACCCTTGACCTGCTTTATTTGGGGCTTGCTCTCAGCACAATGGGGGAAGCAGACTCTGATCCTGCAGAGCTCTGCACTGACACTCTGCTAGGTCAGAGCAGAACAAAGCCAGAGCAAATCAGAAAAGAAATGACAGAAAAACATCAGCATAAGCTGAAATGGTCTCTTCTTCTCAAATGTATCAAGAATCAGTGTGAAAGACAGGCTGAGTTTGTTTAACCTGATTTTCTGCAGAGCAGCCAAACACTGCCTTCCCTTCCCACCAAACACTGCCTTAGGAAATGTAATTCCACTCCTGGTGCTATCCCTGGCTAGGTCCAATTCAGCCTCCAACCAAACAGCAATGAAATGCTGAATAAATCAAGGCAAACACAAACACTTGGAGGTCTCTGGGCTGGGAGTGCTACAGAAAGAATCACATTTATTTCTTCAGCCCCCAGATCAAACATCCCCAGTTATTCCAGCTGGGGGAGTTCCTTTAGGTTTAGTGAAAGCCCTGGTTCATCCCTTTCAGGGGAATGTCTGCAGGGAGAAAGGGCTGAGCAGTTGGGCTGTGTCAAACCATTTTCCCCAGCTCTTGCATAAATCAATATGAAATTGTTTTAGAAGGTTTTTCTTTCTTTAAATGAAACTAATGGCCTTTTCTGCATGGGAGAATTCCTTGTCTTCAGTTTACTGTAGGTGAAACCAAGCAATTCAGAACTACAAAGAAATCAGGAATTTTGTTTAACACTGGACAAATATTTCTTTTCAGATTTACCTCCTTTAAATTTTATACAACAGATTCTATTAATGCATTTTTTTCTAGTAAATTGTGAAGGATTTTATGGAAGTACATGCTACTCACCCAACATTTCTTTCTTTAATTTTTCATTCCTCTCCTCAATTTGCTGTGGTAATCTCTGTGGAAAGAGAGAAAAAGTGGGATCAGATCCTTGCTTTCAATAGTGCTCCCATTTTGGACATCAGCAGTGACAGAGTCACAAATCCTGATTTGTGCAGCTCCTACTCCAGACTCTGAACATTGCTAATCCAGAGACTCAGCACTTCCCACTCCAGGAATGTCCTTATGGACACTCATTTTTATCTGGTGTCTGTGATACTTATTCCAAAGTGCAGCTGCTTCTGGGAAATCACTTTATATCTGCCCTAAAATCCCTCAAAAACTGTGTGGAAGCTGAAATTCTCCCAGGAGTTACACACCTGGGAAAACCCAAAGCTAACCATTGCTCCCATATGATGAAACTTTCTGGGAAAGCAGCAATAGGGATGATTTGACCACAAACCATGATAATTCCAAACTGTTTAGTCTGGCATTGAAAAAGTCAAAAATAACTGAGGATTGAAATCAGAACCCCAGCTCTGCACTCCTGAAATACAAACAGTGCTCAAGTATTGGAGCAGGTACCAAATCAGGAATCAAAGAACTATTGTGCATTTCATATTTTAATCCGTCATTTAGCGGGGTCATGACATTCCCTAGAGCAGTGTGAGATCATTCCTGTGGGCAGGGAGGACGAAGATTTGCTCTAACTGTGAATGAAGCCAATTTGCAGATTTTCTTGAGGCATCATTTTCATTACCAGTGAGGGGGAAAAGATCCTGTGACATTCCTGCAAAGCAGAAACTTTTACCTTTCAGCCTCTCAGCCTCCTCTGGGTTAGAGCAGGTAAGTGGAGTCAGCAGCTGAAGCTTGGGGGGAGTTTCTTATGAAATTAGAGATTTATGATGAATATTTGAAAAGTGTAAAATTATGGCTGTCAGGATTTCCTTAACAGGTTTTCAAGGTGGGAGTTTTAAGCTTCAGTCTCAATAGTTTTGCTTCTCCCCTCAAATCTGACAGGAACCAGCTCAAGGCAGAACAGACCAAATGCCAGTGCAGGGTAACTTGGGGGCATTTTGTCCAAAGGGCTCTGCCAAGGGAGGGCAGGGAGCAGGAAGGGTGTAACCCCCACCCTCTGCACTGCCCAGGCACAGAAATCAGGAATAAACACTGATCACTCTGAACTGGGCCTGGAGGATGGCCAGAGGAGCAGCAGCACTGCTGGAGATTCCCTTCTGGGGCTGGGCAAGGGCTCCTGTGGGATTCTCAGGGCACAGTCACTGAGAGAAGATCCTGGCTTTGCAAAGGTCCAAGGACAGTGTTTGCACTTGCAGGGGCTCCAAAGAGCCTGAACAGAACCAGCCACCCCTGAGGCTCTGACTCAAAACCCTGGATTATCCTGAGTGGGGAGAGAGAACCAGGATCATCCAGTCCAGCTCCTGGCCTTGCACAGACCCCCCAGCAATCCCAGCCTGGACATCCCTGGCAGTGGTGTCCAAACCTTCCTGGAGCCCTTGGGGCTGTTCCCATTCCCTGGGGGGCTGTTCCTGGCCCAGGGGAAGCCCCAGCCCAGCTCCAGAGGCAGCAGGGCCTTGATGGGAGCTCAGCTGTTGATGGGATCACCCCTCACCACCAACAGCACTCACACAGTTAAGCAGAATATTTTCTGCCATCAGTGCAACTGATCCAGTCCCCCAGGAAATCATTCCAGGCAAGGTTTCTTGCCTAATATGCCATAAAAGCTGTTCCTAATCTGTCACTTACAACACCACAGTGTGGGGGAAAGGGGGGCAGAATCACTGCTAATGATTTATTTTCCCAAATGGAGACTAAGAACAATTAAGCCTTTCAAAAAGATTTTTGTAACAACATATTCAGAGTAGGTTTAGAGGCAAATTTGCAGGTGATGCACATGAGGGTTTTTTTTCATTCTGAGGCAGAATCCATTGCAGGTTCACTGGTATGAAGTTGAACTAAAATAATGATAAATAAATTAGGCCAAAGTTCACTGAAAGGCTTAAGCTTACCATGCAAGCTTCTCTGGCTTGATGAACTGATGGGTCTTTTTCTAGGACTGCCTTATAATCTTCCAGAGCTTCATCTAATTTTTCTGTTTTCTCATAGAGTTCTGCTCTTCTCAGCAAAGCTCTGACATAGTGAGGGTCTAATTCCACAGCTGGAAAACAAAAGCAAAGCCCAGAATTGTACTTGAAACATTTCTCCACCCCTCAAATGAATTCTGAAGTGTGTGTTACATTTGTAAGTTGTCCTGAGAATGTAACTCAGGATCAAGCAGAGGCACAGCTTAAAGCTAAGTCAGAATTCAGAAACAGCTGCCTGGGACAGCCTCATGATCATATTTCATTTAATGTCCACAATCTCTCACAGATGAAAGTGATTTATGATCACAAAGCTTGAAATGTGCAATCCTACCCATGCAGGGATTCTAAGTGATGCTACAGGAACTTTAAGGACCTGCAAGATATTTCAGTTTTTGTGTGTTTAGCAAGTAAGTGGCTATTATTAGATTGCAGCTAAAGTTAAATCTCCCTCCAGACACACACAGCAGGGAAAATCAGCCTTGCCACGCTTATCTCAGTTCAAGTGGAGACAAACTCCAGGAGAATTTCTGGAGCTCTTCTGAATTTAATATCAAACAGTCCAGATTGTGTTGGGAATGCACAAGCAGGGATTTCAGCTCTGTGAGCTGGAGAGGGGCATCTTGACTGAATCTCAGCTTTCCCTCCCCTCACTCCCTTGGCAGGCAGGGCTGTTTGCAGTGGCAGTTCAGACTGAATGCTAAACTCAGCAGTCACCTCCACATGGTAATTCCTCAAGAATTCCTTCATCCATTTTTCACCACAGAAACAGGGAATGTGAAAGATTTACCCACAGAAACAGGGAATGTGAAAGATTTACCCACAGAAAGAGGGAATGTGAAAGGTTTCACCTCAGAAAGAAAGACTATGAGGGATTTTTTATCACAGAAAGAGATCTGTCCATTTTATAACTATAAGCCCATTAAAATGGTTCTGGGGACAATTAAATCTTGGATTATCCAGGGAAGTATTGCAGTTTATTTCCTCTTGAAGGACAAAGGCAATGGCACAGTCAGCAAGCTGCAGGTGACTGAATTGCTCTGCTGTGCTCCAGTCCCTGGGGAGCATCAGGCCCTGGCAGCTGAAGTCTCCCTGCTCAAAGCACATCGATTCCCTCTGAGCCGCTGTGAAATTCAAGGTGTTTTTCAGAAATCAGCAGCACCAGAGCCAGGCAAAGCCCAGTGAGAGAGGCCAGGGAGGATCTGGTACCTCCAGGAGCCCTTTCAGCAAGCACAGCTCCCATTTCTCTGCAGGCAGGGCTGGCACACAGCCACTGGATTAGTTCTCTGATTGGTAATTTGGATTTTTTTCCCCAGCTGTCACAGGGAGTTTAACAAACACTCGAGGGTGGGTGAGTGGGTGGAAGCAATAAAGCAAAGCACAGCTGAACTGATTCCACCAGAAGGTGCAGAGAGAGAACTGTGCAGGGCAGGAACAGGGGAACATAAGCCCTGGTGACAAAGCGAAAGCTGTGCAGGAGAAGGACTTGGTAATGCTTTTAACTCTGTAAAGCCTCAGAGCTCTTTGGAATCTGGGATTAAACCAGGATTTGTGGGGGATGGCAGGTGGAAGTGGGTTTGAAATCACAGGTGTGGGAAATGGTTTCCACAGAAAAGACTTTCCTCTTAGAAATAAGTACAAACTGCAGCCTTATGGTACAAGAGAATAGAAAGTAGATTATTGCAGATAGGAAAGGTTTGACAGACATTTTACAAAATATGTAATACAAATCAGGTGTTTTCTGTTCAACTCTTTAAAGACCCTTATGCCCAAAATTACAGCTCTGCAGTAAAGGCACTAAATGACACAATTTATGTATAAAAATCTGGCACAAGAGCAGCACAGAGCGAAAAAAAAAAAATACCTTTGGTGCAGTCACTCAGGGCAGCCTCTGTCTTGTCCTAGAGCACAGAACAGTTTTGTTAGATTGAAGTCACATTTCTTCATGTCCCCAGCCCTGGAGGTGCCCAGGCACTCAGTGCTCAGGGCAGGGGACAGGGTGGGGATGGGGCACAGCCTGGACTCCATGGTCCTGGAGGCTCTGATCATAATTGCATTTGTGCCAGCCTCAGTCAGGTGTGACACAGAATAAAACCAACACTCACCTGTTTCATTTTTGCAGCAGCTCTGTTTGAGAACAGAACAGCCCTGTCCTTCTGGAAGCAGGCTGGGCAAATCTGCAGAGCCTTAGTGTAGGAGTCTTCTGCCTCTCCATAGTCTGCAGAGCAACAGGAAAAACCCAAACCAAACCATTTATTTCAAATCACTGAACCCCAGGGCTGAGACTCCTTTGGAAACAATTCCCAGTATCCGGTGATATGACACCAGAATCGGCAGCTGCTCTCAAAGAACATCACTAAGTACATAAATACAATCAATTATTTTAAAATTGACTTAATTCTGCTTACAAAAGCAGAAATGTACTCCTGAGCTGAATGCAACAAGTGCAGCAGGATGAGGATGTAATTCTCATCCCAGAAATGGTTTCCTCTTTGAGCAGAGGTGGAATCCCTTTGGCTGAAGTGTGTAAAGCTGTCACTGCACTGCAGCTGCTCAGAGCAGCTGCAGAAAGCTTTGATGGCCACATCACCCTCACCTGACTTAAAAGACCAGAGGGGCTCTCAGGGATGAGACTCCAGCACTCCAGGCCTGTGGCTCTCCTGGGCTGAGCAGCTCCCTCCTGAAGCCCTCCAGAGATCACTGGATTGTGTTTCCTTAGGGCACAACGAGGCACCTCCAGCCTCTGCCTGCTCCTCTGGGCACACAGACTCCTTGCCTGTGTCCTGCTGACTGAGGGAGGCAGGAACCTGCATTTCCTGCTCTCTCTGGGAATCCTCCTCCCACCAGCAGATTCAATCAAAGGCAGATGTCAAAACCACTTCCCCCCTTCTGTTTGTTCATTAAAAGCAATGTATAAAGGTACAAGACAGCTCCAGAGCTCCAAATCTTGCATGAGTTCTAAGCACAACCATCAGCCCAACTCAGAGCCCTGGGGAAGCCTTTTTTGATTAGTAAAAGAAACCATGTCTCTTGGAAGGCAGTCCAAAATCCATGGGTTTGCATGTAAACACTCAGCTTTCATGGGAATCCTGCTTTAGTATCCAAATCTTTGGGATTTAAACAGCTCTGAAGGAGGTCTGATAGCTCTGTCTCTTCTCTAGAGCTGGATGAAAAATGAAAGGGGCGATAAAATTCAACAAGGACGGTGTGAGAGCTTCCTCAAGGTTTTCTGCAGCACCACCAGGATGGCTCAGAACTAATGTGAGATTCTCTAACATCCACAGGGTGCTCAGAGATGATCAACCCACCTCCTTTCTTGAAGTGCTCATTTCCTTTCTCCTTCAGCCCCGTGCTCTCCTTTCTTCTTTTCTACAAAAGAAAAGACAATGTCTCAGAGTATTTCACTGAAATGAACAACTAGGTCAGCTGCAGCTCCAAATAAAGTATGGGAGGGAAGCAGAATAAGACATAACCTGAAGAGTTTTAACTATGCCAAGATCTGCTTGTAGACCCTGTGACATGAAATCCTTTCTATATCCATGAAACACTGGAGTGTAACAGCGAGGCAATTAAAAAGCTCCACTTCACAGGCACCAGGATGCAGGGAGAGCATCCATGGAGATTTCCATGCTTTAAACCAACACATCAGCCTTTAGCTGGCTGTTTGCTTCTCCTTTCCAACTCCATTTCATTCACTCACTGCAGGTCAACTGTGCAGAATATATTTTAAATGTAAAGTCTCAAAAGTTTTGCTGGAAATAATTCCACCTCAGCAATTCCAGTTATTGTCAGAGATGCTCAAGGAAAAGGTCCAGGCTGAGAAAGATTTCTGCCCCCAAAGATTTTTTAGGTGAAGTGAGTGCAGCCCCAGAAACAGGTTCTTTGTCCAGTGAGAACTGCACATGTGAGCAGAGCTGTGTTTTCAACCATGAAACCTTGGCACGAGGGGCTCAGGCTCTCAGCCTGTGACACAGAAAACTCAGGATGTCACCGAGCCATCCCTTCAACCTCCTGACAGTGCAGACATTCCTGAAACAAAGCAGGGAAACATCACAGAGCTCAGGAGTCATTCTGTGCTGCAAAACCCATCCTTGGAGCACTGCTTTTTCTCCCAGCACACAAAGGACTTCAATGGAGGTGTCTGTAAATGACAGATCACTGAGCAATTAAAAAGCCAACAGTAGGAAAAGGAGCAGTTTCCTTTCCTGCAGATTGTGTGAATCAAGGATTAATGCAATTATCAATATCACACAGAACATCTCCTTGGAAACAGCTAAATATAGTACAGAGTGTGGAGCACTGCACCAGCTCCCAGCTATGCCAAGGAGCTGACAAACAGCTCAAAAATCACAGGTTCCTCCTCCTGCTTTTACTGGCCTTGGGAATTGATTCACCTGACCACTGACACCAGCTCCAGAACAGACCAGGCTCACTGGAAGGACACTGAGTCATGACACAAAATTCCACAGCAAAATCTCATCTGAGCCCTTTGATACACGCCCAGACCATCAAATCTGTTCCTACTGCCTGTTAAATAGCTTTTCCAGTTCCCACTACTGCTCACATTTTACAGAAACCCCACAAGACACAGGGCAGACAAACCATGCCCAGTTATTCAGGAAATGCCTCTGCTCAGGGAGGGCTGACAAACCCCCCCAAATCCTTCCACAACACCCCAAGGGTCACACTTGCTGCTTTCTAAACATGAACATACAAATTCCACACTTCAGGCTGCATGAAAATCCCAATTGCTCTGTGTAATGCAGAATTCTGCTCTTCAGCACAGGCAATGTGGAACTGCTACACCTCAATTTTCCAGGGAGCAGATGGAAATTCCTGCCTGGCCCCACAAAAAAAAAAAAAAGCATTTTAAAATATTCTGCAGAGCATAAAGAGTGAAAATGATCCCAACACTTGATGGCACTGAACAAAGCAGCTCCATCTCAGCATGGAGCAGGCCTGGGATGAGGATCCTGCTGGAAAGATCTCCACAGCCTGCCCTCAGTGAGGGGAAGGGCTGCCTGAAACACAAACCCCACTGACTTCATTGCTCATGACCTATTTAGAAGTGGCCTTTCAGTGCCATGAGCACTCTCTGCTGCACAGGGTTCAGTTACAGCTCCACAAGAATGAAAGGATTTTTATTATGAACACAACTACAGCATGCTCACACCAGTTCTGAGCCAGAAACCCTGGAACTGAGGGATGCTGGATGAGAAGTTTGACCTGTATGATCGATACTTTGTTTCATTTTATCCAAATAATTAAAAAATATTACGTGTTTACCCTAATTATGCATTAAATGCTAACATAAAAAGAGATTTGCAGCAAGAAAGCTTCAGCTTTATATTAAAAAATAAAAGGAAAACCAAGAAAGCAGCACTTTGAAGAGCTCTGTGTATGATTTTGTGATTTATTCAGCTCCCTGCAAAGCAGCAATGGTTCAAAACTTGCATTTCTGTGAGAGCCTGACCAACATTTTCAACATATCCCTGGCTGATGGGTTTCATTTCCAAACTGAGAGTCCAAAGTGTTTTTACAAAGGTGAAGTCTGTGGGTACCTCCTGCACGTCAATGGATTTGCATTTCAGGTGTGATTGACCAAGAAACAACATCTAAAAGCCAATTTCTCTGGCTTTTCCACAAGATGTAAAAGCATGAAAAATGGATGAGCCCCTCACACGCTCAAGGCACTGCCCTGCAAAGCAGGCTGGGTGGGAAATAAATCCATTATTTATTCCTCCATCCAGACATTCCTGTAACAGAAATTCCTAACACAGAAAGACAACTCTCACAATTTCCATTTCAGCTGGGCTGCTCCAGGAGAGGCTGGGATAACCTGTTCAAATGCAGGGCAAAAGGGCAGCCTGAATCCTGGAATCCCAGGAAAAGCCATCCTGGCCTGCTCCGTGCCCTGGAGCCAGCCACAACTCCCCAGTTTACCATTTTCTGCTCTTTGATGGCAGCAAAATATAAAGGTTTGGGCTTTTTTGTGAATTTTAGTAATGCAAAGATGACAAATTCCATGGCAGGCACTGACTGTGGTGTGGTTTAAATAGTTTTTGAAGTTCAAAAGAAATAACTGAATGTAGCCGGTGATTATTCTTACAGGATCTGATTAGAAATGTTTAAATTTGGATACTGCATTCCAATCCCATACTCAGAAAAAAATCAGTATTTAACCCAAACCTGCCTGGCAAAGCCAGGGCTGCTGGAGATGATCTCGAGTCATGACAAGGGACAGCTTTGGCCTTGTGACAATAAAGTACAAACCTAAATCACACACAGCCCCTGCACCTCAGCTGCTCTGCCAAAACACTCAGGGTTAACAAGAAAAAAACACGATATGAAACAGAATTTTATAGAATTTATTTATAACTATATAATTATAAATAAATTTTATTTGGATATGAAATGTAATTTTTAGAATACTAAAAGCATTACTCTGCTATTAGAGAAGACAGCAGCCTAAATATTCCCTGTTTCCTTGGGAAGTGAGCAATACAACAGAAATTAAATCCTTGAACTGTGGGAGCTGAAGGAACAACACCCTCAGTTTGTGACTTTGGTATTCAACATTCCCAACATTTCCTCTGGCTGCTCCTGTGCTTGGATTGATCCCTTGATTTCCCTTTGCTGGGAACTGTTGCTGGCTCCAGTTCTGGAGAAGGTTCCTCACAGTCCCCTGGGAAGGTCCCCAAAACCAGGGAAATCCAAATTCCTGGAGTTCAGAGGGGGCACAGAAAAGGGAATTTTAAACAGATCAGGAATGCATTTTTCACCTTCCAGTCCCACTTCTCAGTCATTTATTAGCAGTTGTCTGCTTCCCCCTGCAGTTTTGGGAAGCTACTGCTCTATCCTGCATCCAAAGGTTTGGATTTCAGTTTAAGGTTGGAGTCACCCCCAAACCCCCTTTTTTAAATCTTGAAAACACACAAAGCTGCACTTGGGAGGTTGCAGGGCAATGGCAGGGATAGACCTGGCCTGTCCCTGCTCCCTGGGATTCCCTGGAAAAGAACTTTACTCTTTCTACTACCAAATCACCAAATCCCACAAAACTGGAAGCAGCACTGCCAGACACAGGGAAGGGGGTCACAGCCCTCGCTGCCAGCTCCAGTTAAGCCCAGCCTAAGTGTGCCTGTTCCTGAGTGACAACAGTGCCAGTCATCCTTCCTGCTCCAAGGAGCAGCCTCGGGCAGGGGGAGCTGCCCAGAAATCCATCAGCACAAGAGGAAAAGGCTGGAGCTGACAGGAGCAGGCTCTGCCAGAGAAATGCACAACTGAGCACAAGACTCAAATCAGACAGCAGCACTCAAAGGGACACGAAGGGAGATTTTTCCCTCTTCCTACTAAACTGTCACTCAGCAAATGAGTTTTGTTTAAAACTCAAAGAATTATAAATCACACAGGGAGATTATAATTCCAGCTTTTATTCAAATTGTGACCAGCTCTTGCAATTAATGACTCCAGCAGATACAGATTTACTGCTCAAATGTTCTTCTCCAGGCTTTAACTCAGAAATGTAACAGGATGTTTTATTCTATACAGAAGCTTCCCTTTATGGAAAACAATGGGATCAACCCAAAGGCAAAGGGAGGAAAGGAAGGGTGAGGAGGGGGCAGCTTGAAGGAAATGTCTTCACTAAGCAAATGTTCTCTAAGATATCCTAGAACTTGCAGAAAACAGGAGCATTAAAAAAAATGAAATTTTACTGTTTAGCCCAGCAACACTCTCAGGCATCATGCAAAAATCCTATTTTTTAAAATCCTAAAGTTCTACCACATTCTTACAGAGCTGCTCACAAGACACTCAAGAATCTTCTCTTGCTTGTCTTGCTGACACATTTCCTGCTGTCAGAACAGGAATTGTGATTCCAGCCAGCTGGAGGTTCAGGGCACATGGAAAGGTCAGAGAAAGAACTGCTCAGGAGGAATATTGGATATTTATTCCCATGTCTTACAGAACACAGGGTTTGATATCCCAAATTGGAGCTCCCCATGCCAGGTGCTGGGACAGAACAGCATCTGCCACGATGGAGGAGCAGAGGGATTGGGAGTCCTGCACTGGATAAACTCCTCATTAAAGGGTGTCCCTGAGAGCAGGACTGGGGAGGCTGAACAATGACCCTGGAACAGCTGCTGGGTGTCCTGGGATTAATTCTGCAGAGCAGCCCCGTGTCAAAGCCATCACTGTCACTGACAGCCAGCCAGAAAAATCTGCTTGGAATGCATCAAAAGCAATTTATTGCTCAGTGCCCCTGCTGAGGCAGCAGCAGCAGCCTTGTGAAACAACAACCAAACCCTGTAAAGGTGAATTTCAATCCTTCAAAAGCTCAGAGGTGCAAGCCCAGGCAAGGCATCAGGCTCTATTTTCAACAACACTTCTTACAGGTTTGTGTCTTAATATCCCTGCAAGTTCTTACTTTGCTTCTCTGTGCAGAGAACGTTTCTCAGGGTATCCCTGCTGTCTCCCTGGAAGGAATTCCTGCTGCTTAACATTAGAAATCTCACTGTATGGGGCTCTTGAAGTGTAATTAGAGAAAACACACAATCACTCACTGGCTCCTTCCCTCTGAGCTCTGCAGCAGCCTCTGCTCAGGTGAGTGTTTCTGCTCTGGAATGCTGGAACCTGCACAGAAATACCCAGAGCCAGGACCAGAATCTGCCTTTGCATCTCCAGAATAAACAAGATCTCTTCCTACAGCCCATTACTGGAGAACATGGCTCCACAGAGCCCGTTTATTTCAGCTCTTGAACACAACAATGGGCTTTGGTTACAAAAACCCTGACCTAGGAAGGAGCAGCTCCGTAAATTTGACTGGAGCAGGGCTCACATCCAGCTCTCCCTGTGCCCCGAGCCCACAGTTTATGGTTGGTGCTGCAGTTCATGGTTGGGAGTTTTTGTTATTTAGACAAGCAGCCAAATCCAGTCCATCTCCCCAGGAGCCAGCCCCAGGCCCCTGTTTCAGGTCTGTTTTAACCAGCACTGCCCTGGATCTAAAAGTACAGCTTGATTTTCCTGGGAATCACCACCCTCAGTGCTCCACTCACCCCAAGATGTGCCAGCACGGGCTCACAATAACCCAGCAAGGACTGCTGAGAGGCTGCTCCCCACCTCAGCAGCCAAAAACCACTTCTGACTATTTCTGTCTCATTTGCTGCAGCTGCACATTGCCCTTCTCAAAAAAAAACCCCTTTTTGAGTCATTAGGAGGAGACTTAAAAGGTTTAAAAAGCTCTGAGTAAATGAATGTACAGCACTGTTTTCAGACTGGGACTGCAGAACTTTTTCTAAAAAGCTGCAGCATTTAACAGAATCTTTTATAAACAGAATATACAGAATGTTTCACTTTTAAAAATAAATTCATGGCCATCAGTAGCAAGTACAAGGAGGAGAGTTGGAGCAGCAATTGAGGAGTGACCTGTCCAGGGGGGGATCATGGAAAGGGACACTCCAGTGACTGTAACAACTGTCTGAGCTCCTAATTCTGCTCTGCATTCAGAGTTCTGCAGCTCTGCTTGCATGAGATACCAACAATATTTTGCTAGAGAAAAAAAACCCTACATTTGAAAACCTGCAACATTCAGAAATCTCTCCATGGAACATAAAAAACTGCTGATCCAGTACTGGTGGTGCTGGTGAGAGACAGAATCCCTCAGTTTGGGTAGCTGAAATCACAAACCACACTCTGAAGGGCAGAATTGCTCAACACCACTGGAAATAAACCTGCAGAAAGATGAGAGCTGCAGCTGCCTCCAGCCTTTCTCTGAGGAAACCTTCCCAGTTTGTTATTTTGCACTCCTGTAGCCCCTTTCAGTGGAGCTCCACAAAGCTGAGTGCCAAGATTCAACATTCCCAATTATTTTGGTCATTTGACAGCAGGCAAAGCTCCATGTGCAAAATGAGATGATTATCTAAAAATACACCCAAAGCAAGAACAGCACGAAAATTAACACAGCCAATTGCCAGGCTTGATGCTCCTTTTAGAGTTTAGTTCTTGAATGATTTCCCCCCAGTTTTTAGCACTTTTTCTCTGAAGCTCTCCAGTCCCAGGCTGGTGCTGCAGCCCCAGTGTGACTCATGATGACAGTGCTCCTTACTGAACAGGAATAAACACAAGGAATAAAAAGGGACTGTTCACTCAGACTGGAAAAATCCCAAGGGCAATGAAATGATTTTTGTGTGTGAGGAGGTCAAGGAAGGTGATTTTTGCCCTCTGCTCAGAGATGCATTTGGAGAATGGCCTGTTTTGGGCAAAACCCCCAAATCAAACTCCCTCCTACAACAAGAAGAAGACACTGAATTCCCAGAGGAGTCCTGGGGAGGCCCCCAAGATACTCAGGGCTCTGCAATAAAGGAAACTCTAATTAAACATAGGACAAAAGTTTCCAGGATAGTTAAACAGCTGTGCCAGAGATCTCCCTGGCTCTGGACTAAAATCCTCCAAAGGATGCACCACAACACCTCCTGACACTGCCACAATTCTTCATTATTAAATTACAATTGGCAGCGTCTTTCTGCCCATTTAGAGCCAAAACTGAGACACAGATCCAGAGGTCCTGGTCCAGCAGAGACCAGAATTACTTTTAGTCTCACTCCTACTTCAAGGAGACTCTGTCCCATGTTGTCCCTCCCCAATATTGCTTTTCCACCTCAAGGAACTTCTATTTTAACACAAACTGCATTTTTCTCTTCCCTGCTGCAGGATGAGTTTGACCCATGTGACAGCACTGAAAGCAAACAATCCCACTTAATGTATTTTTATCTGATTAAAGTCCAAATAATCCACAGGGATCTATCCAAATTGAATCCCAACTCTCTGGATTCCCTAAACCAACCTTTCAGGAAAATTACCCTGAAATCTGCTGAACTTTGGAGAAGCACCTTGCAGGCACCCAGGGGGAACCAATGGATGCACAGACAGTAAACAACAGGGAGAGTTTTGCTGCCTGTAACCCCTGAGTCACAGCCACCTCTCTCACTGCCCAAAGCACACAAAAGCTGCCCTGGAATGTGAGGATTAAGAGCAGCAAGGAAAGCCACGACCACTGGTTAGCTAAAAGAAGGAATTTAGAGCAGTAAAAGCAGACACACAGGGGCTTTAGAGGTCCCTCTGTGTCAGCCCCAGAGCATTCCAGGCACTGACTGCACACTGATCATGTCACACCCAACACTGTGCTTTGCATTACCTGTTTCTCCTCCTCTGGCATATCTTTCTCTAGCTCTAGCAAGTATTCTTCATCTAGTTCTGTCTGCTTCCTCGAGCTACTCCCGTCATCCTGAACATTCCCTTCATCATCCAGCACAGGTCCTTTGGCCTCAAAGGAGTCGTGACAGTCATGGAAACACTCCTCAGTGGGATCCTGGCCTGGGGAAGGGGCACAGCCACTTCCAAAGCTCTGGGGGTGCTGGGCATCTCTGGGGCCAGTCCCTGCAGACTTCTGGTCTGACAGCTTCAGGTGATTCAGTAACTCCTCAGGCGGACTTGCATCTTTAAATTCTTCCATGCTGGACCTGGGAGGGGGTTTTGGAAATGAGAAAGGACCAACACTCAATAATCATTGATTAGTCAGCAAACAAATCCCAGGGTGGCTGAGGCTGGAAGGGACCACGGGGGGGTCACTGGTGCCACCTCCTGCATTCCCAAGCACAGGGTTGTGTCCAGGCAGCTCTGCAGCAGCCCCAGGGAGGAGACTCAGCCCCTCTCCGGGCTCTGCCCAGGGCAGCTCTGCCTCCTGGGCAGGGGGGATTGCTGGGCTCCGTCCCTGTCCAGTGTTCTGCAGCCACTGCAGGGCCCGGGCCCTGCTCTGCCCCCCCTCCCCTTGTATTTATACACGTCTAAATGTACTTAATAACTTTATTTACTTTATCCACATTTACAAATCTTTAAAGTGCTCTTGACACCCCGAAGGGAAAGTCGGATCTCTCGCGGCGAGAGCAACTTCCCCTGATTCCATGCCCCGTGCAGGGACCCGGGGCCCTGCACCCGTGAGCACGGGAATTGCCGAGCTCACATCCCCGGGAGCAGCCCGGCACAGCCCCGGGGGACCGAGCCCAAACACCGCCCCCGGCACGGCCCGGCCCGGTACGGTACGGCCCGGCCCGGCCCGGCTGGCACGGCTGGCCCCGCGCGGCCCCTCCAGCCCCGCCACGACCCCCGGGACGCCAGACCCGGTCCGCAGGGCCCGCCCCGCGCTGCCCGGAGCTGAGGGGATGGTTTAGACCGAGGCCATCACCCCCGACCTCACCGGGCCCCGCCCGACCCCCCGAGCCCTGGGCCCGCACTCACCTGCGCCAGCCGCACTTCCGGCTTCCGGCTTCCGACACGCCCCCGGCACGTGGGCGCCGCTTCCGGCATCGACAGCCAATGGGCGAGGGGGCGCGCGCGGGGCATGCCGGGGACTGTAGTTCCCTGCTGTGACGCCAGGGCGCGCAGGTGAGGGCAGAGGAAGAAAGCCAAGAACAGCTGAGGGCAGATAAGGGCAGGTGCCTCGTGCCGCCAGTGGCCTCTTTCTCCCCAGGACTGCTCTGCCATAAATAATTTCTCTCCATGTCTGTTGTCGGCTCCTTCAGGCCCTGTGAGGCCACAGTTGTGTCACCTCAAAGCTTCTCCTGTCCAGGCTGAACAATCCCAGCTCTCCCAGCCTTTCCTCCCAGCAGAGCTGCTCCGTCCCTCTGAGCATCTTCTGGGCTGTCTCCAGCAGCTCCAGGTGCTCCCTGTGCTGGTCCCAGGCTGGGGCAGCTCTGCAGGTGAGGTCTCACCTGAGCAGGGCTCAGGGACACAATCCCAGCCCTTTCCCTGCTGCCCACGCCGGGGGATCAGCCCAGGGCACAGGGGTTCATTTCCCACGTGCAGCTCTCAGCCACCATCTCACTCTCCATCTCTGCATCCCCAGCCTGGACCGACCCCAGGAATTCCCTCTGATCCAGGTGCGGCACCAGCTCCTGGCTGTGTCAAACCCCCTGAGGTTCCCAGGACCTGCTTCTCCCATTTCGTGGTTCTACAGCTCAGGAATATGTGGGTTTTCCCCTGGAACTTTGGGATGATCCTCCTCTTGTTCAGCCTCACACCCCATTCTGCTTTCATACAATAATAAAGGTGTTAAAGTATTTCAAATCTGAGCCCAAGAGGAGGCTTGAATTGTGCCGGGGATGGACCAACACCCTCGGGTTCAAACAGCCAGAGACCTGGGAGAACTTGTGTTGTTCTTTAGAAACTCCTAAATACTGCTGCTTACAGCAGAAGATTCAACAGTTGACAATTTGAGTTGAGAAAACCCAGCAATCCGGAAAATACCTTCTCATTATTATAATTATTGAACCCAGGATATCCAAGAAGTCTTACTGCTTAAAAGACTGGATTTGTGTCGTGTAAAATAAGGGATTCCAGTGGCTCGGAGGATTTGCGGCTCTCCCCGGCCACAGAAATCCCATAGGTGGCGATGTTGGATTTTCCAAGCAGATCCCGTTTCTTTTCCGTGTGAAACTGGTGAGGTTTGGGAAGGCAGGGCTGGAGCTCTGGACAAATATTGCACAACTACCTCAGGCTCCAGGCCATATGTTAAATTTACTTCTCGGGACAGCTTTTTTGATCTTCACAGTGAAGAAACCAAAGCTCAACAAATCAAGCAAATGAAAAATAATTACCATTTTTCTGAAGGTCACAGAAAGTTCAGGCTCTTCACCAGAATTAAACATTTGCACACAAGTCTCAGTGGAATCAAATGATTGTGCTTCCCAAAGAACGTTTTGAAAGGAAATTGTGAAATAGGCAATTAAAGGCTTTTTAATCACAGCTATAAATTAAAGTTTTACTACATCCGCTTTTAAGGCTGACTTATTAGAAAAGCAGTGATGGATTCTTATTAATTTTGAATATCCATTTTCTTTTTCTCTGTGTCTTGGCTGGAGTGCTATAAGGATTATGGGAATTGCCAGACAGGGAGCATGTTCTTCACAGCCCAAGCCAATGTATTTTGTCACGAGAAATTCCCAGTAACAGCCCCAGGTTTCCTTTCCCTGTCTCTTTCCACTTATGTGGAAATGGAGTTTTAGCTATTCTGAGAAAAAAAAAAAACAGGTCACAGATTACAACTGAGTAAAAATGTAATGTCATTTTCTGTTTTAAGCCAGGCAGGAAAGCAGAGGGGTGCAGGGGGACCCGTCCCTGTCCCAGTGACATAAATTGACATCACAGCCCTGCTTTTCTCAGTTTGGTTCCAACCCAAGCAGACAAACAGGTTGTCCTGGGATGGTTAAATCTGATGATGGAATTGCAACCTTTTGGTCCCCAAAAGAATCACAGTGGGCAGGAACATTTCTGGGTTGCGTTGACATAAACCCAGCGTGATGTGGGTTCACATTCTGAAGTGTTTCTGCCCTCCCCAGGTGCAGGTGGTGTTTGTGTGACACACCATCCCTGTGCTCCATGTCCTGCCCTCTGGAATGTGTGAGCCAGGGAGGAGCTGGGAAGAGGGTGAGCAGATCTCTTGTGGAGTGAATCAAACCAGAATTCAGTGTACTCCCGGTGGGATGAGCTGGTTAGATGTGGGATGAGCAGTACTGGATGTGAGCACACCGGTAATTCCATCCCATAACTGCTGTGATTATCTCCTGTGCCGGGCAATTTTCTGCTCATTTGTCTGAGGTGAAAGTCAAGCACACAAACTCAGAGTACAGAGCTCAGCTGCTGAATAGAAAGTTGCTATTTTGACATTTTCCAGCCTGGAACTGTACTTTCTAATACCTCTCCTCTCCCCATCACATTTGTAAAGATAATGGGAAGCTGCATTTCCAAAGAGCAAAGGATGCAGGGTGCTCTCCAGCCTCAGCCTCATTCAGCTGGATTGATTTTACCATAACTCTTTTCACAAATAAGCAGCACTTTTGTGAGAGCTGAGTGTGCTGAAGCCTGATGGGTTTAATTTCTGTACAGCTGGGCTGTGACACAGCTCCCTGAGCCATTCCAGCTGTGCCTCTCCACTGGGTGGCTCTGGACCAGCCCTTCCTCAGGGATGAAGCTCTACACAGCAGCTTAACCTGGGGAAATGCAGTGTTTTATGAACACCTTGGGTGATAAATGGCAGCAATTCATTTTGAGAGGTGAATTTGTTTGCCCACAGAGTGGGTTCATCAGGAAGTCTGTGAATGAGCATGAAAAAGATGCCACCACGTGCCACTGCAAGTTCTGCTTGGCAAATTAATTTTGGCTGTAATAAAAAAATTGGCTTGTCCCACAAGGCCTTATGATCGTGCCCTGACCCAAATAGTTTTTCCTTTAAAGGAAAACTTTGCATCAAATGAAGGATTGACATAAGGAAGAGGGTGATTTGTGCACCCTCCTTTGGGCTGCCTTTGCCTGGTGGAGGTTGTAAAAGATTCCAGTGGGGAAAATGAAGATATTCAGAAAAGATCTCATCTGGACAAGTCAGGTGGCCTTGCAAAAGTTTCATATTTTAAGGTGGCATATCAGACTTTCTCCTCTGTAATCTTTGTAGTCCCTACTTCAGATCCATGTGGAGTTTTTTCCCATTTTTAGAATTTTTTCCCATTTTATACAATTTTTATTACCTGTCCCTGTGTTGAGGCTGTGACTGGAGGTGAAGCTGCTGTTGTTTGACTCTTCTTACCTGAGAGGCAAAGGAGAAGCCTCTCAATGTGCAGACTCTTTCCAAGAGTGCTCAAGGAACCAGGGCTGTTTTGGGAGGTATTTGGAAGGGTTTAGCAGTGTTGTTTTTAGAAATCAGATCCTCTGGCAGCCTGGATGTCTGCAGGACACTCATTGGAGTGCTGAAATGGAGATTCTGAGCTCTCACCACTGCTGGAATTTTCCAGCTTTCTAAGAGATCCCAGTGAAAGAACTCCTTTATCTAATTCCTGATGGAGGAGTTACGTGTGCTGGTGATGAGGGAAGCAACTGCATCCCAGGAGCCACAGTGGCAAATTTAGTGGCCACGAGTGTTTTATTTTGTAGTGAGAATCCTGATGAGGGATCTTGGCTGAATTCCAGCCCTACAGGAACAGGAGCAAGTGTTTCAATTGTTGAGAAATTACTTTAATCATTGTTTTCCATCTCTAAAGTGCCAGTGTACAGCGATGTAGGGAACAATCGGGAATTATGGGCAGAGCCAGGGACAGCCTGGAGAGGAATGACCTCTATGCATTCCTCATTGCTCCATCCATACATCAATCATCCATCCATCCATCCATCATCCATCCATCCATCATCCATCCATCATCCATCCATCCATCCATCATCCATCCATCATCCATCCATCCATCCATCCATCCATCATCCATCCATCATCCATCCATCCATCCATCCATCCATCCATCCATCATCCATCCATCATCCATCCATCCATCCATCCATCCATCCATCCATCATCCATCCATCATCCATCCATCATCCATCCATCCATCCATCCATCCATCCATCCATCATCCATCCATCATCCATCATCCATCCATCATCCATCCATCCATCATCCATCCATCCATCATCCATCAATCCATCCATCATCCATCCATCCATCCATCATCCATCCATCCATCCATCCATCCATCCATCATCCATCCATCCATCCATCCATCCATCCATCATCCATCCATCCATCATCCATCCATCCATCTATCCATCCATCCATCCATCCATCCATCCATCCATCCATCCATCCATCCATCCATCATCCATCCATCATCCATCCATCCATCCATCCATCATCCATCATCCATCCATCCATCCATCCATCCATCCATCCATCCATCCATCATCCATCCATCCATCCATCCATCATCCATCCATCCATCCATCCATCCATCCATCCATCATCCATCCATCCCTCCCCACCCTGGCACAACCCCCTGCCCACCCCATTTCCCCCTCTCTCCATACAGGTGTGTCTGGCTGTTCAGCTCTCCCAGGACACCTGAGGAACCCCTTGTGCCCTTCCCAGGCTGTGTGCAGCCCCCTCCCTGCCCTCTGCTCACCCTTCAGTAGATTTTCTCTGGGAATTCACTGGGAATACGGGCAGTCCCTGCTCTTGGGCACTGCTGTGACATGAAGCCTCCTGTCCCTTCCCAAGCTGTCCCGAGGAGCCGAGCGTGGCTCCATGGGGCTGGCACGGGGCAGGCTGGTGTCCAGAGGGCACAGGGCGGTGGGAACTCCACAGGGAGCTGCCCTGCAGGCAGCGCTGCCGCTCAGGGTGTGCCTGTGGGCCCCTGCCCAGAGCCCTGGCCCACGGCCAGGCCGTGCCCGTTGCGCTCAGGCAGGAGCTGGAAGGTGAAGAACTGGCACTGCTGCCTCTGGCTGCCGCCCTGGCGAGCCGGGCTGAGCAGGGAGCTGCAGTTGCCGCACTCCTGCAGCGAGCACAGCTCCAGCTGCGGCTGGCTGATCCTGCTCACGTAGCCGGGGCTGGGTGATGCTGAGGATAAAGTCCTCTGGCTGCCGCTCAGGAAGCTCCCGCTGTCTTCCAGGGAATCTCTCCTGGCGTGTTCGTAGGAGCAGCGGTTCCAGTTTCTGTAGCTGTAGGGCCACCAGCCCAGCTGCTTGCGCCGGTGGCACTGGCATCTCAGGATCTGGATAAAAGCCCTCTTGAACTCCTTGCTGGAGCAGGGGTAGATGATGGGATTCAAGCAGCTGTTGAAGTAGCCAAGCCAAAAAATCACCTTGAAGATCGTTTCTGGGGGTTTCAGAGCCGAAAACAGGGATCCTGTCCAGGGGAAACAAGCAAAGAATATCTGAGATAAGGGGTTTGTCTGCCTTTAGGAAGGGAACACGCTCAATCTGTGTTTTAAAACTCTTTTGTGCAAGTAGCTTTCAGTGTTGTTCTGGTACTGAAATGTTATTTTTAAAGCTAATAAGGAAATGTTTCCCATCTGAAAGCTAAAGGAGCACATTGCTGATTAAAAGATTAAAAAATAAGAAGCAGTCCTTGTGTTTATAGGTCCACACCTGCTGCAGGAACATCTCCTGATCCCAGGGACAGGGAAGGAACGTTTTCCTCAGGAGGGTTTTGGGTTTGCTGGGCTGAGAAATCAGCTGAGTCAGTGGTGGCTGTCAGGATGCCATGGAGGGGCGGGATGTGATTCTGGGCTCTGTTCCCATCTCCCAGCCACGCAGAGGTCGTGCCTGGGGCCTCAGAGCTATGCAAGAACACTTCCTCTGCTCCTGGGTAACAGCTCTGGGGTGCCAGCACAGCCAGCACAGCGTGTGTGGTGCCAGGGCTGGGCTGCACGCCCTGCACCAAGGCTCCTGTGGCTCCACATCCCAGATTTTATCCTGGCTGAGTTTGGGAATGGTGCCAGCTCTGGCTCTGCCCTGGAGCTGAGGAACTCAGGATCAAATGGAGAGTTTAAAGGGATTTCCTCATGACTGGTGTACTTTAGGATTACAGGACTCCTGTGAGGTGAGCCCCTGTCCCCCAGGGCTGTGCTGCTGGCAATGATCTGCAGGGTTTGGCCAGAGCCTTTTCTGTGCAGCTCCTGCAGCTCCTGCAGCTGCTGCAGCTCCTGCAGATCCTGCAGCTCCTGCAGCTCCTGCAGATCCTGCAGCTCCTGCAGCTCCTGCAGCTCCTGCAGATCCTGCCTCTGTCCTGATGGATGCTGCAGGAATTACAGAGCACAACGTGTCGAACATCAGAGAAAACAAAAAATGCATTTGAAAAATTTCCAGCATACAGCAAATCAATGCAGCTCCCAAAACTGTATCTCCTGAACATCTCAGGTGAGAGATCCAGTGACAATTCCTGTGATTCCATGGAATGAGCCTTTACATTCGTATAAAGGGAAAGCTGATCCAAGTTTATAACTGCAGTCCAGATGAGGAGGATGCTACCAAAACTTCCCCATGCTCAGCTGCAAAACCTTTGCAGGGTTTATTTTGTAGGTGATAATTGCTAATCTCTCCCTTCAGTTTAGGGGAAAGAGAAGCTCTGGCTTTACAAAACAACTACAAAGCACCATAATGTACAAGGAACTTTTTGGAGCTCGTACTGATAAATTTCTTAAATTGTTTCCTGGAATTTCTTTAAAATATAAATAATTTTTAGCTCTCAAAGCCCAGCAAACCTCATGAAGTGGCTCAGGAATCTCTATTTTTTCCTCAGGTGTAAATTTGAATCCACGGTGGTGGATTGAAAGGTCTGCCTTTCTCTGATACTGTAACAGCTGAAAATCTATAGGACATTCCTCTACCAAAGTGAAATATTTTTAGGCAAGTTAAATGTGGGCAGAGAAAATGCTATAAATAAATTAAATAAATAACTAAGGAATTTTACAAGCCAGATGAAATGAGTGAAAGTCTAGAGAGAAGAACTGGGAACCAATGTGGATAAACGAGCTGTGCTTCTTTAATCTGTATCACACATGAACTTACTCCTGAATTTCTCAGTTTCAAAAATTTTCTATTATTGTAACTAAATGCTGATCTTTAATTTTTATTTTTTAAAAAATTAACCAAAATACCTTTTATTTTGCTGTATTAACCTGTCAGGAGAAGACAAGCGTGGGTTTATTTTGATACCTTGATAAAATGCTAAAGCAAAGCCTGCTGGACACACTCGAACTCCAGAGTGATATTTCCTGCTCTAATCTCCAATCCCTCCCCACTGCAGCCTGATAAAGAGGTTAAATATTGCCCTGTGCTGATTTAAATGGCTCTTTAAAATGCCAGGAAAATTTGCATGTGGTTCTCTCTTCAGTGATTTATTCATGGTGGGGTGACCAGAGGGATTTCCTTACTCCAGTGATTGCTCTCCTGGCGTTCCATGTTTAACAGCCTCACTCCAAGGGATGTGTGTTTTCTGCTCACTTTTATTTCTTGGCACTAACCCTGTGATTTATTAATCACAGCACCACGATCTCCCTCTCACTGCACCACTGACATCAACGAGACTTTTGCAAGGAATGGAGCACAGGAAATATTTCAGAAAATCAGCTGGATCTGTTTGGAGGGATCAGTTTTTTGCCCACAGGCCCCAGGATTGATGAAGTTGTTGAGTTTGGAGATACACTGAGCAAGAATCATAAAAAGGAATTAAGAAGTATTTTATTTAGGAAGAACTAATTTAATTTAGGCTCTGACCGATTCTTTATAATGAATGCTTATTACAGAGAAAGTCAGTCAAGTCTCCTCAATGAAATTAGGGAACTGTGGGAAACAATTTGCCATATTAATTCTCCTCAGATATTCTGCAGAATATGGAGGCAGAGCATTAAAATTCAGAGTCCACTGGAGTCAGGCAAGTCCTTGAAACCCTTTGAAAAGGCTCATAAGGACTTCAGTGGACCTGGGAAGAGTCCTTAAAATATCAGTGTGGGCAGCAGGAAAATCTTCTGGAATGGTTTAATTGTTGTACTCTGAGTTCTGAGAGAGGGAAAACAGGAAACTTCACCAACATCAACCCCCATCTCCATCTGTCCCCCAGGAATCAGCTTGTGCAGAAATGAGCACTGCTGTGCAAGGAATCTGCTCTATGATAGAACTTTTCCCTGGGAAAATGATTGATCAGATCTGTGCTGTGACCAGCACGAGACTTTCCAGGCTGGGAACCTCCGTGACTCCTGCAGTGATTCAACTCCTGGAAGCTGCTGATGGCTGAGTTACATCCCCTGTGTGCACAGCCAGTAAAATCCTCCCTGCAGGAGCAATAATTTGCCCCTGAGCAGAGCTGTTGTGAGTTTAGAATGTGCTGAAAGGATGTGGTTGCCTTTTGTTTAAGCTTTCTGCAGCCCTTCGCACCACGGGCTCAGCCAAGCCAGCGTGCCAAGGTTTTAGAGCTAATTGGATTTCTACAGCTCCTGATTTCTTCTCTTCCAGCACCCAGTGTTTGTTTACATTCCCCTGGACTTATTTAATATAGGAAAAAAGCCCCACACAGTAGATGTTTACAAACAGTAGATGATGAAGTGGAGGGGATGGTTATAAAACTAAGGGCTGGTCAAGCTGGGAGGCACTGCAGGCTGCTGGAGAAGAGGATTAGGATAACAGGGAAAACAGCTGGAAAACAGTGAAAAATGATGTAGAGAAACAGGGAGAGCATCCAAAATAAGCAGAATCAAACTCAATAAGGAAAATGAAAGGAAAACTGGCTAAATTATAAGTAACAATTGGTAGCATACAAATCTGATGGGGTTCCAAGTCTGGCAGTTGCCATTCTCCAGTGCAGTGATAGATGCATTATGGATATCCTGGAATCAAGGAGTGTTTTGGTTTAAAGGGACCTTAAAGCCCATCCAGTTTCACTCCCTGCCATGGGCAGGGACACCTTCCACCATCCCAGGTTGCTCAGAGCTCCAAAGTGACCTGGTTGTGAGGAATTTATGTCCCAGGACTGACAACCTGTAGCAGATGCCTTGTATTTCAGATGAACAAATCACTGCAATGAGAACAGCATGAACTTCATTCACAATGACTCAGATTTGAGAGCTTTTGAAATGTTCCAGAAATAGAAACTTATCTGGAGTGGCCAAAATAAAACCAGGACTTCAAGGAGTACAGATAGGTGTGGGGTCTTTTCCTAAACCCCAGAGCTGCTACACCTCCTTGCATTTCCAAGCAATTGCAAGGCACAGCAGCTACATTTGATTTCTGAAGGGACAGTGCTTTGTATTTAAACACAGAGTTACTGCCCTGGGCACCACCTCTCAGCCCAGCCCAGCTCTGTGACTTCCACCACCGAGAGAACTCACTTGTGTTTAAACTCTGCTGCCCTCAGACTAATAGGATAAAACCAAGATCAGTTTTGGTCAGAATCTTGTTCAGTCTCTAAAGCTGACAGTGCATAGGGACACAAACACAGCATTATTGTTGTTATTGTTTAGTCCAAAAGAGTCACAGACTCCAGCAGCTCCTGACTAGACAGCACACGAGCCAAGATTATCCTTCTTTTGCAAAGGATTAGCTGATAAAGGGAGTCTAGGAAAGCTAATCTGAGTCTGCTGACATTTCATTTATTGTCCTTAAATATCTGCAATTACTGAACACGCTCTGGTGTTTTCTCTCCTCCTTGCTTCTGCCTGACAGCTGAGCCAATCTGTCTTGGCCACAGGAAAAGCTCCAGCATGGAGTTGGACACTGCTACAGAGGTGCTGGATGAATTTCCAGTGCAGGTTTTATCTCTTGTCCGCCAGGGATGGATGCTTATTGCGTTCCAGTTCCTAGGGCTCACCTGCAAGCCCATCAAAACAGCTCCAAATCTTGCAGTGGGTCATGCAGGATTGTTTTAGTAAAGATGTAAAGAAAAACCTCCTGGCTCTTTGGTCCTGGCAGTATTTTACCTGAAGACCTCGAGCTCTGCCCCCAGGTGCTTTAGGGCCACCTGGAATTGTGTTGCTTTGCTCAGGGCTGTTCTGTGCCCTCCAGCCTGAGCAGATGCTCAGGTGTTTGCAAACCCCTCTGGGGTAAGGACCTCATCTCCAGCTGCCCTGCTAAAAGCAACATCTGCCCTGACACTCTCCCTTCCCTCCTGCCTTTGATTTCGAGAGCTGGGAGATTTCCTCTCACTGCCCAGTGGCTCAGTCCTGATTTTTTTTCCTTGGATCTCTCTGACACAGAAGCTGCTGCCATCCCTGAAGAGTCAACACTGGCTGATTTCTCTGTATTTTTTTTTTCTGCATTGCTTGGTGTATTTGTTTCTGTGACACTGACCACTGTAGGATTTCCCTTTGCTCCTTTGACAAACAAATCCAAAGCCTTCAGAGGAATTACCCAGGAATTTGTGCAGCTTCCCCTGCTTTGATAACAACTTTGTCCTAAACCCCAGACATCTGCAAGTGGCTGGAAATTGATACCCTTTGCAAAGCAAAGGCTTAAACCAGGGCTTAAGGGAGGTTATTTCAGTAGGAAAATGAATCATCCCAAAATAATCTGGTGCTCCCCACGTGCCAAAACCCTCAGTGCTGCTCAGTGAATGCCCTCAGGATGTTTAATTGTCCAGTTCCTGCTGTCTCCTGCCAGCTGAACTTTGCCAAGGATTGACCTGCCAGATTGCCACATCTCAGGGATTTATCTGAAATCTGTAACTATTAACTCGAGGTGACCAATTGGAGAGAGCTGGACTGGCCAGGGAGAGGAAGAGGAGGCAAATGAGGTGAAGATAAGCCAAGCCTAAAGCCCTGCAGAGAGCAGAGCCTGGTGGCACTGGCAGCACCAGACCTAATGCCTGGAAGGTTTCCCATGGAAACCAAGAGGTTTAATTTGGAATTCTCAGAGGTTGCCCTGATGTAACAAAAATCTACATTCTGCTCTTAAATAACACTTTATTTTAAGAATAATTTTGTGTTGGCTAACCTACAACATGCAGAATATTTGATGTTATTTTTTATTACTTATAGAGAGATTACAAAAGCTTAATCCATAGTGTTGGTCCCACCACGTGTATCTTCATCCTGGGGCTCTTGGCACCTTCTCCCACTGCTGGTTAAGTTCTGAGAGTTTTATTTTTCTTCAGTGGATGGACCCCAGGGTTTGTTGAGCAGAGGGATTTAGGCTCTGAACTGAGCAGTGCATCCTGCTTTGATCTCCACTGGAATTATGCAGCAGGCTGGGGAAGTGCCCTGGTGAAGTGCCTGGTGAATTTTCCCTCTGGGAATGTCTGGGAGGAGACTGGGAATTCTGCTCTGATGTATCAATTTACAGGGGTAAATAATATACAATCCTTCATTTTGTATTCATTTTTTAAACAAAGGTATTGCCATAAAATTGGACACTCCATCATTGAAAGGAGGGAGTTTTAATGAGTGCAGTTCTGCAGGGCTCTAGCCTTTAAATAAAAAGAATCTCTTTTACTCATCATTTATCACCAGTGAATATTTAATGTAGTCCTACTGCCTAAGGAAGAATTTGTATGAAAAGGATGAAAAGAAACATTTATTTTAAAAAAACAAGATATTTACTCCTCAAAGCTGAGTCACTGAATTTATGGCCCAAGAAGTTGTCTCAAAGACACGAATGTCTTTAGTTTATTTTTTATGTTGAATCACAAATAATTTTGAGTGGCAGGGGGACTGTTTGCACAGGCATGGAGCTTTTATAAATGTGCAGCCAGGATGTTCTGCAGCTCCACTGCTGCCTGGAAAGAATATTCAATACAACCAGAACAACCCAGATTTCTCACAGGATTCTCTCTGATCCCAGCTCTGCATCCCCAGGTGCTGAAGCTCAGCTCAGAGCTCCAGAACTGACTGGGGGAAATTCAGTGCTGAGAATTTAATGCAGCTCAGTGCCTGTGCTGGCAAGGCTGGAATTCCAAGCTGCACTGGACACAGAGCTTTCCTTGGGATTTTTGCTTGAAAATATCTCTGGAAGTGTTGCTATAATTTCTTTCCATTTTTCCAAGCAATCTGCCTGCTTTTAGCACCACAGCTGTTCCCAGGGCATCGCTGCCACCTGATGGAGTAACTCTGGGCTGGAATATCAAACGAGGAGCTGAGGAATAAATTGAAATGCCAGACTGGAAGAAGAATAATTTTGCCTGGGAAACTCATGGAACTGCTGAGAATACCAAGGAAACTCTGCTACATCTAAGCAGATTTGTTCCGACCTGGGGCTGCGGTGCTGCAGAAACAACATTTACCAGCTTGGCAAATGTTTTGTGGTTGGATCCACAGCAATCCAGAGCTGCTTTGCCAACACCCTCCTGCAGAGTCATGGAATTACTGAGGGAAACAAGGAGCAGAGAAATAGAAATAGCCACGATGCAGATGTGAGGGTGTGATTTGGGTTACTGGGGCAAACAGAAGGTGTGAGAAGGAGAAGCTGAGGAGGAAGCCTGTCCTTGCAGGGAGGGGAGGTGTCCCAGCTGAACAGCCCAGGAACCAAT
Organism: Cyanistes caeruleus; assembly: GCF_971803275.1. Taxonomy (NCBI): domain Eukaryota; kingdom Metazoa; phylum Chordata; class Aves; order Passeriformes; family Paridae; genus Cyanistes; species Cyanistes caeruleus. The sequence continues at coordinate 1,369,615 of NC_141715.1, forward strand.
GGAGAGCTTGGAAAACATCAGCACCTTTTGGATTCTACAGTTTCCCTATCCCAGGAACTGATTTCATACCACTGGGTGCTCTTTAAAGGGTTTTTGATAGCATTTCACTGAATTCTGTGTCTTCAAGACACAAAGCAAAAGATTCCTGCTATGAAGAGTGCAGCTCACAGCTCCTTAGGAATTCTGCAGTTGAGAGCAGCTGCATTGTGCATGTCAGGGAAGGGACTTTTCCCACCTGTCCTAGTGAGCAATGCTTGAGTCATGCCTGACATCCCTAATTGACTCTGCACTGATACACAGAGATAAAAATACAGGGGGTTGGACAGTGCTGGATCATAAATTTAAAAAGAAAAATCAGGGACAAGGAATAAATCCAGCCTATTCCTAGTCATCAGAACAAAGGGAAAATACCCTCAGTGGAAATGCATTTGGATCCAGTATGGGATGCTGTGGATACCCTCTGCCCCCCTGCTTTAGCCAGAGGGTTTCTGACAGGAATGGGATCCAGCAGAATTTATGGCACTGCCAAGAGCTCATCCCTGCAGCTCCTCCTGCCCTCGGCTCTGGGGTGCCAAGGGCCCCACACTGGGGCTGTTGGGGTCACAGCACTGGGCTTGTCCCCAGCTCTGGGTTTGGTCCCCAGCCCTGGGTTTGTCTCAGCCCTGGGTTTGTCCCCAGCCCTGGGTTTGTCCCCAGCTCTGGGTTTGGTCCCCAGCCCTGAGTTTGTCCCCAGCTCTGGGTTTGGTCCCCAGCCCTGGGTTTGTCCCCAGCCCTGGGTTTGTCTCCAGCCCTGGGTTTGTCCCCAGCCCTGGGCTTGTCCCCAGCCCCAGTGCCAGCCCCGGTGCTGTGCTGGAGGCTCCAGCCTGTCACCCACTGCTGTCTTTGCACAATTTATACAGGAGATAAAATCATATCCTGGCAAGCAATAAATTCTCCCTCAGGTGGTTCAGCAGCCACTCACTAAACCTCCCAGAGAGCCCAGGGCATATGAAATAACTTCTCAAAGGGAAAACTGTCACTTTTATGGAAGCTGGTTGGTGTCTCCCTTTGCTCCTGCCCTGTGTCCGTGTTTTTCTGGGCTGCTCCTCATCTGAGCTGGCTGAGGGGTGTCAGTCCTGGCTCCTGCCACCCACACACACGAGCTGCTGTGTTCACAGCTGCTTTTATCCTCCAATAATTCAAAATCAAAGAGGGAATCTGCTTTATCAGGGGATCATCACCTACTGGCTACAAATCTGGTACTGCTACATATGGTGGAAACACATTTCTATCCCCAGCTGGGTGTTTTTGATTGTTTTATATTTATTAACCTCCTTTAAGAGCCAGCACAGGGACTTAAACTTTAGTAGCCAAAGAGAACTTTACTCACTGTTTTCCTTCGGTCTGGAATTTTTCACATCCTTACCATGACCTTTATGCAAGTGTTGAGTCATAAAGATTTTAAAATTCTGTATAATAAGCTAGAGATGACAAAGTTGCCCTGCAGTAGGTGAAGCAGTAAAGATTCTAAATGATATTACACAGAAATTATAGTTTTATAATACTTCACCAGGACCAGGCTGCTGAACTCAGTTTAGTTTTCTACAACAATCTCTAAAAATACTCGCTTACCACTCAATCAGAAATGTTTTGGTTGGGTAACTAAGTAAACACAAATACAGAACATTAATAAAGGCTTTTTCTCCCTTTTCTTTATCCACCTCCTTCCATAATTAGGCTGCCAGATCGTCTCAGAGAAATTAATTTTGGACAGATATTTCTGAGAGCTCAGTAATTGAATATCTTGAGATATTCCCCTTCAGAGGTGCTAATATTAAAAACAATACAAGCACATTTCACACAACTTTAGGGACACTGAGCAATGTGTTAAGACTATGTCAACGCTTGAATAATATTTTAAAGTTGAAAGTGAACAAAGTGGCTGCCAAAAGCTCCCATGGCAGCGTCCCAAACACCTGAATTAAGAACTGCTGACACCAACGAGCACCTTCCTTGGGGGTCTGTGGGATCTCCTTTGGTTTGGGGATTTGATCAGTAATATTTGAACTCAGAACTAGAACTTTCTGGCTTCCCAAAGCTCAGGGGAGTTTTGCCCTTCTCAATTAACTAAATTCATTTCCAGTCTGAGCACCTTAAAATGCCAAAATCCTCCTGTGTTATATCCCAAATCCCCAACACTGCAGTGCTGCAGCTCTTGGTCTCATCTAGGATTTGGGGTAAAGCATTTTGATAATGTTTCTGACACCTAATTCCATTCAAATGAACAACACAAAGGGGATTTAAGACATGAACCCTGGAGGTGTTGTCCCCCTGGGGACTCTGGGTGAGCAGCTTTGTGCAGCTGCACACTGCCCAAAGTTCCAGTGAGACTCTTTGCTGATCAGGAGTTCCCTTCCTTTCATTCCCTTCCTTCCATCTGCTCCCTGCAGCTCTCCCAACAGTATCTCCTTCTCATCCATCTGATTCCTTCCCATGATATTTCTGTAGGATCCACCAAAGCCATCCCGACCCCTGCCCTCGCAGTCCCCCTGCTCCCAACTCACCCAGGGGCAGGACAATGAAGAAGGGGAGCCAGCACAGGATGAACATGCCAACCACAATTCCCAACGTCTTGGCCGCCTTCTTTTCTCTGGAGAATTTTAGAAGTTTGAAAGCTAAGGAGTTCCTGGGATTGTGACCCTTGGATTTGGTGTTGTTTAAGGAGTCCTCGTGCTTGTAATGAATCCGTAAGGTCAGCTCCTTGGAGTTGGACATTTCCTTCATCACCCCGGCTTCCAGGTTCCTGGTAGTCCTTTTGGCCACGATGTAGACCCGGCAGTACATGACGAGGATGACGATTAAAGGGATGTAAAAGGAGCCCAGGGAGGAGAAGAGAGCATAGAAGGGCTCCTCGGTGATCCGGCACTCCCTGTCGTCCTGCGGGGCCGGCTCCTTCCAGCCCAGCAGAGGCCCGATGGAAATCACCATGGACAGGACCCAGACAGCCAGGAGAGCTAAAATCGCCCTTCTCCTGGTGACCAGCGTGGGGTACTGCAGGGAGTAGCGGACCCCGATGTATCTGTCGATGGAAATCGCACACAGGCTCAAAATAGAGGCTGTGCAGCACAGCACATCCACTGCTGCCCAAATGTCACAGAATATCCTCCCCAAAACCCAGTAGCCAAGCACTTCCAGCGTGGCAGAGAACGGCAGGACGGTGAAACTCAGCAGCAGGTCCGCTATGGCCAGGTTAATGATGAAATAGTTCGTGGGGATTCTTAAATGTCTGTTGCAAGCCACTGAGAGAATCACCAGGATATTACCGATGATAGCAAAGAGAATAAAGGCACCGAGGATCAGCCCCACGATGATCGCCCTGCTGGTGGCCAAGGCAGGTGAATCCAGGTTGCTTCCCGTCTCGTTGGAGTTGTTTGCAGAAAAATTGCCGTAATTTAGCGCAGAGCCTTTGAAATATCCCGGTATCGATGTATTGGATTTATCACCAAGGTAGGTATTCATCTTAAAAATCATCCTCCATAGCAAGCTGGGGTTGCGTCCCTGGGCGAGTCAGCTCAAAGTCATCTCCGGACGGGAGAAGTGGCCGCAGAGCCGCGGGCAGCAGGGCAGGAGCGTTCACGGTCCCGGGGAGCCGCAGCCCCAGCGCCGAGAGCCGGGCCGGGCCCGCCGGGGCAGCCGGAACCGGCACCGGCACCGCCGGGAGGCTCCGCTCCGCTCCATCCCCGAGCACCGAGCAGCCAGCACCGAGCGGCAGCGGCACAGAGCCCGCCCGAGCCGGGGGAGCTGCTGTGCTGCTGCCGTGCCTGACACGCGGGGCGGGCTCACACACCGACACCGAGCGCCACGGAGGCGGAGGGACAGAGGGACAGGGGGACAGGGGGACAGGGGGACAGGGGGACAGGGGGACAGGGGGACAGGGGGACAGAGGGACAGAGGGACAGAGGGACAGGGGGACAGAGGGACAGAGGGACAGGGGGACGGGGGGACAGAGGGACAGAGGGACAGGGGGACAGAGGGACAGAGGGAGAGAGAGACAGAGGAACAGGGGGACAGAGGGACAGAGGGACAGGGGGACAGAGGGACAGAGAGACAGAGGGACAGGGGGACAGGGGGACAGGGGGACAGAGGGACAGGGGGACAGAGGGACAGAGGGACAGAGGGACAGAGGGACAGAGGGACAGGGGGATAGAGGGATAGAGAGACAGAGGAAGAGAGAGAGGGACAGAGGACAGAGGGACAGGGGGACAGGGGGACGGGGGGACAGAGGGACAGAGGGACAGAGGGACAGAGGGACAGAGGGACAGAGGGAGAGAGAGACAGAGGAACAGGGGGACAGAGGGACAGAGGGACAGGGGGACAGGGGGACAGAGGGACAGAGGGACAGGGGGACAGAGGGACAGAGGGACAGGGGGACAGAGGGACAGGGGGACAGGGGGACAGGGGGACAGAGGACAGAGGGACAGAGAGACAGAGGGACAGAGGGACAGGGGGACAGAGGGACAGAGGGACAGAGGGACAGACAGAGGGACAGAAGGACAGCGGGACAGAGGGACAGAGGGACAGAGGGATGGCCCCGGGTCCCTGCGGGGCCGGGGGCAGTGGCGGTGCGGGGACAGTGCAGGGACCGTGCGGTGTCTGTCAGTGGGGGTGCTGTGACAGTGCGGTGGCGGTGCGGGGACAGCAGAGGGGACAGCAGTGGGGACAGGAGTGGGGACAGCAGTGGGGACAGCAGAGGAGACAGCAGAGGGGACAGCAGAGGGGACAGCAGTGGGGACAGGAGTGGGAACAGCAGTGGGGACAGCAGAGGGGACAGCAGAGGGGACAGCAGAGGGGACAGCAGAGAGGATAGCAGAGGGGACAGCAGTGGGGACAGCAGTGGGGACAGCAGTGGGGACAGCAGTGGGACAGCACTAGAGGGCAATGCCGGCCAGGTGACACCAGGGGAACATCGCGATCTTAACTCAGCGTTTGCCACAGGAACCTGCAGTGCAAACCTGTAAAAATCTGCATTATCTGAGAAAAAAATTCCTTGGTGGGACGGGGTGAAAAAAGCAGTTTTGGGACAAAATGATCTGTCACCATTTTGCCCGTTAAGGAAATATATTGGAGTTTATTTTGTGAGTCACATATCATTTTAGAGAGTTAATCATCTCCTAAGGACAAATAGCTTGGTTCCAAAAATCCCTGGCTTATTTGTACTCTTCATTATTCAGTATTACTATTCAATATTCAATGATGGCATAAAGTTTGTTTCTAATTAAGAAACTGCTAATAAAATAAAATTGTAACTGATCAGCAAAATCTTGACGCTGTTCTGTACTCCTGCACTGGGCACATCTGTGGCTCCATCTCCTCTTTTCCACCTCTGTAACTTTTCCAAGCAGAGTTTATTGTGAATCCCACCCACAGCCCAAGGGAGGGCAGAGACAAGCGTTTACTTTAGGAAATATTTTACTTTCACTACTCTTGATGCTGAAGTATCTCCCTGAGCCTTTGCTCAGGGCTCTGAGGTCACTGATGTTGTTAACTCATGGTAGCTCTGGGGAGAGTCATCCCCTTACAGTAGCCTATAAAGCAAAATATAAGTAACAACTGATTTATTTTGTAGATAACATGAAAGCAGTGGTTCCTTGGTTTCTTCATCTTGTGAAGCTTTGAGGAGAAATCTCAGATCTTTAGAGCTCAGTGCCATTAAAAACAACAAGTGAGAGATTTGCTGAATATAAAACTGCCAAACTCCTGTTCTCAACTTTCTGTCAGCAGATTACGTCCCCCAGCTGTTGTCTGCTGTACTCTGGGTTACTCTATATTGATTTTCCCGTTACAAAATGTACCGTGTTTAAAATAAAAGCTTCATATTTAATAAGGCAGCTATGGCTGGGAGCTGCAGCTGGCTGCTGGCTTTGAGGACAAACCGTGTAAACCAAAGTTGAATTTTAGTCAGGGAGTGCATGGCAGATGTTGCTGTGGCCCTTCCCAGCAGCAGGGCTGTGGCAAAGCTTTGCTGTTCAGAAAATTCCCTTTGAAACGTTCACAAGAATGACGGGATAATGTCACGGAGCCACTGAAGGGAAGAGGAACAAACACGGGATTTATGAGCTTCACCTCAGCCTTCCTGCCCTGTCAGCGGCAGAGATTTCAGTGCTGCTAAAGGCAGGCAGCAGCTGGCACTTGGGACATTCATCCTTCACATTTCCAGCTCCTGCTGGGCTCCACTCCTGGTTCTGTTGGTGATTTCTGACCGTGTTTCTCTGCCTTGTCTGTGAATTCCTCAGGCCGGGGGCTCTGGCCTGGTCCCACCCTCAGGGGTAGCGCAGAGGGCACGGAGCCACCGCATCCTCCCTCTCCTGGGGACTGAGCTACGCTGATTAAAAATAGTTTGATTAGATCATTAGGTCCCGACATAACCCTGTTACAGCCCTTGGCACGTCAGAAAATGTGATCACTGCAGAATGTTGAGGGGTTGGATAAGAAAAGCTCTGCGAGGGTGTGAAGTGCTCGGCTCTGGTTTTCAGCTGGCGCCGTGTGGGACGTGCCCAGCCTGCCAAGGGTGACAGAGTGGCCCAAAGCTGCCTTTGGGCACACTCCAGACAGAATTTGTAGTCCCGGATCTTTCCACGGCCCTTCAGCAGCCACTTGCAGGAGTCAGCTGGCTCCAGGACAGCGCCCTCAGCAGAGGGAAGGGAGCGGATCCTCACAGGCCGCGCTTGGACAAAAACATTTACCGAGTACTGGGATCAAACTGCTTCCCTTCCTGGTGCTGCTTTCTGTGCCCCTCTGGAGGAAAGGACAGACACAAAAATCCCTTCCAGGGCTCAAAGGAAGGCAAAGCTGAGGCTGATGTCCCCCAGCCCCTGGAGGAGCCGGGAGTGCTCTCACAGCCCTGTGCAGAAACAAAGCGGGAGGATAATCACGAACCAGAGCTGATGAATGCTCACAAATTGCTCTGAGATCTTCGGCAGCAGGTGCTGGGAGAGAAGGAAATTTATTGAAATTCAGACACCAGCATTAACTCTTTACCTGCCTGGAGGTGAGGGATGGAACAGGCACTGTGAGAAAAAGGAATTCTATTTTTCTGCCAGGGTTGAGGTGGTGCTTGGAGCCAGTCAGAGACACCTGCTCAGAGAAGTGCAGCCAGGATTCATGGCAGAGCTCCTTTCATCCAGATGAATTCACAGTTTTCAATGAAAAAGAGAATTTAATAGCCTGAAGATTCTAGTCAATTATACTTCAATCATGCTCCCAGAGTCTCCATTGAAAGGGAGCCCTTGAGCACTCAGCTTTGTGAGGGGCTGTGCTCCTTTTCCTCTTCATTCATCCTTTTCCTCTTCCTTTTCATTTGCAAAGGGATGTTAAAATATGTGCTGGGATTTGGATCTGATCCTGACACTCAGCAGAAACACTCCCAGAGCACCTTTGCAACGCTTCTCCTAAATGGGCATGGGGGCACGAGCTGATCCAGGATTTAAATATCTCCATTTAGATTTATATAATCCCCCTTGAGCGTTTCCATCTCACTTCTCTGCTGTTTTCTCTGATATTGAAGCATTACTGAGAAGTGGAGCGGGGAGCTGGACTTGGGGAAGGTTTTTGGTGTGGTTGTGGGTGGGTATTTCGATTCCTGTGATGAAGAATTGTATCTGCAGCTCTCAGAACATGGGAGAGTTTGGCTCTAGATTTTGTTCAGAACAGAGCTTCTCTGTAGGGAGCCCCTTAAAACTGTATCGATAAAAAGATGAAATTTGTCTGCTTTTGATAGAAAATGCAGTGTTAGCTACAGAGCTGCACTTAATTATTGCTTGCTTTGTTAATTTCAGTGGAAAATGTTGGTCCTGTATCTTTGCAGAGTTGGGACAATGCTCTGTCCTGAAGTCTTTCTTTTGGAAATCACTAAAAATCACAGACAGTGTCATCCACAAAATGAATTTCCTTCATTTCTCTTCTTTCTCATGGGCAGGACTTTGTCCTTCATGGAAAACCTCTTTGCCTCATCCAGAATTATAAAAGCTTCCCACAGACATTGGAAATACACTGGATTATGGTTTCCTTAATTTCGTGATTAACTAGGAGCACATTTCCTTAGGACACAGAAACCATGAACCCCAGGGAAGGGAATTTCTATGATGAGAAGAGAAAAAAATACATTTAAAATGCTAATTTGCAGTTGTCCAATGGTGATATTTAAAGCCTTGTGGGTTTATTTTCAGAGTAAGGGAAATATCTCCGAGGTTTGTATTAACAGCCAAGGTTATTAGCTGGAACTTGCCAAAACAGGATTGCATACACTTGCAATTTGGAATAATCTTTTTTTTCCTGTAGTTATACAGTTTGTCATTTTTATGTAAATAGGATTTCAAGAGCATTTTTCTGGTAAAATTTACTACAATACAATTATTTTCAGGCTGTCACTGGCTCTTAAATCCCCTCCCAGATGTAGATTTTTCCCATTGCCCACACTAAACCATGTTTTATCTCACTGTGCATTTCGGTCAGAGCTGTGCTGGGGACTCCCAGCATTTATCAATAATTGAGCAGTTATTGAGAGAGGCCTTATCTCAGAGGCTTTGTGAGGGGGATGCCGGCAATGGACTCTGCATTTAGGTGGGGTAGGAAAATCAGTGTTTGGAACAAGTCAGTCCCTGCCTCAAGGAGAGAGGGAAGAGCAGGAGCAGGGCAGGTCCTGCCTGTCCTTTGCACCTTAAATTGGCACCTCCTGACCAGGAGCTGGTGCAAATCCCTCCCAAAGCTCTGCCTAAGTGCCCTGGGCAAAGAGGATTTCTGCCTGATCCCACCTGGAGATGATCCAAACCCAGAGAACTCTTGGCCTCTGCAATCTTTCAGAATTTTAATCCAAATTTCAGGGAATTTAAGGAACCAGGAGAGCAGAAACAATTCAGAAGAGGACACCAGGCTCTCCTGGAAGGATCCTTTCCTTTGCTCCACATTTCAGCTGAACTTGCCTCTTTTGGGATAGAGTTATAATGGAATAAACTTGAGGATTTAATCTCTCTGCTCTAGAAATTCTGGAAATTTGTATTCCCTCTCCCTAGCTCGATAATTACCCAGTCATTCCTTTGCTGAACTCATTGCAGTAAAAATAATAATGCTAAAGGGCAGAATTCCTTGGAGAAGGGTTGCAATGGACAGAAAGCTGCTTTTGGTGCAGGGTTGAAAACATCAGGATAATAAGGAAACAAAGGACAAAGAGGAGCTCTTTGCTCTACAGGAAGGGAATGAAAAGAAGAACTTTTGGGAAAATAAAGCAAAAAGAACCGGGACAGTGACTTCTGTCAGATCTCCAAATGTGCCGGTCCTTCAAGCTGAAAAATTCAAATTGAGAGGGAATTTTGCACAATCTCAAAGTCTGGAACTTGCTGAGAGAAAATGTCTCTTTGGTGTCTTTTCTTCGAAGGGAATCTGGACCCTCCTGTTAAGGAGTGAACCAAAATATTCCCTTTTCTCGTTATTAACACTCAGCCTGTGAGCCAGGGCTTGAAGTGCTGCTGCTTCTCCTCCCTCACAGCAGAGTGTGAATGTACAAACACCTCATCATGCTTTAAATTATCCATTTGTGGTTTCACACTCCTCAGAGCAAATTAAAGAAGCACATGCCACTCCATCTTTTTAGAGATGAGTGTAGTGGAGAAATAAAGGAATTTTTCCTTTTAAATTCAAAATTTAAAGGAATTTTTTAGTGTTACCCAGACTCTCAGTAGCCAGAACACAAACTGCAGGTGGAACTGTGAGATCTTCGAAGAAAAGAATTAATTTGGCTTGTATTTTCTGTTAAATGAACACTGAGCTCTTCTTTGAATTAATGTTAAATATTCATGAATTTGTTATTTTTCCCATATTTTGTTCTTGTGAGAAGCTATAAAAATCTGTAAGCAGTCTTTATTTCTCCAGAGAAAAATTAGGTGAGAGAAAACATCTGTTTCTCTCTTTTTCCTGTCGAGATTTGGAATAATTATATCAACTATTCAAGCATCTGGGAAAGACCTTGTTCTATTTAATTCTGATTAAATCATACCTCGTGCATGGTGTGACAGCGGAGGGCAGTGTAGGGGAGCACTGGGAATGGCTTTATTGGGTGGAATGGATGTGATCCCTGCTGCTCCCCACATTGCTGGGAGGAACTGGGAGATGTGGCTGCTCCTTCTCCACTGGGAGCTCCTTTGGGTCCTGGAATTCTGGAGCTGCTGAGGTTGGGAGCAGCTCCTGGGGTCTGGGCTGCAGGGGCTGCCAGGGCTGGCTCCATCACCCACAGCTCTGGATCTGGCATTTCCCACAGGAAAACGGGATCCAGGCACACCAGAGAAGAGCCTTTTCCTAAAAGGTTTCCTGTGACCCCCCGAGTGTCCACTCTGGAATTGTTTTCCAAGAACAAAGCCCAGCGATGCTGCAGATGCTCCAGGTCTTTGCCTAACTGAGATAATGAGTAGGATTTTATTGGAATTTACATTATTTTTACACTGCAAGAGATATTCTTGAAAGTGCCAGAAGCCACCATGAGTCAGAAATAAAAGTGAGCTAAAGGCAGCAGCTCTGATCCACTAGGAACTGTTTCCTTTTCAGGGAGTGTTTGCAGAACCATTCCAGGAGCTGTTCCCCACCAGCCAAGGGTGCCTGTCCTGGATGGAATCCCATCATCTTCCTCACCTGGGGTGCAAGGAGCTAAGTGATGAGTAACTGTGTCCAGGAAAATGGCAGAGAAATCCTTGAGTGCTGCTGTGCACAGCCTGTTGGGAATATTGAGGGACAATCCATGGGAGCCCTTTGGAAAAGCTGGATGGAGCAATGGATGGAAAGGAGGAGACACTCAGCAGCACCCTCATGGTTTTAGATAATGCCAATGATTTCTGGTCCCTGTGTTTTTCTAATGATATAAAATACAAATTTTCAAACAAATAGGAGATTGTCCTTTAGGAATAACCTGTGGATGAGCTGAGATGTGGGGGGTTGTTTGGATAATTTGTGATAACAGGCAGTGCTTGTGCAGACTTTGCCCATCCCAATTAGCCCATTAGGTTGGTATTTGCTGTAATTAAGAGTGATTTTGGTGATTCCAGCACTGCACATTTCCATCAGGAGCAGCAATCCCAGCAGGCAGCGGCTGCTCCCGGGTCAGTGGTGCCAGATGAAGTCATTGCACTTGTCAGTCACTCTCCTGATGAGAAACTTGCCCTTTTTGGGCAGGAACCACCCGACAGCTCTGGGCCTCAAGGATGTTTGTTTGTGACCAGAAACTGCTCTGGTAGCTGGGTGAGAGACCTCACCTTGAAGGGCATCTGAGGAAAGAGATTCCTGACCTACATCTGCCAAGAATCCAGTGCCAGCTCCATTCCTCCCGACCCTTTGGAATGAGCGGGAACATTTTCCCGTGATGAAGATAATGGGAGGAAATATGGATGAGAATGAGTCACTGGAATTCTTGTTCAGAGTGCAATATCCAGCATCCCCAGAGACCTTTATTTATAGCCTAAGCAAACTCGACAGAGTTGCAGGAGGACAAATGAAAGTGTAGGAGAAGCTGAAGTAATGAGTAATGATAACTCCAACAGGCCCTTTCCATCACAAATTAAGTGAGCACATCATGGTAGTAAATCTGCAAAAGAGCTCAGACAGTTTTATCTCTGAGGAGCCCTGAAAGACTTCTTGGAATACACGTTGGAGTAAAGGTTTCATTTCATGTTTGCCTCTAGTAGATGTTTAGAATAGAAAGTACTACAGATCTGGAGAACATTCAGGATCATTACCATGGTCTGCGTCTCATCCTTGTGTCTGTCCTCAGTGCTGCCCCCTCAGGGTGTGGTTTGCCATAAATGAAATACATTCATATATGAAATAAATTCAGGGACAGCAAATGTTCACAGTTGCAAGAGTAAAATCAGAGTTAATGGAATAGGTTTGTCCCTGTCATCCTGACTGTGACCACAGCCTGCAGCCAGAAAAGAGATCCTGCACTTCTCCAGGGCTGCTGGAGGAGGGACAAGCTCCTGTCATGTGTCATTTTTAGTGGGAACAATCTCCCAGGATTGATGTGAGTGATTTGCCTGTGTCTGTATGCAGCAGGAAGGCACCACCAAGGTAACACCACCAAGGTAACAGCAGTCCAGGTGCATGGAGAATATCCCAAATTCCTGCACATTCCCCATCCTGGCACTGGGATCTCCTCTGCTGCCCCAGCTCTGGCTGTGCTGTGGGACTCAGCGATGCTCCTGAGCATCCTGAGCCGATGGGAACTGCACTCTGAGCTCCTGCGATGGGCTGCTGAGTGAATTCAGGCAAGTCATGGCCTCTCCCAGTGCCTGCCTTTCCTGAGGAAATGCTGCTGCCTGTCCTGTAAATAAAACACCTTCAGGCATTCAGCTGGAAAGCAATAAATCAAATTTATCTGAACAATATCGATACAGGCTGTGAGCAGCTACAGCACAGTGACAGCCGAGCCTTGCCCCTTCCCTCATGCACACAGGAAAAAATTTCTACAATGAAGAAGTTGTAGAAAATGTTTTGTGGAGTTTAAACAATATTGTGGCTCGATAGAAACAGAAAATATGAACTGGACATCTCCAAAGTGGTCCTTTTCCTTTGTGTGCACCCAGAGGGTACAACACAGGCTGCTCTGGGCTGGTTTGGTGGCTGAGCCATCCCTCATGCCAAGGGTTCTGCTAAGCTGGGACTGCAGCTGATTGATCCCTCGAGCTGCAGGGAAAGGTCAGCCAAAAATGAGAGTTTTCACAGGCTGGGAGAGGTCCCCACAAAAAGGCTTTTGGATTTCTGATTGGCAGGGTTGTGAGAGGGAGATGCTGTGATACAGAATACTGGGATGGAGATCTGGCATCTGCATGGGTCAGGTGTGATCCTCTGGCAGTGTCACCTCCAAGCTGTGCCCATTCCCACTCCCTGCCTCTGCACAGCCCAGCCCGTGGGGTGAACTCCAGGGCTCCTGGGGGAGAAATCCCAGCCCTGGCCCTCTCTGGGAGCTCACTGCTGCTGGGGCAGCCAACAAAATCAGACACACTGGGGCTGAAATCATCAGGGACTCACCAAACCCCGGAGCAGGAGCTGTGGGGCTCAGAGTCAGCACAAACTGAGGTTGTGGAAGGGCTGGTGCCAGAACTGCCCTGCCAGTGCCATTCCACCCTCTGTCCCTGTCACTGAGCCCTTCCTTCCCTTCCTTTCCAGCCCAGCTTCAGGACATGAGTCCAGGTTTGGAGCTCTCCAGACATTGTTTCACTGGGTGTTTCACCCAGCCAGAGCTCGGATGGCTCCTGGTGTTTTCCTGTGACTTCAGTGCAGTCCTGGCTGCTTTAACCCCGCCGTGATTTATGTTTGATGAGGAGACTGAGGTTGCAACTCTCAGCTTGAGAGCTGCTATTCCTGCAGATTTCTGCTTCTGATTCATCGTTCTCCTCACTTATTATTCCAACATTTATGGATTGAGTAATGGGCACGATGGGTTTCTACTGAGAGGAGCTCTCAGCAGACTTACAGCACATATTTTGACAGAGGGATGGATGTTCTGGGTTACATCTAATAGCAATTTAATGAATATTTTATTAAAATAAACTTAGTTAATGTTTTGTGGCTGCGTGGAGCAGTAACTGCCTACGAGTCTGTGGTCAGGAAAGCTTCAAGCTCATGGCAAATTTCCTGTTCCTGGAGTAGGATCTTCTTTCTCAACACCATAAGGCCAGAGGGACACATATGCTGCTAAATGCTTGTTCTACAAGTGAGAATGAGTGCAAGATCGTGAGGAAAAACATTTGGTTTCTACTGTTGATCAGTGAAATTTCAGCACGATGAAATTCTGTGCTGCTGCCAAGACAGTGTCTGAGACAAGTGGAAAAGTTTCCAAGCTTTGAGACTTTGAGAAAATTCCACAAATAAAACCCCACATCCCAGTTTTTTGGGGTGCAGGACTGCAGTTGGAGGAGAGGGGGTATTTTTCTTCCTGAGCATGGGCTCGGTATCCAAGTGTCTCCAGCCCACATTAGAGAAGCTTTCTTGCAAATTGATGTATTTTTAAAAGGTTTTCCCACATCTCCCTGGTTTGCACATGAGGTTTGACATTACCAGGAGGAAAAGCCCTTGCACCTTTCCACCTCCCAGGCAGTTCTGGTCTGGTTTTACTAAAGTAAAACCCCCACAAATTCCCTCAAAGTGACAAAATTAACAGGGCAGACAGAAGTAGGGATTCCAAGGATGAACAAATTAAGGAGGGAAAGGTGGGATGAGTTTTCCCTTTGATGGATCTGTGTCTCATCTGCAGCTCCAGCAGTCACAGTGGGAGTTTTCACTCTGTCAGAATTATGCGGCAGCAATCACATTTTCTTTTAGCATAAACCTTCATCTCCTTCAATTCTCAAGAATTCGATGTGAAACTGAGGAAAACCAGGTTACTAATTAAGATTTGGAGTCAGCCCTGGGAACAAACGTGTAGCCCAATGAAGTTATTGGCAGCAGTGATGCAAATCCCCACATTTCTCCAGTTTAGAGGATGTCAGGATTTTCAGTCACAACATTCCTGTCAGAGGGTGTGGAGTGAAGCTTTGGGCTGTGGGAACCTCCTGGGGTTCTGTGCAAGAGAAGGGGCCAGGAGGGACAGCAAGGAATGGGATTCTCCTCTCCAGGGAACAAGAGCTGGAGCAGAGGGCTCAGGGCAGCCACACCAGAGCAGCGTGGAGAGGATTTCAGCCAAGGTTTGCACATGGAGCACGAGGGAAATGGGAAATGAGGAAATGCTGGCAAACCCTGGAAGGGAAAAGCAGAGCTTTGGAAAGCTCCAGTGGGGATTAGGAAAGATTTGCCTCAAATTCTCCCCACTTGAGGAGGCATTTGAGAGTCTGGCACCTGAGGCTGTGGAAAGGCTGGGTTTGGGGAAGGGTAAGCCTTGATTCCTTTTGATCTGAGCAGGAAAACTGTCTTAGCAGAACTTCACTGTGTAAAGAATTTTGAGTATTTTTATTAAAGAAATCTTGCAATAAAAGTTAGCTTTAATTTTGTCTAGCGTAAAGATAGAAACCAACATCCTCTTTTCTGGAGGAGCCATCCATTTTATTTAATTTCAGAGCAGTTTTACATCCCAGCAACAGGAATTTAATTACTATCTCCTTTTCTAATTAATTTCAATAACTTTAATTATAATTTTCTGCAGCGGTCAATGCTTTGGACACTTCATATAATTATAAGGGATTGCTATGTGATTTTGCATTAATGAATATTCACTGATTAGAAGAACCTCAATATCTCTTATTATTTAAATGTTCCAGAATCAAAGTCAGAGACAACTTAGAGCTGGGTTGCAGAGCCATCCTTTCTCAGGTGATTGACGAAATGAGAAGTTGATGTTGTTTTCCAGCTCCATCTCTGTTGCAGCAGGAGATGGACAGCTCAGGAGTCTGTTTTGCTCAGTGGAATGGAAAACATGAAAACAGTAACCCAGAAATTAATTAGAAATGGGCCGAGACACAAGAATGAGCCTTGAATTTTAAACATATTAAATTGGAGGGAACGAGTAGTTCCTATTCATCTTCTGGGTTGAGATAAAGAGGGGGAGGGAAGAGGGCAGGGAGGAGCTGAAGTTTGAGGAGCAGCACTCGGCAGGAGGAGCTTGGCTCAGGCCCCCCCTGTTTATTTGGGAAGAGAAGCAATAATTAATGTTTCTCCAGTTGCACAACTGCTCTGCATCTCTGTTACAAAAACAGGGCAGCACAGAAAAGGTTTTGGTGCTTACAGGTGCATAAATCCACTTTAGGGTAATTCTTGAAGTCCTTTTGCTGCTTTGCTCTTGGTGCTTTGAAGTGACCTAAAATATGTTTACAAGGAGCTCTGAAATGACAAAGGGAGGCTGTGGCAGCCTCTGGAAGTGGCTGGGGTTTGTTTTGGTGTGGGTGGGTTTTATTTATTTTGTTTTAATGGAATGATCCATTGGTTGGGTTTTCTTCTCTCAGTGCCCAGGCTCAGCCAGAAATAAGGAAAAAGGGGTTAAATATGTCAAACTGCAAAGAAGAAGGAAGAACTCTGGGAAGGGCAGTGAAAACTGAGGTTCTCAGAGATTCCTCCTTAGGAATTCTTCTGGGAATTGTGAAAAAGGTGCTCTTCATCCTGGCCTCCAGAAGCAGGGTTGGAGAAGCAGAGCTGCAGTTTTCTTTTGGGAAATCATGAGGGAGGTTTGATCCCCTCTCCCACAGCACTTTAGTGTTTAATGGTGGTTCCACCAAGAAATCTGCTCTGATTGGTGCAAATTGCAATTGCAAATAGACCTGGCCTAAGTTAGACCTGGTTTTGTACCAAAGAATGCTCTGTGCTACAAGAAAATATTTATAAATCTGAATTTATTTCCTTGTCTAACCACGGAGGCTTTCTAACAACAGTAAATATTCGCTGTGTGGCTCTGAAGAGTTTCCCCAGCGGTTGTTTTTCAGTCACTCAGCAGCTCAGCTGACTCTGATCCCACAGAGAACTTGTTGGCATCTTGTGCTCGAGTTTACAGCTCCCTCATGTCAGTCAGGCTCCAGTTTTTCCAAGTTTTAGTGGAATACCAACAAAATCTGTCTGAAACCGAGTTTGGCACACGCAGTGAAAGGGTGTGAGAACAAGGTTATGTTTTCATGAGAATGAGTGTTCTGTTATGAAGTGGAGATAAATAATGAGGACAAACATTGCATTAAAAAAAAAAAAAAAAGAAGAATTTAATGAGCTGGAATTGTGGTCAGCCACAGGAAAAGCTTTTTTTTTTTTTCCTCTAGTTTTTTTTTAATATTTTATTAATTGCTGGTAAATGAGTACTTGAAAGCATCATCTAAATTTATATCTGATTTCTTGCATGCAAGTATTGATTCAACATTTGTTGAGTCACACTCTGCACTTTGCTTAAAATAGATTTTAGGTTGATGTGGAAATTTACAGCTAATTTCCAGCCAGAATGGTTGTTCTTTATAAAAAATATTCTGATTATAATTACAGACATGTATTTATACAGCCACAATCCACATTCTTCCTGATGAGCAGGGAGGTGAACATTCCATTCATGGAAACTCAATTATAGCAACTTTTCCCATTCCATTCTCAAGTGCTTGGTCACAAGAGTTTGCAGGGAGGAGCTGCCCATTCCTGCTTGGATTCCACTTTCTGGGACAGGGAATGTTGGACCTTCAGCTCATCCTGGGATGGTTCTGGCCCAGGAGGTTCTGCCCTTCAGGGTGAGATGCTGGAACTCGTTGCAATTCCAATTTTATGAACGACAAACGCTGTTCTTAAAAGCAAAAACGGAGAAAATGAGAGCCCAGTTTTGGTGTCTCTGAAGTGGAAAGGAAATTCCCTGTGGAGAGGTCGGCTCTGGGTTGTGTCACCTTAGGAGGTGTTTGGGATGCAGCATCCAAGGTGTCCTGCTGTCCCTCCTGTCTGATCCCTGCAGAGGGACCTGAGGAGAGCCCCTCAAGCAGAGCCTGTTCCAGAGAGCCCTGGAATCTCCTGAGCTGGGAGGGACACACAGGATCATCCACTCCCACCCCTGGCCCTGCACAGCCCCAAAATCCCAGCCTGGGCATCCCTGGAGCGCTGTCCAAGCTCTCCTGGAGCTCTGGCAGCCTCGGGGCCGGGACCATTCCCTGGGGAGCCTGGGCAGTGCCAGCACCCTCTGGGGGAAGAACCTTTCCCAAAATCCAACCCAACGCATCTCCAGGCATTCCCTGGGCTCTGTCCTGTCCCAGGGGGCAGGGAAGGAGCTGCCCCTCGGGAGAAGCTGTTCCCTGTCTCTCTGGAAACATCTCCTGCTCAGAGATTTGCAGCTCCACTGGGCAGATGCACAACTGGATCCTGGAATGCGACCTCCAGCCCAGCCCTGGCCAGAGAAACTCCTCCAGCTCATCCCCTGAACAATAAAATCCTTGATTTACAGCTCTGAGGAGGAAACAGAGCACGCTCTGGGTTAGTGGAAGCATCTGTGGGACTGGTTTATTTGAGGGAAGGGTTTATGGAGCCTGTTCACGCTTCTGCCTCCTCCCAGCCACCCTCTGGCTCCTGGAGAGGCAGAAATTTGGCACAAACCCAAATTGCACTGCCCAAGCACTGCTCTGGGCAGGAAATTCCTTCATCCCAGAGGCTGCCAGGGGTTCTACCACCAGCTCTCCCTCCAGGATACCAACAGTTCACAAAGCAGGAGCAGAAAACACCAGCACAAACCTGGAGACTGAACACCAGAAGAGAAATCTGAAGCTGTTGAGGAAGGAAATCTGCTCCAGCCACACTGAAATCCTTACTGAACTCACAGCTGGCTCCAAACTGGAGTCCTGGCACGGGGGCAGTGCTGAAATTGCACACTGCAGGCAGTGAAAGGCCATCTCAGCACTGAAGCAAGCTGATCACTTGCTTTTTCAGATAAATATAGATATTTTGTCCAAATTAAGATTTTTCTCATCATTCATGAATTTACAGTATTTGAGCAAAGGGATGGAATGTCCTACAGTCCTGACAAGGATACAGTTTCCTAAATAACCCTCTTGACGTGGATGAAGTGAACATTTTTTGAGGTTTGGGGTAGCAGGGAATTTATTTGCTTGTTTTAAGGCAATCAAGTCTTTCAATTTCCCTCTTACCAATGCATAGAATATTTCTGTTGGCTTCTCTGCTCTTTCCCCCTTCCAAGCAAGCATTCCACAAAACTTTTCCATGCCTTTGGCTACAGGTAAGGGCTTCCAAATTCGTGTAGGATTTAATTGCAGTAAGCCAGATAATGAACTCATAATGAAATGGAACAGGGAATACACCACGAGCAGGAATTATGATATAATATAATTATGATATTTATAATAACCCAGTATCTTTGTGCTGCAAATCTCTATCTCCAATAGACACAGAAATTTACCATGGATGAAGGAAACTCAGCGTTCTTTGGCACAGGGAGATTTTTTCCTGTTAAAGAAGTGACAATCTCAGAGGCACAGAGACAAAACAAAGATTTGCAGTGGAAGAGCTGCACTGAACTGCAATTCCTCTGTTCTGTTCATGTTGTTGTGCTCTTCTGCCTTCCCCATCCCTCCCAACTGTCTCCAGTGACACTTTGCAATTCTTTTTTCCGCTCTTTGATTGGTTTTTTGGATTGTTTGAGGCGATTGCTTGAATTCTTTTTTGGCATGTGTTGTTTTTGCTTCTCAGTTAGGTTTATCTGACTTTTTTTGGCTGGTAAGACACTGCTGTTTTCTCCCCAGCTATTTTTGCAATGTCTGCTTCAAAAGAAATACTCGGTGTCTCTGTACCAGGAGCTTTCTCAGCTCCTTTTAGTGACAGAATGGTGCAAAGCAACAATTTTTGAATGACCATGTGACCATCCCAGGAGAACTAAACAGAACAAAATGTCTTAGCAAAAAGAATTTTTTGGAATTTAATCACCAGCTGCACACTGTAGATCAGTGAGTGGCATATTCTTTTAAGAATTAACAATTCTTTTAAGAATTAACAAAAGTTAATTACAGTCAAAGAGTGGTTCTGCTTCCAGCTGCAGGAATTGGTCTGGAATTAGTGGCTCCTGGCCTGGTGTCCCACTGGTTTTTCCAGAGGCAAAGCACAGTTCAGGGACTGAGCACTTAACAACAAGAAAAGGGAAATGAAATTATAAATTCAAACAAACAAACAAAAAGTGAGACCGAAAGAATCAAATCAAGCAATTATAAAAAAAAGGTGTCTGTGGGCAGATTGTCTGGGAGCAGCCAGAGCTCTCACAGGAGCATTTTACACTTCCTGAACAATGCAAACTGGAAAAGGAGAATATTGCAGTCAAGGACCACAGGAGCTGTTAAATATTAACAGGTAAAGCCTGGAGACAAGGAAACCTCCCCAGCTCAGCTCAAACCGAGCCAAGGGGGATCTGTCCCTGCTCCTCTCCAGTGTGCCAGCCCCATCATCCCTCCCAGCCCTCTCCACTGACACTTTGCAATTCCTTTTTCCACCTTTTGGGGTTTTTTTTGATTGCTTGAGGAGATTATTTGGATTTTTTTTCGAATTGGTGTCATGGAAAGCCACCCTTTCCTTATTTGCTTCTGGTCCGATTTGCTTGGAGAATTTGTGGAAATAAGGAACTGTGGAGCTGTGCAGGAGCTAAAGATGTGCTGGTTGTGCTCCTGGGGCTGGAAAGAGTCTTCCTCTGCCTGTCCTGCTCCTGATATTCCTTCTCCAAGCGTGTGCCACAGGCTGGTGTTGGGAGATGCTTTGATCTTGCTCATTTTGGCCAGGCCCTCTGGAGAAGTCCCCGTGTCCCTGTCCCAGCTCTGCTCTGTGGCCCTGGACATGTCCCAAGGGCAGGGAGAGGACCAGGGCCTGGGGAGGGCAGAGGGAGAGGGTTGGGATCAGGATAGGGAGAGGGTTGGGATCAGGACAGGGAGAGGGTTGGGATCAGGACAGGGAGAGGGTTGGGATCAGGACAGGGAGAGGGTTGGGATCAGGACAGGGAGAGGGTTGGGATCAGGACAGGGAGAGGGTTGGGATCAGGAGCTTCAGGGGGAGAGGGTTGGGATCAGGATCAGCTTCTTTAAGTTTGGGGTTTCAGCCCCACTCTGCCCCTTGGCTGCTGCCTCCAGAGAAACAAATCCTAAAAAACAGCAACAAACTGAGCAATGTCCTCAAGTCCCTCAAAATGAGGAGGATTAACCAAAAGTGTATGAAATCTCAGTTTCTTCAGATAAATCCTGAGCTTTCAGAGTTTGTATTTAAAGTCATGAGGTCACCACTTATATGCAGTTCCAAGAACACATAACATATTTTTTTCCAACCCAAATCCCTTTTTTGGTATTGCCCTTGTAAATCCTTGACAACTGGAATAACAACAGTGTCATTTGGAGTGAGTGACAGCTGGACATAGAGAAGAAGGGAGGGAATATTTCGGTGTCATTGGCATAGAGCAGAGACAAGATGTTCTTTGAGTGAAGCAACTTCTGAGGAGCTGCCTGAGCCCCTGAGCCCCAGCCACCTCCTGCAAGGCAGGGCAAGGCTCTGTTTACAACATAAATTGGTTTTTTAAGTGATGCAAATTGCTTTGGAAGCGCTGTTACCTCACACTGTGCAAAAAACCTCCAGCAGTTCTCCCTGGCAGCCTCTCCTTTTCCATCCCAACAAACACAGCCTGTCCTGGGGTTCCTGGGGCTGGTCACACCCGAGGGTCACCCTGTGCTCTGGGCTGGCTCTCAGGGGCACAGGTCAGGGCACAGCGAGGATACTGCTGTAAATTTAGAGGGGAGATGAACATCTGGGCATTGCTGGGGTTTTTGTCCTGGGTGCTGTGTGGGAATTCTGGGCACAAATGAATTTATCCAGTGCTTTGTGGTCCCCTGGGTGTCACATCAGCTGCTCTGGTGGTGGCCCAGCTGTGCTCAACCTCCTTGGTGCTCTCTGCTCGCAGAGATGTGCAATTCCAGCAGGTCAAAAAGTGAATTTTTCACGTAGCTCAGCGGTTTTGGTGGGATCTCAGCTGTGCTTCGTGGCTCAGGGACCCTGGAGAGACTCCCTGTCCTGCCAGCGCTCCAGGAACATCATCTCCAGCTGAGACACAAAATTCCCTGTCCAGAGGAACTCATCTGATCCAGTTCTACAAAACTGAGCCAGATTTGGAAAGTGCTGCATTCCCAGTGCCCCCAAATGGAAACTTCCAGACCCAAAGATGCACAGAGGGTTGGCTTTTTTTTGCTCAAGTACACAGAATTGTGTGCCCAGTGCCAAAAGCCAGTTTGGAAATTTGGATTTATTATGCATTTTCCAGATTAAATCCAGAAGCTGGTTGATGCCAGATAATGTGAGGTATAAATGGAGAGATTTCTCTCTGAGGCTTCTCTCGTTTGCTATCAGTGAGCAGCAGTTTTCACCCTACCAGGCAGAGGAGATAAAGTAAAAAACCACCATTTCCAGTTTGCAAAGGCCCAGCCTGTGTGGAATCAGCTCAATTATTTCAGCTCAGTCTGCAAGGAAAAGCAGTTCCTATCTCAGAATTACAATTACATGGGAACGTGAACTGCAATTTCTCTCCTTATTAATGCAATATAACAACAAAATATGGACAACGACAATGCAGCAGTTCCTGGGGATTTGAAATAACTCTGGGCATGATGGATCTTTAAACATGATCTGGCTTCATTTCATTATTTTAATATCATGCCTTGAACTGGAAATTTGTGAGGTTGATCTTATTTGAGAGTACTGATGCAGCATTTAGAGTGAGAATACAGAACATTTCACAGGGGGAAATGCTTCTCATAACTTGTGGGTAACTGAGTCCCAAAATCCAGGAACACTTTGTGCTAATTTATTTACATTTACAATGTATTTACGTTATATATTTATATTAACAATACCAAACCCATGCACTGAAAAATGAGTGCAGAACCCAGAAAATTCACAAAATGAACTTAAGGCACAAAACCAACAAAAAAACCCCAATGGAGGATCTTTTTCATTTGGATGTATTTTGAGCTTTAGGGTAAAAGGCTCCTTGTGTTTTAGGAACCTCGTGATTTTGGAATCTGATCATAGAAAATTCTGTATTTAAATGTGGGCTGTTGCACTAATCCATTTTGGTCTAATTCCTCCCATGTTCTTTTCTTTCCCAACCACCCTCGTGGTCCATTATGGAGCAGAAGCCCTTTAAATATCCAGATTTACTCCCTGGGAAGGCTCTGCCCTGCCCTGGGGTCACTGTCCCCCTGTGCACCAGGTCCAAACCAGGAATTTTCCTATCAGGAGCACAGGACAAACCCAGAGAAATGATCTGCAGACGTGGATCAAAGGTGGAGGAATAAATCAACTCTAGTTGTGCTTATTGGCAAAGCAGGACTGAGAATATTCCAGATTTTCCAGATTGCTGCCCCAAAACAATCAATGAGAGGGATAGAACACTCATTTTGAAGGTAAAAAAAAAAACAAAAACCTGCTGTGTGAGCACAAAGTGAGCTGCAGAAATTCTATTGATTGATCTGATTGTACCTTGAACTGTTTGCAGAAGTGCAGGGTAAGAATCTCAAATATGAGCACTTTCCATGGAAATGCAAATTGAGAATTTTGAAATATTTGTTGTGGTTGGAATTGATTTTTGAAGATGCTAAGTGGTGCCAGAAGGTGCCACCTCATTATGGCTGTTTCTAATTCTAAAAAAATAAAATCCAAGAGAAGCTGAAGCTCTTTTTCTCCGCCTCCCTCAGGCCTGAGGAGCTCTTTGGGGTCCCTGGGTTGGGATTTTGGGTGCTGCAGAGGAGGAATGGACGTGTCACTGCTGAAGATCCAGACCCCAAACACTTTTCTGGCACATCCAGAGCTGCAGCTCCTTCAAAAAATTCCAGATTAAAGCCCAGGAGGTGCAAACACTTCTTAATTTCATCTGAGCCTCAATGTCTCTCATTTAGGCAGCCTGGGGGAGGCTCTGTTGCTTTTCCAAGGCAGTAAAAACAGGAGAAGCTCCTCTCCAGCAAAATCTGCACCCTGGGAATGTCAGGAGGGCTGAGGATGTTGGTACCTTCATTCCCCCTGGGATGGCATCTCTCAGTCAGACACAAAGCTGAGCTCATCAAAGGAAACATGAAGAGTTTCCCATCTCGTCCTTGATGGTGTGCTCACATCTGGCTCAGAATTAAAGCCAGCACTGAAAACAAGCTCCTGGAGTCCCTGTTTTTGATAAAGGAAGAGTATTGTGCACATTTTATTCTGGTTATCTCATGGAAAAGGGTTGGATGTGATGGGTTGTTTTATTCCCCACAGCTCCCACAGCTGCCTCCCAATTTTAGCACATTCAGCTACAACATCCAAAGATTTGATTTCTATTAATATATCAGATATTAAGAATGATATCATCAGACTGAAAAAATTGATACAAACTTGAAAAAGCAGTTGACCCTTGTGCTTCATGGTATAAATTACCTCGGAAAGAAGAAGAACGCTCATATTAAGATTTCTTGCACCTTCCTCTGTAGTAGCAGGAGTTTTATCAGCTCATGGCTCATTAAAAACCTATTTTTAGAACCAAGTGTTCTCCTTCCCCACCCCCTGGGTTGCTCTGTCAGACAGAAAGGGTTTTTTTCTGGGAAAGAAATCCTGATTCACTCTGCACAAGTGAGGCAGAAATCTGAGCTCAGGCTCTGCCTCTGGGTCCAGGACAACTCGTGTGACCTTTGGCTCACATAAAATATTGTTTTTCCCCTCTTCAATTGTGTAATAAATAAAGGATCAAGGAGTGAAGAAATGCAAATAATGTTATCAGGGAGAGTTATGGGATCCTGAAACAACTTCTGAGGGATCTGGTGCTTTCTTCTCCTTCAAAGGTCATCAATTAGGAGTTGGTGTTTGTGGCTTTGAATTCCCTCCAGTCTGGGGAGTTCTGCTCAGGATAAAATCCAATGAGTTGCTCTGGGCTGGAACAGGAGTTCTGATCTGATTAATATTCCCTATTTCCAACACTTCTGAGGGAATTTGTTTCCAAAGGAGTTTATACAGCATCCCCACTGGGCGAGGTAAAGGGTGGGATGAAGGGAATCTGGCCCTGCAAAAAGGAGGCACCATAAATTGTGCCTTGCCCTGGAGCAGGAAAAATCTCCCTCTCCTTCATCCTCCCACTGATGTCTCCAGCATTTTCTGTTGACTTCAGGCACAAAGAGAAATGCCAGGGCTTTATCATTTCATCAGCTGCACATGAGCTTATTATTTTATAGGAAGTATTGGGGTCTAAAGTCACCAGGAATCTTGACTTGGAAGTGTTCAGACACCACAAATCAGGCCTTAGAGGAAAGCCCCCAGGAAAATTCCTGGGACAAAAGCCAAAATCTCTCCATTCTTCCTAACATATTTTTTCACAGTCTTAATTTAATTAAATCTAAGGGGATTCATTAATGATTCCAGTGCTTTTGTCTCATCTGTCTCTATCAGATAATCCTCCACCTACCTCTAGTCCCATTTGAAAGTGATTTTTGTAATTAATTTTCTAAAATAAATGTATTTAATTTACACACCATTTGCTTCCCCACTGTCTAATGAAGTAAAAAAATAAAATAACTGGTGTTGAAATGAACTTGCCAGACATTGGAACTGTTTCTTGACCTGCTCTTCTGATAAGAGTTTATTTGGCTTGTCTTCATGAATCTTTGCCTTTGTTCTTTGGGTTAACCTGGGGATTTTCAGCACAGAGGGAGAATAAAATAAAAGTGAATCTGTCACAGCTGGGGCTGGAATCCCCCCTCTTTGGGAATACTGCACAGATCCCACCTCTTTTTAAATTTCAACCTCCAAGGACCAGGTAGGCTGTAAAATACAACATTATTTATGTGCACATTAGGCTTTATTTGGATTTCCTTCTGCAAAGCAGGTTGCTGATTTTCCTTTTAATATTACATTAATTAAAGACTATTAAGATAATTAATATTACTCAATTAAAAGGTGCTGCCCACTCATTAATTGCTGCTCAGCTGATGGATGTCTGTTTTTCCAGGTGTTCTGATATGGATAAATCTGGATCATTTGAGGGCTGGATAAAGCAGAGATTCCTGGCCCAGGTAAGCCACAATTCCAGCTCCCACAGGATCCTCCCTGTCCACGGTGGCAGCCATGGCATGGCTCTGCTCTTCCAGAACTTTCCCCTTTCCTGGGATGTTCGAATGGAGAAACCTCACAAACCTGGCCTTTAAATCAGAAGTGTTTTCCCAGAGAGGAGGGAGAATCCCCCTGGAGCAGGCAGAGCCCTGGGAATTGCTCTGACCACGAATCCAAGGCTGCTCTGAGGGATGGGCCAGGGACAGCCCGAGCTTCTTCCCAAGCCCAAATGGTTCCATTCCCACCTCCAGATTTCTCTGGGCACTTCTGAGACTGCAATTGTTGCTTTAAACAATGTGATCCCTCCTGGGCTGTCTCATCTCTCTGAAATATCTGATTGATACTCAAGGGCTTGATAGAAAGGCCTTGTATGGAAAAGGTTCTGATAAACCTGAAGGTTCTGAGGACCCTGGATTCTGCCAGCAGTGCCACGTTTTAGGAAAACTTCCCTGGCACCAAATTCCCAGTTGGTTTTGTGCCTAAAGAGGCTCCTGGAGCAGGGGCTGGGCAGGGTTAAAGGAATAAAGCAGGGATTTATTAAAAGCCCTTCCAAGGATGCACCTTGGGCACTGCAAGAGCCCGGCCCGGGCTGCACCCAGGATGGGCCCTGGCTCAGGAGTTTCACCCTTGGATCAGTTCTGGTCCATTTCCACCCTGGGGTGAATTGTGCAATTCCAGCTGCAGGTGATGCAGTCCCATCCTCCCAGGCTGCTCTCCTCAATTCGCTGCTGGTTGCACTCTTTGGGCCTGGAGCTGCAGCGCTGTCCTTGCTGTGGGGCTGGAGAAGGATTGTTGTGTGTGCCTGAGCTGTGAGGAGACCCTGCTGACACTTTGTGTGGAGTTCAGAGTTCTGCACCAGTGCAGAGGCTGGAAAATAACACAGCTCAAAGTGAAGGCATCAGGTTGTGTTTGCAGAACCTCAGCTGAGCTCTGGCTGAACCCCCAGGGTTTTCCTGCTCTTCCCAGCCCCATCGGTGGCTTTGGACACACCAGAAGTTGTTGTTTCCTAAGAAATGCTGAGCCCCAAACCCCCCTGCTCTCCCTGCCTTTGTCCTCAGCTGCCTCCCTTGGAATTTGGAATTTGGAATTATTTCCTTTGCCCTGGAGCAGGAGCATTTTTCACCCACTGTTACAGCAGGGAACGAATTCTCATCCCCCAACTCTCAGAGTGACTTTGAGTATTTGCACTGACAGCTATAAAGTATTTTGGATAAAGGCAAAGTATGTCCTGCTGTTCTTTACATGCTTTAAATATTTCTGGGTAAATTCTGTATTAATCTGGATATTGGGAAAGGCTGGAAATAACTTTTATGCTGGAATTTCGTGCATGATGGGCATTTAACTTAAAATAACCCTCTGGGACAGACCCACCCCTGCATTAATTTGATAAAGGCAATCTGTGCTAATTAATTAGCTGTTGTCAAACTTGTTTTTAGAACTACTTCTTGGAAATACAGCATTTTTTCTTAATTGATGTTGTCAAAACTGAAATACTCAACAATAATTTAGTTCCTTCATTTGACCTAATAGTTAATCAATTAGGAGTGTTATTGATGTCATCTTTTAAATAGAAACAAATTGCATTGTCAAAGTATGCTAGCGTATTTTCCAACTATTTTCTGATACATTTCAGAGTCAAGTAGTTCAAGATTGTTTTAAGGGACTAAGAAATAAAATAATTCTGTGGATATTACAGGGATTTAACTCCACTTTTCTGTTTCTGTCTCTGAGGCAACAGGAAAATGCTTTGGCCAATGCCCTATCTCAATGGGATGAGTGTTATGTTTATAAGAAATGTTTCAGAAAGTAAAACTTCTTTTCCATTCTGTTTTTTGATGTTCAAATCTGAGTAAAATCCCGAACTGAATTTTTACATCTCAGAACTTTGATATTCTTTAATTTCACATCGGTGGTGCTGCTCCAAGCCTGATTAGGTAACAAATGTCACCACTCAAAGATTCCCTGTGGGAAAACTTCCTTTCCTCTTCCCAGCAGTGGGAGGAAATAAAACGTGACCAGAGCATGTCCTTGGCTGCAGGACAATGTGGAATGTGCTGCTTCTTGGTCACAGTCACACAATCCTTTAGGCTGGAAGAGAAATCCAAAAGCATCGAGCCCAACCTCACTGAGCAGGTGTAAAATGACCTTTCTGGAAGAGACAGCTTGAGAAGAGACTCCTTTTCCACCTAAATTGTTTCAAAATCCACAATTTTAATATTTTCCGTGCCTTCCTCTATAGTTCTTTTCCTAAGAAAGTTGGAAACACAAAGGCTGTGACAGAGGGACTTGTGCCACACTCACCCCTGGGACTTCAGCTGAGCTTTCCCAGCTCTCCTCAGGGAAATCCAATATTTCCTGAGCACTTTGTGGAGCAGTTCAATCCCTCTCCTCAGTGGCCACGTGTGTGCAGGGACACTTTACTCTGGGTCAGTGCTCCCTGCATCCCAAATTTACACTCAGGAACAGCTGGCTCATTCCAGAACTATGTGAGGCAAAGTTGAGGATGAGATGTGGAACCTCCCTCTTCTCCAGCCTGATCTGTCACCCTTGTTCTAAATTTAAATCTGTGTTTACAGGATGCAAAAGGGAAGAGGCAGGCAGTTAAATTAAGCAGCAAAACATCTCGTGCTTATTTTGAGGTCAGACAAGTGGATTTTCTTTTCCATATGGTGAATCCAGAGCCTGGTGGGTGATGTGCACGTTTGTGAGAGCTCTGTGAACAAGTGAGCCGTGCTCAGAGGGACCCTGGCTTGGCTTCTGACCCTTTCAGGGTTATTTTTGGCAGCAAAATTCCATAGAATAATGAGTGGGGCTGGAGCAGGGAGTTGGTGGAGCTTTCTCAGGAGGCTTTTCCAAGGGGCACTTTGCTCTGCTTAGGCTGCACCTCCCTGTCCATCCCCTCCTCCAAGCCAAGCCCAGGGAACTGAACCTGGGGAGCCCTGTCAAAACCAGCAGGTTCTGGCTGGAAATGGAAATTCCTTCCATTTCCTTCCTGAGAAACACCTGCAGATCCCAGGGAGCATCCCAGAGCAGGGATGAGCTGCTCTCAGCTCCCCAGGGCTCTGCTGCCTCCCAGGCAAAGCCTGGATTTGCTCAGCTCACCGATTCTGCTCCCTGCACTGAGCTATTTCAGCCCCAGATGAGGACTCTGGTCCCAGCCCTTGGAGGGGATTTTGTGGAATGTTTGATGGGAATGGCCCAGCCTGCACTGGGCTGAGCTTTGCTCTCCTCTCCCTGTGTCTGCACATCCTGAGTGGGAGCTGAATTTTGGAAATGAGCTGCTCCCCTTCAAGGGAATTCAGCAGCTCCTGGCTATAATGGACAGCTTTAGGTCATTGCTGTTATTAGGATGGGAAGCTGCCCATTTTCTCTCTTTCAGTACAAGAGACATCTCTAAACTGATTCTCAGAGCGTCCCAGCTATAGAGAAACCCAGCTGGAGTTGCTGAGAATGGGACTGAATGTGATTAAAGGAAATTAACTCTGGATAAAATTCAGGTTGAAGTTCTGAGACCTTAAGTTCTTATCTAGCCCAGCATTGTGCACACACACAGTCACTGTCTCCATCACTTTATATCTTGGGACTTAACCACATTTGTGTTGTAATTTTATTAGAAAAGGTTGATGTCCAGGTATAGATAAAGGAACTAAAGGGATAAATATTCATCCTGTTTATTGCATCTGCTTCTGGTGCTTTTGTAGCAGAGGTGAAAGGAGAATAAAGCCTCCCAGATAAAATTTTAATAATAATTTTATGATTCTGCAACAGCAACTCTATTGTGAAATAGTCTGTGTTGTGTTCCCAGCCTGGCAGTGCTGCAGGTTTGTGCCTATTTTTACCTCTTTGAAACTTATTTATTGCCAGCTCCTGCAATTTATTACGCAGGATCCAAAGGCAGGGACAGTTCTGTGGATTCCAGCAGAGTAAGCTCTGTTGTGGGGTGGTTGAGATGATTAAGGAAGGTCTTGTACAGCCAATTACTCCCAGTAATTTCATTAGAAAAGACAAAGGCAACGTGAACTTTGTGTAATTCCCACTCTAACACCGGGATCCATCATTTCCATTAATAGCAGCTTCCAAATTTTGAAGTGAAGAGGTTCAGTCTGAACTCCAGTCCCTTCCAAGAGGAATCCAAGAGGAAAATGCAGGGGTTTGTGCCCTCCCTGTGTGCAGGGTGGATGTTGTGGAGCAGGGAACACCTGGAATAGGACACATTTCCATGGAAAACCTTTGTTTTGTCCTTCCCAGACCCCCCCTCCCGTGCCTGTGATCAGCAGAACCTCATCCCCAGCACTTGTTTGATTCTATTCCTGCTTTTCATCTCCCAATAATTCCCTAAATAAATCAGCAATGCTACCTCAGCTTCCCTGTGTCCCACTGGGAAAAGCTCCCTGCCTGTGACAGTGCTTTCAGCATCTCTTCCACTTTCCCAGACCCTTTTTCCTTGTTTGTTTTACATCCAGATGTCCCTTTAAATTAGAGCTCCTCAGAGCAAGGCAGGAGAATTCCCATATTAAAAACATAAACAAAGGGGCATTGTTTTATCTTTAAAGCTCTTTCCTTCTCCCCTCATTCCTCTCTCCTGAACTCAAAATACCCAGCTATAATTAAATATCCTCTTCAGGAGGGAGGGAAGTGCCCTCACAGGACTGGAGAGGCCAAAGCAGGGTGGGAGAGCAGAGCTTTGCCCCAGCCCTGTGGTGGGAATCACAGCATTGCCTTTGCTCCAATCCCTCCAGGCACATTCCCAGCAGGATCCAGAGCTATTTGTGCACATCCCCAGGCCCAGCTAAAGTCCATATTCTGAGCTAACTTCAATGTTTACTGTAAGTTTAATTTAAAAGCACATATATGGAATTAAGGGAGTATTCAACATCTTGGACCTTCCTTTATGATCCATATTCATTGTCCACCTCGTTCTTGGTTTTCCTTCCACTCCTGAGCATGCAGCCACAGAGAAACAGGATGGGCAAAAATAAACCTGACAAACTAGAAAAGAAAATTAGTTTTATTTGCACAAGACAAGTGATAGATTTTTATTTTTTTTCTCCTTCAAAGAGGGTTTTTATAGAGGAAGAGGTTGAGAAATATTATTTTCTGTCAGGCTTTAAGGAATTCCAGCTCCAACATCTAAGGCAGGCTCAGGAGTCCTGTTTAAACTTGGTTGTTCAACCTTTTCTTGAGAAAGTACCTCAGAGTATTTCAGAGTATTTCAGAGCACACAAAGACAATGGGATCATTAATAAAATAAATCAGGGCATCTATTCTTGGGGCACTCAGCCAGGATAGTAAAGTTGTCCTGAAAGGACACAAACACCAGACTGGAAATGAAAACCTGCTGCTATCTTTAATTCTGAATCTCCTGTATTTTCCCTTTTTATTTGTAGCCGGTAATTTGAGGGCAATGACATCAATTAGCAGTTTAATTGGAGTTGCAGGGACTGTCTAATTGGGAAGCAGGGGTGTGCCAGGTAATAAGTTCCATTTCCAATGAACTCCAAGCAGCAGAAGTGTGGAAGAGACTTTTCAGCATGACCCCATCTCCAAAGAGGAAATGTTTGGCTCTGCTGGGAGAGGACAATGAGGAGCCAGCTGCTGGAGCTGGGGCAGAAATCAGAGTCATGGCAGGGAAAACAAAAGAGTTTCCAAGCCAGAGCTCAGAGCAGAGATGCTTTTCTCCCTGGCATTTATCAGCTCCTTCCAAGTAATTTGGTGGAATTTGGAGTGGTTGTTCCAAAAATATATGGGATGGGAAGCTGGAATTGGGGCAGGAAGTTGTGGAGAGAGAAATCATCTTCCAAGGAGGTGGAGAGGAGCAGAGCAGGGGCTCAACAGGCTCTGAAGTCAACCCTGGCACTCCAACCTGAGCACGAGGGAAGCTTTGGTTCATGAGACAAAATAATTCCATAGATTCCAGCAAGAGAGAGAGCTGGATGCTTTCCCAAAGTTCCCACATCCAGGGGCTGGTTGATATTCCAGATTCACCTGTTTGTTATTGAATGGAGATGGTGTTTATTCTCCAAGCATCCTGAGTCATCAGGTCCTGTGGAATGCTGAGAAGAGAGTGGTTGTTGTTATTTCATGTTTCATGTCATTTGTAAGACACAAGAGCTGCCAAGCCACAAACTGAAGACAATTCCCACATTTTGCCACTGGAAGGGGCAGCTGGGGCCAATCTGAGCAGGAACAGGGCATTGCAACTCCTCCCTTCCCACTCTGACATTATTTCGATCTCCCCTTCCTTCCATCCATTCTCTGCTCTTGGCTGAACACCCAGGCATGATTTTATTACCTTGTGAAATCAATGAATCTCAGCAGAAAGCCTCATGAGCTTTAAATGGTCCAGAATTAGTGTGTGCAGCAGGCAGGGCCCAATTAATCAATCAGTCAATCAATCAATCATCCCCAATTAATTGTTTTGTAGAGTGGCCCTGGATTGATCCCTGGGTGAGCTGAGCCCCAGGACTGCCTGAGCTCTGGCAACAGCTGATGGACCTAAAAGTTCTGGAAATTAAATGATTTAAATGAATATTCAATCATTAAATCAATGCTAAGCAGAACAAGAGGTGACATGTCCTCCTGTTTATTTGAAAATTAAACCTGGACAGCTGTTGAGCACTGCTATTTTTCAAGGATTTATGGATTTCTGGGCTGGCATTCTGTCTTGTTCGTGTCCTTTTATTGGCTTTTGATGCACTAATTTGGAACTGCATTATAATCACAGTGGTTAGGGAGAGATGGCCTTGGGGTTTTTCTTCTCAAGCTGGCAGAGAGAGATGATTTGAGTTGTGTGATTCAACCCATGAAAAATAACCACATTTTCATGGGCTTTTGGGAATATCAGCAGGGCAGGAAGGAGGCTCTGTGGGCATGAGCCCCCAGGATAAATAAAACATTTTATTCCCTTGGGGTGAAGATGTGCCTTGAGAACCATTGCTCCATCTTTTGGGGGACACAGAAGGATTTAAATTTCCTGGGATTCATCCAAATCCTTAAATATATTCTAAAAACGAGAGGGGGAAAAAAAAGATATTTCTGTGATAAAGTTGTGTTTCAGCTTTGGTGATTTTCCAGGTGCAAGCCTGCAGTTTTCAATAAATAATTGGAAACAACTGCAGCAATGTTGGGCTACAGGACTCTCCAGCTGTAGGATTGATACCAAATCCATCTGTTTCCCTGGCTGGTGGCACATTTGTATTTGTGTTTCCTGTGAAATAATTCAGCTGAAAATATTCTTTATTGGGCTGAGAAACCAGGAATGCTCCACCAGAGTCGGGACTTGTGGGTGCTCTGCTCAGAATTCCCAATTCCTACCGGCATCCGTGACTTTCTGCTCTTTCCTAGCAAGAATTCCTCATCTTTTCGCTGGACTTACACAGCAGGAAAGGGTCAGAACAGCTGGAAAGCTGCTGTGGAGAGTTGTGGGCAGGCAGCACGTGGGAGAACATGTTCAGAGGATGTTCAGACATGCTCTGATTCCCTCAGGTCGGGGTGGGATTTCACTGGGATTTCTGTGGCAGAGGGGATTTCTGGAATATTGGCCAGTGCAGACTCTCAGTTTCCTCTCGGATGTTTCCCTCTGGGCTGGGTGGGCCCTGCTGTCACCCTGTGCCCTGGTTCCCAGTCCTTTACTGGCATCTCATGAAAACACACAGGGGGATGAGTGAAAAAGGCCCTGGAAAATCCACTGAACACATTTCCACCCCTTTCTTTTCTCCCCTAAATCGATGTGCCTTTCTCCAGAGCTAAAGTCAGTGTCTCTTTGAGCCACCCTGAATGCAGCAGAAATGCTGCAGTTCCTCAGCTGCAAAGACATTTCCTGAGAGCATTCTGGAGCCAGGACACATTTCCATCTCTCCTGTCTGATTTCTAAAGAGAGCACAGAGTGGGGCAGCTGAAAGCCAGCAATTTAAAAGCGGGGAGCATTTCTGGGTGTTTGTATGTGCATTGTGGCTCTCCTTGATCCAGGGAACCACAGGTCCCGTGGTCATTTTCTGGCACAATCTGGAGGTGCTGAAATGATTTGGGATGAGATCCTTTGCTGAGTCATAACACTTGACTTGAAACCACGGGGAAGCTTTTAGCATCAATAAAAACATTCCAGACTCTCCCTTCAAGGCAACATCTCGTGTTTACAGCTGCACCACTGCAGCACTTCAGCTGCTACACTTTCAAGTGTTCCTGAAAAACACCTCTCATTTTATGACATTTCATCTCCCAGCATTAACAGATAATCTTGTACAATCCAAATAGATTTGCAAGTAAGGCCAATTATCCTGGCAGGAGCAGCTGGGTGAGGGAAGCCGTGGGCTGGGAGCAGAGAGAGCTGTGCTGTTTATTACAATGTCCAATAAATCATTTACAGCCAGAACCAATTACCTGTTTATTTCCAGTGCCTGCTCTTCAATTAACAGGGGGAATATGCACCTTTAAAGGAGATAATTTCTCGGGATGCAGTAGATTGTTGTTCCAGCCCCGAGCTGAGCTGTTCTATTGGAGTTTCATTGGGAGTCTTTGCTGAGAGCTCAGCCAGCCCCAGGGCTGGCATTACCTGGGCTCTGCAAATTTGGGAGCAGTTACCAGTTAGTGACAGGGAAAGCTCTCAGCACCCCAGCTCTGAGTGATCCTTGCTGGAGCAGGCTGGGATAACCCTCCCTGGGGAGCTGGGAAGTGCTGGTGGGCACCAGGAGCTCAGCCAGACCCCCAGTGGAATCAGCTCCTTTTACTGGGAGTTCTGGTCTTTCACTGCTGCCACCTGTGAGTGCTCAAACCCGACCCTGATATAATTCCTGTGATGATGGTGGAGAGCACAGCCAGTGGGAGAGGGTTTTTTTTAATATTTATGTATAAAATTCACAGGGAAAGTCAAACTGTCCCATTCCCAAAACCTGGGGCACAGACTGGCAGCGCTGGGAGCGTTGGGGACTGAGCTGGGAATGGCCCCAGCCTGACGGTCTGGAGTCAGAGCAGGATTTCTCCTGGAGGATTCCTGGTAACAGATTGCTCCAGCCACCTCCCCAAGAGGAGCCAAGAAAAGATGGGTGAACTCCTGTGGAATGGGAGAGTCCAAGGTCAAATCCATAGAAACTGAGGAACTGTGGGGAGTGCAGGTTCCTGGCTGAGATTTACAAACTAAATGAGGATTGCTTTGCATTTATTTGAATAAGAGCATTTTCCATCCCTGGAAGTGTCCAAGGCTAGGTTGGACGGGGCTTGGAGGAACCTGGGATAGTGGAAGGTGTCCCAGGGTATTAAAAAAACCATAAAAGGTTCTGGCAACCTGAAAAACCAGTGGGGTGGGGACTCTGGAAGTATCTCCTGAGAGATCCAGGATTTGCCTAGGGAACACTGATCCGTAACAACCCCAAGGGACAATCAGTGTCTGTCAAATAGTTTGATTCAATTACTTTGCATTATCAACAGAAAGAGTGAAAAAAGGAGCAAAGCTTGGTGTGTTTCTATTTCTGACATTTGCTGTGCCAATTAATGATTAATGATTGATGATTAATCCCACAGACTTTTTGGTGACAGGGCTGGGAAAATCTTCCTGACACAGGAGACTTCAGCAATTATCCTCCAGACTAAGTGCTGGGACTCTGTAATTTATGACACCTTTATCTCCTTTGGGATAAAACAGCAGTAAATATAATGCAGAGAAAAGTCTCACAGGGCCAGGAGAATTCATTTGTAAAGGAGAGAAACTCTTCGGCTTTCAAGTTCTTTCCAACTCTAATTTCTCTGCAATGAGGAGAGGGACAGAAAACTGTGTTTTTATCATCTTTAGTGATTAAATGTTTCTGTTGTTCAAAGTAATTCCTGTGTTCAGTGGATATATTTAGCTGTAGAACAGCAAAACATCTCAAAGCAGAAAATATGGAGCTACTCTGACTCCTGAATGGAAAACAGGGAGGGAATTCTCAGAGTTTATCTTGTAAAGCAAATCAGGAGGTTTGGAGTGCCCATCCCTGCAGGTGTCCAAGGAATTCCTGGAGGTGGCACTCAGAGCTCTGGGCTGGGGGCAGGGTGGGCATCAGGCACAGCCTGGACTCAGTGATCCTGGAGGGCTTTTCCAACCTGGATAATTCCACGATTCTGTGGTTCCCTGAACTCTGCAGCTTTGCTGCAGCTGGAATTTCAACCTGCACGGGGGTTCTGCCAAAGGAGACTCTGGCACCAGGTCCTGCAGCAGAGCTCAGCTCAAACACAGGATTTTCAGGACCTTTCCCTTCAGTAAACGTTGCTCAACCAAAATGTCTGAGCAACCCAAAACTGATTAATCATCGCCTCCAGGAGAATTTATTTATTAGGCATTAATCCATTAGCACAAGTTTTAGATGGGAAAGAAAGAAACATTAGGAAGAAAAACATTGTAAATCTAATTCTTCTGGGAACTGTTAGTGGCTAGTTCTAGTGAGAATTGCTGAGGCCATGAGCAATCCAGATGTTTATTGTTTGGCTAAGGCTGATTTTTCCTTCTTCCTGCAGTTCATTAACAAGGAGTGAGAGAGTTCCTGGGCTTGGAGAGGGAACAACTGGATGGACAAACCTCTGATGTGGTGTTTGCTGTAAGCAAAGCTGTTGGTTCTGTTCTAGAAGAGCTCTCTGCTTTTCCATTGAAACAGATTTCAACTGGCTTCAAAACCAAAAATCATCTGAAAATGGATTTTAAACCCACACTGAGACATGCAAGGTTAGATTTCCTAACTTTACAAAAGTTTTTGGATATTACTTTAAAAGTACATAAATCAGCATTTTCAATGGGAAGAGCCACATTTAAATTGTTAAAATCCCTGGGAGGTGAAACAGAAACTCACTGGAAGAAAACTTGGCTAAATCCACTTTAGAAATGTTTGTCTCAGGACTGTCAGTCACAGCAGGCTCAGGGCAGTGTCTGAATATTGACTGTGTGCTTTGGGAAGGGAACATCCCAAAGGGAAACTTCAGGGATTAAAATCAATTTAGCCCTTCTTGTCATTTTTTCTTAATAGCCCTACGAGGGAATATAAATTTCAGATTAGGGAATGGTTTAAATAATTTCTCTGTTGTCTGCTGAGGAGAAATGCTTTCCCTTTAAAATAGTTCTTTCTTTTCTCTCTGCCTTTCCTTTCTGTAGCAGGTTCTGCTGCAAACCCATCAATCTGAATCATTGGTTAACAATCTCACTCTGGTGATAAACTGATGGGTGCTGCAAGCTAATTTATTCTAATTTCAATCTAACATCTTCTATACTCGATTGTGATCGGGGGAAAAACCCTCAATCCATCAAAGGGAAACAAGAAAATGTCCCCTGCCTGGAATAAGCAGACACTAATGTCTATATTGTCTCTAGAATTCCTTGGCTCATGTCTTTAATTTGTGTCTAGTTTTCATCTGTTGAGGCATTTTTACAGAGTTTGAACTTAAGAAATAAGTACATTTTAAGAATATTTTGATATGGAAGGGGTAGGGGAAAAATGAGTGAAATATCCTGTTTGGCACCGTGGCCAAAGTGAGCTTCAAAAAGACATTTTTGTACCTAATTGCTCATTCCATATCACAGAATCAGGGAATGCTTTGTGTTGGAAGGGACCTAAAAATCTCAAAATTACAGACTGCAAGGACATCCTGTGAGTTTGCATGGAAAGGGATTGATCCAGATGTGTCTGCATCTCTTCCCAACACCGTGGGAATCTCCAGGAAACCTCAGGGCACCAGAAGAGGCCAAGGAAAAGAAGATTTCAGCAGCACCACAAGGCCGATGCACTCGATGTGTCTCATTTTATCAGGGAGGTTGTTTAAAGCACCCAAACCCCAGGAGAGTGCTTGGAGCAGCTGATTTTGGTAGTTGCCTGATTTTATTTCTCATCAGTAACAGTCAGAAATGCAATCAGAACCATCCCCAGGCCCGAAGTCCTGGAGAATTTGCTCCAGACCTTCTCCCTGGAAACCTTTTCCACACAAATCCACAGGCTGGTGCCAGAATCTCTCTTGCCTTGGCATTAGCACACCCAGGGTCACACACAAGACTTGAAGCTCCTCCTTTGCCTGTCCCAAACTGCTCTGTTTCAGAGCCAGATAAATGTTCACACCCCAAAAACCATTGCTGTGTGTCTCCTTCCACACAGGAACAGCTCAGTTCAGCACTGGCATTATTGAACTGTGAAGTATTTACTGGTGCCATTATTCAGAGCCTTCCTGAAAGCCCACACAATTTCACTGAAAATGCTCAGGAGCTCAGGGACTGATCCCAGCTGTTCCAACAGGATCTGCACAGCTGGCAAGCTGCTAATGAATATTGGGATTGGGGAGTTTTTACCAGGAATCCGAGCTTTGGAAATCACGGCTCTGCAGTTTTCAAAACCGAGTCCCACTCCAAGGAGTGAAATTAATCTGAGTTTCAAACAAAATCTTGTATTTCTCTATTAACCCTTTGTCAGTTTGCATTTCAAGTGTTATGAAAGCATATTTTGCCACCTAAGTAAAAAATACTTTGAATTTATGAAGTTTTCTGTCTAAGAACAAGAAAACATTTCAGGCCCTCAGCCTGCTTAGTGACTCAGTCAATCAGTAACTCACAGCTCATTTTATTGGCAGGGATCACTGAGGGAGATTTATCCTTCCAAGAGCTGCTCCTGGTCCTTGGGTGGGATTTACCAGCGAGCAGGGCTGCTCTGATGTGCAGTTCAGCCTCCTCCTCACACGTTTGTCCCTTTGGATGAGCTCTGGTGGATTTGGAAAAGCAAATCCTGCCTGAGTGTTCCTCTGCAGTGGCAGTTTGGAAACACAAGCCCAGATGGCTCAGTCAGATTTCACAGCAAAGCACGGAGCAGCTGTGGGAATAAAAGAGAGAAAAGAGGGGAAAGAAGGGAAAAAAACACCTCCTGTCTGTTTTATCCATCTTAGCAAAGACTCTGCTTGGAAGGAACAGAGTTCACTTGGAGCCAGTTAGCTCTGAATGCCAACAGGACTAAAATTCCTTCATTAATACACCAAGATTCTTAATTGTGACCTGTGTGCTCTTTCTGAGCTGCCAATCAGCTCGTTTTTTCTCCCTCAGGACAATTCCAGGTGTTCTTTGGCCTCCACTGAGGTTCCCATCTCCCAGGAAAGCAGAAATTGCTTCATGGCAGGGAAATGTGCAGTAGTTGGTGCAGTGTGACTAAAGGGAATATTTTATTCCGTGTTTAGTGACAGCTTTGCAGCCCTGCACGAAGGATTTTGCAGGATGGATAATTCAGAATTGGCCTGCACAAAGAATTTGACCCACGACTCCAAAATTCAGCTCAGCAACCACAGAGTAATTTGGATTATATCAAATAAACAGCAAACAAGGATCTTTTCCCTTGGAGCAGCAAAGGGTCAGAATCTTTATCAGGTGGTGGCTTTCCTTCGATCCCTCGAGCTTGTTAATTAGCAAATGAAAGTGCAATGAATTAGCAAATCCAATAACCTGGGATTTCTCTCAGTCTTTGTGAGCCCTGTTCCTGCCAGGCTTGGACTGACTCCACACTCCAGGCACGAGAATTTCCATGGGAATGGACTGGTTTGTCACAGACAGCAGCCTGAGAGGACTGAGCAGTGAGATTAAAAACTTCTTAAATCACAGCAGAGCAGCAGCAGAGGAAACAAAGAAACCACACTGTAAAAACTTCCTTATTCTGGGGTTTTTTAGGTCCAAGATAGATTGAAAAGCCTTTCAACACTTGACCAGGAATCTGGTCCTTCTGTCGAGCCTTTCCTGCTCAATTATCCAAAATATTTTGGAGATCAGTGTGGTTCCCTCTAGCAGAGAATCCCAGAATCCCAGGATGGCTCAGGCTGGGAGGGAGCAGAGCTCAGGGAACAGGATTGTGTCCAGGCTGCTCTGGAATATCCCCGGTGAGGGAAGCTCCACAGGGCTGTTACATCCTATAAAAGGGGTGTAAAGTCCTGTGGGAATATCTGGGAATTCCTCCCCAGGATTTCACAGCAGCAACCAAAGGCTGTCCCCAGCACAGATCTCACAAAAGCTGGGATGTCCCAGCCAAGCTCAGCAGAGCGAGCCAGGGCTGGCTCTGTGCTCCTGCAGCAGGGATGCCACAGGGATCACACACACATTCTCCTGGCCACATGCCCAGGGATTTTTGCTTGTTGAAGGCTCCTCTTTGTTTCTGTTGAATCCCAGAATCCCTAAGGCTGGAAAAGAGTCCAGGCTGTGCCTGATGCCCACCTTGTCCCCAGCCCAGAGCTCTGAGTGTCACCTCCAGCCCTTCCCTGGACACCTCCAGGACTCCAACCCTCCCTGGGCAGCCCCTTCCAGTGCCTGAGCTCCCTTTCCATGGGGAAATTCCTGCTGCTGTCCACCCTGAGCCTGCCCTGGCCCAGCCTGAGGCCGTTCCCTCTCCTCCTGTCCCTGTTCCTGGGAGCAGAGCCCCATCCCCACCTGGCCCCAAGCCCCACGTCCATGAGCTCAATTAGCATTGGGCTTGATGAACCTGCAAGGTGGGCTTTGCATTTCCCTGAGATTTCACAGCTTCCTTGTTTTCAGGAAAACCGTGGAGTGTGTGCCTGGCTGGGCTCTGTGACAGCTGCTGCCACAACCTTTGCTGCTTCAGAACTTCCCCAGTTTCCTGCTCAGAGAGAAAAAAAAGAAGAAATGTTTCCCTTTTGACTTAATGCAGAGGCATTTGAGGATAATGAGGAGCTGAATTCCCAGCATCCATCCCCAGCAGCGATGGATTTTTGGGTGAGAGATGATGGGAGCAATCATTTGACTGGAGCAGTCAGATATGGTTTAGCACCTGCAGGAATGACTCAGGAGCTTGATCAGCTCCTCTCATTTCCCTCTGGAATTCTGGAGATGTTGTGTTGCTTGTGGAGGTGCCAGTCCCTGCAGGGGCTCTCAGGGACAGCTCAGGCTCACCCTGGCCCTGTGCAGCAGCTCTGGCCCTGCTGCACTTTGAGCTGTGTTATTTTCCAGCCTCTGCACTGGTGCAGAACTCTGAACTCCACACAAAGTGTCAGCAGGGTCTCCTCACAGCTCAGGCACACACAACAATCCTTCTCCAGCCCCACAGCAAGGACAGCGCTGCAGCTCCAGGCCCAAAAAGTGCAACCAGCAGGGAATTGAGGAGAGCAGCCTGGGAGGATGGGACTGCATCACCTGCAGCTGGAATTGCACAATTCACCCCAAGCTGGAAATGGACCAGAACTGATCCAAGGGTGAAACTCCTGAGCCAGGGCCCATCCTGGGTGCAGCCCGGGCCGGGCTCTTGCAGTGCCCAAGGTGCATCCTTGGAAGGGCTTTTAATAAATCCCTGCTTTATTCCTTTAACCCTGCCCAGCCCCTGCTCCAGGAGCCTCTCCAGGCCTCAGTGCTGGGGAGCTCTCATGCCAAAAATGACTTTTTGAGGTCTTTTCTGCTAAGGCCAAGGCTAATCCAAGAGCAGGTCCTGGTGGGAATAAGCAATGACTCTTCATGAATAACAATAGCACAATCAGGCCCTAAATGAGACATTTATTCAACCTTTCTCATCTCCTCTAAATCCCCTTCCCTGCATTGGCATCTGTGTTCCTGGAGGAAAGGACTGACTAACTACAGCTTTATTCCAGGAGGCAACAGCAGGAGGAAGGAGGATGCTTTGAAATGATATTTCAGGCATATTGTTAATAGCCCTGCTTGGTTCTTCCCACCTTCAAACAAGGTGAGTGCAGTGCAAATCCTGACAGGGGGGGAAAGAGGAGCCTCTGAGCATCTCCAAATTCCCTGCTCAAAGTTCAGAGTGTGATCTGCAGTGTCCAAAGGGACAGAGAAGTGCAGATTCCTCATGTTCTTTTCAAACTGAGATGCTCAGATTTGTCAGTACCTCATCCTGTATTAAAGAAGAATTCAAAGTTTGGTATTAACACAATCTCCTCCTGGCTCCAAAGATCTTCCTGCACTTCCCACAGCTTCCCAATGTTCTCTCCCTTCAACAGGGAAGGAATCTTTCTAGGTTAAAATCACAAAGACAGATAAGGCCCCACTTTTCACCCCCAGCCTCTGTCTGGGCCATTTCTTGTTGCTCTGCTCCTAGCCATGCACAAAAGCCCAGTAGGTTTCAGTTTCATGGTCCTTCTGCAAAAGTGTGTAAAACTTTCAGGGTGCACTCACTAAACCATGACTAAAAGGGCTTGAGGAGGACAGAGATTCCAGGGAAAAAATAAAAAAATCCTTGGGCACAAGGAAAAAAGTTGTGTTAATTGAGCTTTCCGAGTGGTACCAGCAGCCCTGAGAGAAATAAAAATTTCAGGATGTCCCATAAAGAGCAGAGGAAGAAAGGACAGAGGCAGCAAGGCTCGGGTAACTCTGGGATGAGGGTGTGGGTTAATGGAGAGATGGAAAATGTACATCACTTTTACATCAATGCCCAAAATACACAGACAGCTATTTTCTCAAGTGACTAGGAATAGTTTAGAGATTTTTTTCCCAATCAAATGGCATGAGGAAAAATAGTCTGCAGGGGCTGGTGAGGAATGAGGGGATTAGGAGGCAAAATGTTACAGAACATAATAACTGCTCCTTTCTGCCATTTCTGTCCCTAAAATCCAAGCTGCTTTTTGTGGTTTTGGGAGAGGAGTGTCCATGTGAGGAAATGAAAACCTGACAATGCCTTTGCTCCCATTGAGCTGACAGGAGCTCAGGAGATAACAATAAACAAACAGAATGAGCCCAAGGAGAAGGGGAACAGAGCTCAGCACCACCTCCAATTTCTGCAGCTTTGTCTTAAAGTAAAATGCAGATTTTTAAGGGAAAAAGCTGAAGAACGGAACCAAATGAACCAGAATAAGCAGAAGCAGCTTTTCCTTGCTTCCTTGGGGGGAAATTCAACAGCTCCAAGTGGGTTTTAGATCTTGTGCCCTTCTCATTCATCCTTGGCCTCCCCTCACTTCACACTGTCAGTTTTGTTGAACTGCTCTGCATGAAAAGTGCTTCTGATGTTTGGCAGGGGACCAGCAGGAGAGAGACATTTCAGCAGCTCTGCCCTGTGGGGATAGAACTGCTGGATCTGACTGATCCATCTGGGAATATTGCTGGAGTTCACTTCGTGCAAACGACTCCTGCTGCGGGTCCCTCCTTCCCTTCCAGTTCTGAGCTTGTTCTCAGTCATGGATCAGTTTGAGCACAGAGAGGTTTCCTTCACAGGAGAAGCTCTCGTGGACCATTGGAGGTTTCCTTCACAGGAGAGGAGCTACAGCCCTGGGAGAGGGACCTGGAGGACCTCGAGCTTAGCACCAAATCTTTCCCTTTCTCCTGCCCTCAGTCAGGAAAATGAGCTCAGGATTTACTCCCTGCTCCCTTTTTACCAGCAGAGCCATTTTTACCAACTGACCGTTTCCCAGAGCTTCAATTTCCTGCTGAAGATTTAGATTTTTAATTCTTGTAATGAAGCTTGTCCCAGAGCTCCAGAAATTCCTAATTAACTTCAGGATTATACATCAAACAGTGCTCGCAGCTGTGTGCTGGCAGGGAGGCTTTGGGGCAGAAGTTCTGGGATGTCACTCCTGGCTTTGAGGCCTGGGCTTGTGGAGATGCCACAAGCTCCAAAATGCCCTTTTAAAGCAAACATCCCTCAGTCCCAGGCCCCAATTTCATCTCCCAGTTGAACTTGTTCGAGGAAAGAAATGATATTTTTAGTCTTATTAAGCTGGGTTTTCTGCCAGCAGCACGGCAAGGCTGGCTCACACACCTATGGAAACGAGTTCTTCTCTGGCCCCACACGCTCCTGATGAGGACCTGGCTTGAGGAAAACGTGACTTTATGGGCAGAATCAGGCAGTAAAACTCCACTTCTCCCCATTCCTTGAGCTGAATTTGCTCCTGGAGAAGCGGCTGTGGGGAGAGGCTGAGTCACTGCCGGTGGCACAGAGGGAGCTGCTCCCCACACGTCCCCTGATGTCTCCATCTCCAGCTCAGGAACGTGGCAGGAACACTGAAAACACAATATCCTGCAAGCTCCTGGCCTGCTGACATCCAGGGGATACAGGAGCAGCATAAATCTGATGTTCCCCTGTGACTGATCCAGATCAGAATCCAAATTACACCAAACCAGTTCACCAGGCCTCAGGGAGAATATTTAACATCATCACCACGGCAGGTGTTATATACAGGAAATACCTGAATTACTTTAAAAATAACATTTTTGTGGCTTTTAAAAGACTAATTTCACAATCTCCTCGCCCAGACTCAATGAATCATTGGGCCATGCTGTCACTGGTGGAAGTGCAGCAGATGGAGGAGCAGGCAGCAGTGATCCCCCAGGAAGCTCCTCAGGGTGGGGATGAGAGCTGGGCTGGAACACAACTCCTGGAGAGGCTCTGCAGGACCCCTGGGCACAGAATCTCTGCTGGGGGAGTGCATTTCATGTGAAATGAAGCACTGGGATCATCCATAAAGGTGTCAAAGCAAACCCCTCCAGCTACTCTCGTCTGGTGAACACAGAAATCTTTATGCATTACAGTGCAACCCTTAATTACTTGACTGCAAGTGACCTTAAAAAAGTTATTAAAAGCTGCACATTGTGAGGAGAAAGGTCCTTTGGAATGGGATTTAG
Organism: Cyanistes caeruleus; assembly: GCF_971803275.1. NCBI lineage: Eukaryota > Metazoa > Chordata > Aves > Passeriformes > Paridae > Cyanistes > Cyanistes caeruleus. The sequence goes on from NC_141715.1 coordinate 1,413,719, forward strand.
TGGTGTCCCTCTCATGTGAGGAGGAAAAGGTCACCCCATGTGGCATCTTTGTTCCAAAGGCAGCCAGAACAGGTATCACATTTCACTGCCACCCTCAGATACTTGTTAAAGCAGGCCCGGGTATCTCCATTTCTTGTCTCTTTTGATTAATTCTTACCTTGTGAGCAAGACCTGCCACCAAACACAGCTTCTCCCTCTCCTCTGTAGTGAATATCTGTCTCCACTGATTCTCTGCAGCTGATAATTCCCTAATTCTGCCTAGAAAATTAAATTATTTTATCACCCAAAGGGTTTTGCGTTTACCAGTAAGAACACCTCTGCAACCACTTAAAGTCTTGTTCAGGGTTAATGTAATACAAATCCTTTTTCTTCCTCCACTTTAAAACAGGAGAATTCAAAGATAAAATTCTCTGACTATTGTCCCTCCCCTGTAGCTTTTCCTTTCTTCCCAATACCCAGTTCTCAAAATAACTAAATACATTTTGTCATTAAATTCTGATCTCTGAAGTTTTGGGAAGGCTCAGCTCCAGCTGGAGAGGGTTAAGTTCCTTTTTCCCTTATCTTACATTTCCCTCTAGTGGCTGAGCCCTCGAGCATCAGCACCCAAAGGGAAGAACTTCAAGATTTTCCTGCTTTGCCTTTTTTTTAAAAAAAATTCTCTTTAAGCTCGTTGTACCCTGCTTGTCTTGCTTTGCTCTGTGTGAAAACTCTGCTTTTCCCTTCCCAGAACTCGACACAGCTGCTCCCACCCTTTATTGGGGAAGGTAAAATCCCTGTGGTGCCCGGATCTGGGGGCAAAGGAGGAGTTTAAGGGGAGTGTGAGGAGGAATAGTTTTGGTTCAGGGCTCTCAGATGGGCACAGACCCAGAAATGTTCTGGTAAGACAAGACCCAAAATTTCTTTTTTTCTAGCAGGGCTTTCTCCTTCTTCCAGAGAAGTATCCCAAGACAAAGCTGTGCTTCCAAACTGGGTAAGTCTGGCTGGATTTAAACATAATAAAAAGCAAGTGAAGATTTAGGAGAAAAGATTCACCCCTCAATGCTCCCCTGCCTCACTTCTCCACTCCATGGCAAGATGGTCGTGCCAAGAATGTGAAGAAAATAAAGCTTAAAAAAATTACCCTGTTAAATAAGTTCTTTTGGTATTTTAAAGCCATTTTTGGTTATTATACCTTCTAATCAAAGGCTGTTAGGGGCAGGGAGGATGTAAAGTGTCAATGTCTGAAGCCTGTGGGATGCACCAAAAAAAGCACCAGAGCAGGCTGTGCTTCAGGACATGCTGTGCCTGGGAGAGCCACCTCCAAGCTGGAAAATCTGAGCTCTGAGGGTTCAGAAGCTGAGGGTTTATTTCACTCTATTTGAAATGAGCCTCCACAAGAAGCTTTTTCAACGAAAAGGGCTTCTTTCTCATAAATACTTGAAAGCAAGCATGGAATTTCTGTTCACCTCAGGAAGATGATGCCATTCCTCAGCCCTGTCTATGGCTTTGTGCTCGTGTGTGTGGGTTTGGGTATTTTTCCTCAAACCACAATGATTTTGTCAAAACTGTCTGAGTTTGAAAGCCTCTTGAGCAAACATTGCAGAAGTGAGACTGAGCTTTGGGAATGCTGGGGGAGAGGAGCTCTGACAGGGCCTGAGCAAGGAAACAAAGCAGGGAAAGCTGCAGGGAAACTGGGGTTTGCCAGGGAGAGGAGAGGGTGAGGTTCAGGGGGAGAGGAGAGGGAATTTGGGATGGGTTTGTTTGGGATCCTCTGCTGGGTGATGTGAAAATCCACCAGCAGCTGACACAGGGATTGGCAAAACTAGGCCAGCTTTAATTTGGGGTATTTGTTTTATGCCAAGTGACAAATGAGCTTTGAACAGGAGGCAGAGATGAAGGCAGAACCCTCTCCCATGCTGCACTTGAAGAGCAGACGAGGATTTTGTGTCCCTGGCCACAGTTTGGAGCCAGGAGCAGCACAGGGGATGGAAATCAGAGGGCTGAGCCTGCAGGTTTTTATCCTGGACCTGCCTGGGGCAAGGCTGAGCTGCTGCAGGAGGAGCAGCCCCAGCTCACAATGCTTGGTGTGATTTTACAGCCCCCAGGGCTTCTGTCCTGAAGGGACATTAAAGGGCTGCTCCTGCCCTCCTGCCACCCCAGCTAACGGGGAAATCTCTGGAAAAAGGAGGAGATGCTGGTTTTGTTCAACCTTTTGGGTTGTGCCCTTGGCTTCTTTTAGAGAAATGGAGTTGAGGCCACATTTTGCTCACACGTTTGGTGTTAAAGCAACCCACAGAATCCCTGAGGTGGGAAAAGCCCTCCCAGCCCACTGAGTCCAGGCTGTGCCCCATCCTCACCCTGTCCCCCACCCAGAGCACCCAGTGCCACCTCCACGAGTTCCTTGGGCACCTCCAGGGATGGGCAGCCCCTGCCAAGGCCTGACCCCCCTTTCCATGGGGAAATTCCTGCTGATGTCCAACCTGAGCCTCCCCTAAGAAGGAGCAAAGCCAGGTCTCTGTGTGGGCTCTGGCTCCTGGGAGCCCTTTGGGCACGGAGGAGCTGCAGGGTGGATGCCCAGCACAGCCTTGGAAATGGGCACAACTGCCCAGAGGCTTCTGAATCAGCCAAAAACATGAACTGAATGCAGGGAAGACAACAAAAAAAGGAAGTGGACTGAAGGAAATGACTGATTGTACATTTTTTTTAAGGAATTGCTCTGGAGCTTGTTCATTCTGAGATGAATTGTGAGCTTTAGCCTTGGTGGTGAGCTCACCCTAGGTCTGAGTCTCTAATGGGGATTTATCCATCAGAAAGTGCCCTGAAATTACTCCACTTTCTATGAAGCTCCCCCTGGCAGATCAGTCACTGCAGATTAAAGCTGGGAGTGAATTTCTGACTCAGAGGTAAAAGACACAATGTCATCCTCGATGACGGAAATTCTTTAGAGGATTTTTTTCCCCTTTTGAAAGTTATTTGCCTAGAAGAGGAGGCCTGAGGTTGTAACTGGAGCACATGATAGAAACAAGTGGTGTGTTTGTGTTCCTTTAGTCAGGTAACTTAATCTTTCAGTATTTTAATTTTGCAATATCAAATACCCTGGTAAATCCCCCCTGAGACTGTGAGAGTGCCGAGACTGTCAATGTGAAATTCTTGGAGGGAAGGTAAAAATGATTGAATGAGATTATTAAAACAATGAAGGGAGTTGCAGAAGTTGAAGAGGGAAGTGCATCAGGTGCCATTTTCTGCTGTAAATTAGTTCTTGGTGCACTGAGCTTGGACAGCGCTGATGTTTTGGGTGGCTCTGGATGTCAGAGCCCATTGAAAGAGCCTGGAGTGCCAGGATGAGGGGGAATGGCTGGAAACTGCCAGAGAGTGCTGGATGGGATATTGGGAAGGAATTGTTCCCTGGCAGGGTGGGCAGGCCCTGGCACAGGTGCCCAGAGCACCTGGGGCTGCCCCTGGATCCCTGGCAGTGTCCCAGGCCAGGCTGGAGCAGGCTGGGATGGGGAAGGTGTCCTTTCCCTTCTCCTTCTCCTTCCTCTCACCATTTTTGCCTTTTCTTCCACATTTGCCACAGTGAGATAAAATCTCATTCAGTTTTTACCATGGAGTGCAGGGATTTTCCCTCTTCCTAAATTTATTATCCCAGAAGTGCCTCCACCATGTGTCTTGGAGTAGCAGGACAAGGACCAGTGGGATAAAAAACCAGTTTAACTCAGAACATGAACTGTGTGCCCTTTGCAGGGGTGTCCAAAGCCAGCCCCCTTGTCCAGAGCAGGTTCCTGGGTTTTATCCCCCCAGTTCAGTTCTTTTGGTCTGAAGCTGGCCAAGCTTTGGGCTTGAACAATTTTTCATTTCCTAATAAAAGCCATTGGCAGGATTTTGTCTTGATGTTATCCCAAGGCCTTGCAGAATTGCACTGGGTCATGTGAATTTTCTTGGCACCAGAAGCAAGACTTGGAGTCATGATGGAAAATACAGTCATTGCCCAATTTGAATGTCAGCAACGCAAGTGAAGTTTCTGATGCCAGCAGTGATCTCAAAAGTGTTAGTGAGGTCAGGGTTTGGAGAAAATGTTCACAAAGTTTGGATAAACTGCAGCTTCTCTTGGGCTTTTTTGGAAATCACCGAGCTTTGGGAGTTCAGGATCTGGTTGAACACTGCAGATAAAACTAAGGGTAAACCATGGCCTGGAATTAAATGCAAGGAAAAGTTAAAAATGGGTGTAAAGTGTATAAATTTCAGGCAATGCACACGATTCACATCAAATGTTTCATGCAACTTTATTTGTATTACCTTCAAAGCAGAGGAGGTTCTGCTGAATGCCCTTGAGGGAAGGAGGGAATGAAAAGGAGTAAAAGATTCGGGGTGTGCTTGGCAATTTCAGACATTCCACCTGGGGATGAAAGCCAGTTTGGGATCAGAGGGAGGCAGGGACAGGCTGGGAGGGCACTGGGGAGGACGGGATGGGCACAGGGAACGAGGCCAACCCCGGCCAGCTTGGAGCAGGTTCTTGTCAGGGAGAACTTGGGGTTTCTGCTGGGTGACCACACAGGAACAAAACCTTTTATTCACATGGTGGCCACGACTCCTCCTCGCCCTCTTTCCTGTCCCTGTGTCGGGCTCTGCCTCCTCTGGGGGTGCCCAGAGGCTCCTGGTGACACAGTGACAACGTGACACGGTGGGACTTCCGTGCTTTCAGTTTGGGTTTGCTTTCTGAAAGTGCTGCAAGGTTCTGACAGAGCAGCCACTAAAACTGACTGAGATCACAAGTGCATTACTAAATATGTGAATAACTTCCTTTGGAAGGGGAGTGCTGTGGGTATGGGGGATGAAAGTCAGACATCTCCAGCTGCAGCTGGAGTTTGTGACAGAGAATTGGTTCCTTGCTGTCAAATTACAAATTCTATTGAAAAAAATCATCTTCAGACTTTATTCTGATGTTTTACTTTGCCACCAGCTAAGCACTGATGAGAATTTTGAGTTGTGTACATTTAGCTTTGCTTCTTATGAAATTAAAATCTTCCTTGTTTATATTTAATCTCCACTTTAACTCCTACTGCCAGTCCCCAAGTCTCAGGTATAAATAACAGGAGGGAAATCCTGACCTGGGGAGTTGAACACAAGGGTTTTGTTCATTCTGAGTTAAATATTCTGTTATTTAAATGAGCAGAAAGATAACTGCAAATCTTCAGCACCAGGAAACCAAATCAGCCAAATCCTGACTCCAGAATTGGAGCAAGTCACCATCCATAGGTACAGGACTGTGTTGACATGGAAAATGTGTGACAAGAATTGATTGGTCGATGTCCAGTGGAACGTGGTGGGGTTTATGTCAAAGGGGAGAACTGGAAATTCATATTTGAAAAGGTTTCCTTAGCAAAGGAAGAAAACCAGTTTCTTTATCGTGGTCTGTAATAGAAAAACCAGTGCAATCTGTGCAGAATGTGGCTCAGGCTGGACATCAGCAGGAATTTCTCCATGGAAAGGGTGCTCAGGCATTGGAAGGGGATGCCCAGGCAGGTTTGGAGTGCCTACCCCTGGAGATGTCACCTGGAGGTGGGGACAAGGTGGGGATGGGACCCCATGGGCTGGGAGGGCTTTCCCAGCCTCAGTGCTTCTGGAAGCCTGAGGCAGCAGAGGTGCAAAGTGAAACATCAGAATAAAGTCTGAAGATAATTTTTTTTTTTCAGTAGAATTTGTAATTTGACCAATTCTCTGATACAAACTCCAGATGCAGCTGGAGCTGTGTGACTTTCACCCCCCACCCTTGGACAGTCTGGGCACTCCAGCACAGTGACAGGGCTCGCTCTGCTGGGACTGGTGCCAGTTTCAGCCTTGTGGGTTTTGAGGTCAGGCCAGGTCTCCCAGCCCGTTCTGGGGGAAGTTCTTCAGATGCCTCCTCATTTCTTACATAACAGATGCTGCCCTTCTGCACCCCTGCCCTCCCCAGCACGTCACTGGAACCACAGAGTTGTTTTGACTGGAGCTGCTCTGGCATCCCTCGAGAACCTCTCAGAAGCTCTGCCAAGGAGGGGCAGCCAGGGAGTTCTCACAAGGAAGCAGCAAAACTTCCACAGAACCCAACTGCGTCGGGATTTCCAAACTGACAGTCTGGGAACGGTGGGGTTGGAGGCAGTGCCAGGCTGAGGGGGATCCCACACACACAAATCCAGGCTGGGACTGCAGCACCTGCTCCCTGCTCGGGGATTATTCCTCCCTGGAAAGGGGCTCAGGCACTGCCCAGTCCCCTGGAGCTGTCCCCTGGATGTGGCACTCGCTGCTCTGGGCTGGGGACAAGGCTGGACTCCATGGTCTGGGAGGGCTTTTCCAGCCTCCAGGAATTCCTGGGATTGCTGAGTCTTGCCAAGATCCTGGGGCTGTTTCTCACTGAGGACACGCCGGAGTTACCTGGGAAATGCTGGGCTCTGCTTCCTCTTTCCCTCGGTGGTTTCACCACAGTTTTTACATCTCCAACAGGTTTGTAAAACAACCCAGAAACGCCGCCGAAACTCAGAGTGAGGGAGTTTCTTTTCAGTGAAATTGTGAGTGAAGGTGGAATTTTCTTTTTTACCAAAAGCTTCATTACCCCAGAAAGTCCTCAGTAAGGGGGATGGAGATCCAGACATTTGGGAAGAATTTTTTATCAAGGCTGGAACCACAGGCAAAATGGGCTTGGAGTGGGTTTTGTTAGTAATTTTAAGTCCCTAAAAATAAGATTCCCCAAAAGTAGATTTTGAAATTTTACTTTAAATGTTTTCTTTCCTTCTGTTTCTTTCTTTGTTTTTTTCTGATTTTCTTTATTTCTTCTCTCTTTGCCTCCCTCCCCAAATCTATCAGGACAACTTTGAGTGCCTCATGTTCTCCTAATATATAATTATAATAATTATATTATTAAATATATTATATTATTATATATTATATAATTATGGTGAGACTTGAAACTGTTCCCCAAGAAATCTAAAATCCTTCCTGTCTCTGTATGGCCATTTCAGCTGCCCAAACCTGAACTGATTTGAACAAATTTCAGCACTTTTCCCTTTCAGCCCAGCCCAAAACTTTCTGAAGGGAAGTTTTCTCCCTGGTATTTGTGCATCCACACTACTGGATAATTACTGGAATTGATAATTACTGGAAACCTGCAAACAGCCTGAGCATCACCTAGAATTTTAAATGAATTCATTTAAAATTAGTTAACTTGAAGAATGTATTTAATTTTAAATGAATTTAAATGATTTAATTTTAAATTAATTAATGGGACATTGCCTGGTTGATTCCCCGTGTGCTCCAGTGGGATCCCAGGGTGATTCCAGCTCAGCTTCCCAACTCCTGAAAGCACCTGGAATGGCTTTGGTTGGGACTGGGATCAGGATAAAGAGCTCCTGGTGCCACCTCAGTTGTTCCTTGAACACTTCCAGGGATGGGGACTCCACCTCCTCTCCAAGGTTAAACAAAGGGGATTTTTAACTTTTTTTCTTCTTTAGTTTTGACCAGGATTCCCCTTCCAACTGAAAATCTCAGTTCTTTTAAGAGAAGTGGTTGAAATTTTCCTTCCCAGGCTCAGAGGTGCTGAAGTGGTTGGTGAGGAACTCTCATGAAGCTGCTTTGCATTCTGCTGGATTTCAGCAGCAGGGATCTTGGGGTTTTATATAAAATGAGAAGTGGAGGTGAGGAGTGTCCTGCTTTGTGTTTGTAGTGACGACAGAGGCTGCACAGAACTCTCACGGTGCTTTCTGCGCTGCTCTCACACGTGCACTTTTACACCCTGCAACTCCACTTGTGCTCTTCCAACCACGTTTCTGCCTTGCCAGGAATTCTCATTCTGCTTTCCCAGCCCAGGTGCCTCTGACTCAGCTCTGAGGTGAGCAGCAGTGCAGAGTGAGGTAAAGGGACCTTCATTCCCTTCACAAAAATCAAGGTTATTCAGCAGAATTTCTGGGTTTCTTCATCCCCATCTTTCCTTTTCTTTTAAAATACTATCAAATATTTTAAAATATTTAAAATAAATATTCAAACATTATATATAACCATTCGTTATATTAATAAATATTAATAAAATTTGTAAATTATATATTTATTATAATGTATCATTATTTATGAAAATTTTATTAGATATTATAAAATATATGAAAATATATTACAAATAAAATGACATTTTAATTAAATTGATGTAGTAATTAATTTTAATTATATTTTATTTTTATTATTATAAATAAACTATTATAATAGATAAATTATTTATTTTAAAAGTATTTATTTTCAGTTTAGAAATTTAGGAGCATTCATTTTAGAGCAGATGTTCTAGAGAGTCCTTTGTGCATCAGATGTTTGTGGGGTTCTTTTCTCCTCATTTCTCCTCCACGAAGTGTCAGGAAAGGGCAGTGCAGGTGCAGCCCCTGTAATTAAATGGTAATTACAGAATTGGCCCAGTGGGAACCCAGGGCTGCTCAGGACTGGGTTCTTCCCAAATCCTGCCTCTGTGAACAGAGGTGTGGAGTTTATTCCCAGTCTGGAATAAACTTTGCCCTCAGTTATTCCCAGCCCTGTGGCAGGTCCGAGGTTTGAGTTGGATCTCTGCTGTTGAGTTGGAACGCTGCTGCAGGATTTGGGACCCCAGTGAAGGGGCTGCCTTTGGCTCACATCCCACATCCCACATCCTGTATCCCATATCCTGTATCCCACATCCTACATCCCACATCCCCTGTCTGGGGCGCTTCCAGCTGTGCCTGGAGCAGTTCCAGGATCCCTGGAGCAGTTCAGGATCCCTGGAGCAGTGCTGGATCCCTGGAGCAGTTCAGGATCCCTGGAGCAGTTCCAGGATCCCTGGAGCAGTTCCAGGATCCCTGGAGCAGTTCAGGATCCCTGGAGCAGTTCAGGATCCCTGGGGCAGTTCAGGATCCCTGGAGCAGTTCCAGGATCCCTGGAGCAGTTCAGGATCCCTGGAGCAGTGCTGGATCCCTGGAGCAGTTCAGGATCCCTGGAGCAGTTCCAGGTCCCTGGAGCAGTTCCAGGATCCCTGGAGCAGTTCCAGGATCCCTGGAGCAGTTCAGGATCCCTGGAGCAGTTCCAGGATCCCTGGAGCAGTTCAGGATCCCTGGAGCAGTTCCAGGATCCCTGGAGCAGTTCCAGGATCCCTGGAGCAGTTCAGGATCCCTGGAGCAGTTCAGGATCCCTGGAGCAGTTCCAGGTCCCTGGAGCAGTTCCAGGATCCCTGGAGCAGTTCAGGATCCCTGGAGCAGTTCCAGGTCCCTGGAGCAGTTCCAGGATCCCTGGAGCAGTTCAGGATCCCTGGAGCAGTGCTGGATCCCTGGAGCAGTTCAGGATCTCTGGAGCAGTTCAGGATCCCTGGAGCAGTTCAGGATCCCTGGAGCAGTTCCAGGTCCCTGGAGCAGTTCAGGATCCCTGGAGCAGTGCTGGATCCCTGGAGCAGTTCAGGATCCCTGGAGCAGTGCTGGATCCCTGGAGCAGTTCAGGATCCCTGGAGCAGTTCCAGGATCCCTGGAGCAGTTCCAGGTCCCTGGAGCAGTGCTGGATCCCTGGAGCAGTTCAGGATCCCTGGAGCAGTGCTGGATCCCTGGAGCAGTGTTGGATCCCTGGAGCAGTTCAGGATCCCTGGAGCAGTTCAGGATCTCTGGGGCAGTTCAGGATCCCTGGAGCAGTTCAGGATCCCTGGAGCAGTTCAGGATCCCTGGAGCAGTTCAGGATCCCTGGAGCAGTTCAGGATCCCTGGAGCAGTTCCAGGTCCCTGGAGCAGTTCAGGATCCCTGGAGCAGTGCTGGATCCCTGGAGCAGTTCAGGATCCCTGGAGCAGTTCCAGGTCCCTGGAGCAGTTCCAGGTCCCTGGAGCAGTTCCAGGCTCACCATGCTGAGCACAGCTTGCCCTTTCAGGGAATTCCTGCAGATCCAGGTGTTAGTGCCCTTCCACGAGGATGCTCGGAACACTTGAGCAGAGCGTTCATTAAATTCAGCTGATTGAGGAAAAAATTCTCCTCCCCAGTGTGCTCCATCCCCTCTCTGTACAGCAGGAACTGGTTTATACTGGGATGCACTCTGGTGAAAGTGGTTTTCTGCTGAACTCTCCAAACACGATCCCAGGACTGATGTCAATCAGGACTGAAACTAATTTCCTCAGGGCAAACAATAATTCCTTTGACAAAGGCATTTATTGTTACAACTGCCAGCCTAAAGCTCTCTCAAGCTGTTCTTAATCTCAGGCATTAATTAGAGGTGGAGGAAATTGAAACAGGACGTTTAAAGTTGATATTATTTTTATTACAGGTACCAACAAGTGTTGCAGAAGAGTAGCAATGTTTAACTCCCGAGCTGGCAGGGTGTGATGATGGAGGGATTCTGCAATGCAGGGCTTTTCCTCACCTGAGAAATTCCTGACCAGGAGCTAGCACAGCTTTCCCTCAGAGGAATTCGGAGCAGAGGCAGGTGCAGGGTTCCCTGCAGAAGGAAATTCGTGTCCCCCGTGGTGGCAGCCACTCCCTGCTGCTGGTGGGGATCAGAGGATGTCCCCAGTTCTGTGTCACCCTCTGAGCTCTGCACACAGGGACTGGGGCTTGTTTCCAGCACTCCCAGGGATTCCACCTGGAGAAATTAGCAGGAAAAGCCAATTGAAATACAGAGAAAAGTGGAGTGATTAATTTATGGCTGAAATAACTTACAAACAAATGGATCTGGGGGCCAGTGAATCTTTGTGCCCTGCAGCTCTGCCCTGTGGAGTTGGAAAGAGAGTTTCATTTGTTTTCCAGCCAGAAGGGGTGAGGATTGTCCCCCCAGATCCCCTCAGAGCAGAGTTAGGAAGTGTCAGAGGAGGGGCCACGCTGGCTGTGTGAGAGCTGCAGGGCTGCTTTATTTACTGACCAGGAAAACATCCTCTTCTCCCTGAAACCTGCAAGTTCCTGCTTTCATCCTTCATATCCTGCCCCTAGCGAGAGCAGAACCCAGCAGAGATCTCCTCTCCTGGCACAGGATCAAATGAGCCCTCAGATGTGCAAAAAGCAGTGATTTTTACTTGAATTTCTTTATTTCCATTTCCATATTGAATTACTGTATTTCCATAGCCCTGTGTACAGGATCATCCTCCCCAAAAAAAGGCATCATGTTCCATTATTTATTTTTTTTTTGGCAAAAATAAACCCAAAGTACAAATCCATGAGCATTTTAAAAGTGAAACACATCCTTGGGGTTTTTTTTTTTCCCTCCATATCTCCTCAGGCAAATCACAAAATTCCTGCTCAGCTCCAGGAATTCACTGGCATGAGTCAGTGATTCCACCTGAGCAAAGGACACGTTTTCTGTGGGGCTGCTGAGGTGTTTAATCAGGGTGGTGTCAGAGCACAGGGAGGAGCAAGGGAGCACAATTCCCAAAATGAGCAACTCCAGGCACATCCTCACCCTCCCTGCTCTGAGCAGGAACAGATGTGCTCACTCCAGGCAGGAGCTTTCATCATTCCCCTGGGAAAATCCTTGCTGGAAGTTCCCTCATGCAAAGCTTTCTCCTCACCTGGAATTATTCACAGCTCTCCAGCCGAGCTGCAGGAACAGGGATGTGCTCCTGGAGCAGCTCCCAGGACAGGGACCACAGGGATTGTCCCAATTCCAGAGGTATTGGCACCAAAACCTGCCCAAAATCTGTCCCAGCCAGAAATGTGTGCTAGCACGAAATAGAGCAGGAGGAGGATTTGCCATTCCACAATCCTTCTCTTCTGCCATGTCAGAGCTCCTGGATTTTGATTTTAAGGGGTTGGTAACAGCATTGTCCCATTTGTCACAACAGCAGAGGAGTTACAGGAGTGAATGTGATGTCACAGAGCAACCCCTGGAGTCATTCCAGAATTTTCTTTGGCTTTCAGAAGTTCAGGGATGCTTCAGTGGTTCACTGGTGAAAAGTTTTTGCTTTCCAAATCTGTCTTGTATGATCTCATTCCCTCACAGTCACCAGAGGGATCAGAGCTCTCATTACATAAATTAAAATTTCTTTTCCCCACCTTGAGGAACTTGGAATTTTCTGACAGATAAAAAAGGATGTAACCAGATGCCTGGATCCTGCCTGGGCATTGAATCTTCCTGTGAACTCCTGAATCCCTTATCCTGTTATCCCCATTCTCACCTTGGGTCCCCAAGCTTTAGCATTAAATAAATATTTATACATTAATAATTAATAGCAAAATAGGAAGTTGCCATGACTTCTTTTTTCTTCCAGGTATATCCCTGAGTGCTTTAATTACAGAATCATGGAATATCCTGGGCTGGAAGGGATCCTCAGGGATCATCAGCCCAACTCCTGGACAACCCAGCAAGCCCACCCTGTCCCTGAGAGCATCATCCAAACTCTCCTTGGACAATGGCCTGGCTTGCCTTTGTCTGAAAACTCCTTTTCTAGGAGCTGTCAGACAAAGAAAATGCTGCTTGAATTTCAGTCAATGAAATGAATTTACTGGGCTTTTCCCTTGACTTTCAGTTTGCAGTGTTATTTCCCCACCCCCAGCACTGTAACATGGCCCAAGCACCGCTGCTGGTGGAATTCAGAGTTACAACATCCCCCAAGAAAGGAGGCAGCTCAAGTGAAGAGCCCAGCTTGCAGCTGGCTCCTCCAGCTGGGTGTTGGCAGGTTGAGCTCAGTGTCAGGTTTATATCAGTGTCAGGTTTATATCAATGTCAGGTTGATCTCAATGTCAGGTTTATATCAATGTTGGGTTAATCTCAATATCAGGTTTATATCAGTGTCAGGTTTATATCAGTGTCAGGCTTATATCAATGTCAGATTGATGTCAGTGTCAGGTTGATCTCAATGTCAGGTTTATATCAATGTTAGATTAATCTCAATATCAGGTTTGTATCCATGTCAGGTTTATATCAGTGTCAGGTTTATATCAATGTCAGGTTGATCTCAATGTCAGGTTTATATCAATATTAGGTAGATCTCAGTGTCAGGTTTATATCAATGTCAGGTTGATCTCAGTGTCAGGTTTATATCAATGTCAGGTTTATATCAGTGTCAGGTTGATCTCAGTGTCAGGTTGATCTCAATGTCAGGTTTATATCAGTGTCAGGTTTATATCAGTGTCAGGTTGATCTCAGTGTCAGGTTTATATCAATGTCAGGTTTATATCAGTGTCAGGTTTATATCAATGTCAGGTTGATCTCAGTGTCAGGTTTATATCAGTGTCAGGTTGATCTCAGTGTCAGGTTTATGTCAATGTCAGGTTGATCTCAGTGTCAGGTTGATCTCAGTGTCAGGTTTATATCAGTGTTAGGTTGATCTCAGTGTCAGGTTGATCTCAGTGTTAGGTTGATCTCAGTGTCAGGTTTATGTCAATGTCAGGTTTATATCAGTGTCAGGTTGATCTCAGTGTCAGGTTTATATCAGTGTCAGGTTGATCTCAGTGTCAGGTTGATCTCAGTGTCAGGTTTATATCAGTGTCAGGTTGATCTCAGTGTCAGGTTGATCTCAGTGTCAGGTTTATATCAGTGTCAGGTTGATCTCAGTGTTAGGTTGATCTCAGTGTCAGGTTTATATCAATGTCAGGTTTATGATGGGAGCAGTGATCTGCGCTGCACTTTGGACCAGCACTGAACCATCTCCCTGTGCATGTTCTGGGAAGAACCTCCTCTGTTCCTGTGCCAGAGAGGATTGATAACTCTAAATCTGCAATAAATCTATCAGAAATGCCAATTCCTTTTGGATCCCTGTCCCACATTTGCTGAGAACCTACAAAGATTCCCAAAAGCATCTCATGGATTTAAGCACCCAAATCCCATTGACTCTACGGGGTCATTTACTGTAGAAAATGAGATTTGGTTCTTAAACCCCTTTGGAAATGTCACTCCTCGCTTTGCCTTTCTTTAAATGTCCTTGAGCACGACACTTCTGGCTGTTCCTGTTCTTTTTATCCCTCTGGTGGTGTCTCCAAGCCCAGGAGTTTGTGCAGAGACACCCAAAGCTCCGGGAGTTACCCCTTGTGAGGTCCTGGGGCAGGAGGGAGCAGGACCAAGAGAGGAAATCCAATTTTCCCTTCTCTCAGGGGGCACCAGCTGCTGCTCCACATCCACCCCAACCCCAGATCCACATCCTGCAGCAGCTCTGATCTACCAATTTCTGGTAGAAATTGGATATATTTTTCTCCTGTGTTTTGTTCTTTTCTCAAGGCTGGAGCTTGGTTTGGTGATTCCATGGAGTGGCTTAATAGGAATTTTTTAGGAAAATTCATTGGTACACTAATATTACACAGTATTTCCTGATGAATTCACATAAATGACTGAATTCTACATTAAGAATTAGAGAATAATGCATAGAATTACAGTTAAAGAACAGTGTTCCCTTCTCAGTGTTACTGCATTAAAAATCCTGGGAATAAAAGTTGATCTTTGGCATTAATCTGTCAATGGAAATCTATGGAAAACCAGCCAAGTGCTGAAGGGAATTCCATATTATGGAATCATACAGATTATACACTTTTTGTAATTATTAATTTTTGCTAAGTTACACAGGTGTGGGGTTTTTTTTTCCTGGATTGGGGAGATTTCTTTGTCATTCCACAAAGCAAAAATCCAAAGAAAGGAAACCCGCTTTCAAATGGGCCTTTCCTGCCAAAAAGGAGTTTTTCCTCGGCATCAAAGGAAAGCATGGACATGGTTTGCACGTTCTCTGTCAGTGTCATAGGGGAAGCAGAATAAGAAGATGGGGAGAAGCTGCTCCCCTCCAAATTTCCCCTTCAGAATCAGTGAGCTCATAGTGGAAAACCAGGCTGTCATCGAAAGAGCTTTTCACAATCTCTATGGTTTAATATTTAAAAATTCCTCTGATGGATCACAGGAAACCATCCCATCATGGAAGTTCCACCAGAGATGTCTGTGCTCCAGGACTGCTTTTTGGGATTCTTGGCATAAAGCTGGATCACCAAATCCCTCCATGTGTCCTGGGACAAGAGCTGAGCCAAGGGAATTGGGAAGGCTTGATGCAAACACACACTGAAAATGTGCATTTTTGTGTTAATTCTTAGGTGTTTATTTGCATTAATTAGTAACTGCTGATGTTTGAGAAGTGAGCAGACCTTTGTTAAGCTCTGCATTAGTCACTGTGACTAAAGAGAAGTGCATCCATGGAAGCAGAAAAGGGATGATGAGCTGAGGAGAATGAGCAGGAAATGTGCCATAAAGTCACCCCTGCCTTATTTGTACCTGTGACTGAACTCAGATTTCCCAGATTTCACCCGGATTTCCTGTCACTGCTGTCGTGTGTTATCCCAAAAGGGGTTTTGGATGCTGCAAACTGAATTAAATGGGGAGGGATTTGTGCCCAGCCTTGGCTCCCAGGGCTGGATTTGCAGCAGGAGGGGAGGGAGTCACTGCCCCCTGAGCCTCCTCCTGCTCCTCATTCCCAAATGTGCTCTTGGAATGAGATGGGAAAGTGCCCAGCACTTTCCTTTGAGCTGCCTGCAAAGGCAGGGGCTGGCATGAGGTGGGGACACCTTTGGCACCTGGAGTGCTTTGGATCCCTTTGGGAGCGCCTGGAGCTCCATCTCATCCATCCCACACAGATCCGGGATCAGTTCAGTGTCTGCAGGCTGGGAATGGCTCAGGAATGGATCCAGAACCTGCTCTGAACCTCCATCTCATCCATCCCACACAGATCCGGGGATCAGTTCAGTGTCTGCTGGCCAGGAATGGCTCAGGAATGGATCCAGAACCTGCTCTGAACCTCCATCTCATCCATCCCACACAGATCCACAGTTCAGTGCCTGCAGGCCGGGAATGGCTCAGGAATGGATCCAGAACCTGCTCTGAGCCAGATCCATCTCATCCATCCCACACAGATCCACAGTTCAGTGTCTGCTGGCTGGGAATGGCTCGGGAATGGCTCAGGAATGGATCCAGAACCTGCTCCGAGCCAGACCCAGCGTTTGGGATGTGAAGGGAGCAGCTTCTCCGTGCCAGAGGCTGCTCAGAGCTGCTCCCTGAGCCCTGCCCGGAGCCTGGCCCAGGGAATTCCCTGTTTGAGGAGCAGGCTGGGCACTCCGGGATGGGCAGGGAGTCACCAGCACTGCCTGGGAATGCAGAGCCTGGGGCCGTGTCCTGAGGGATGGGAAGGAGCTCCAGCTCACCCTTGGAGTGTGACCCCATCCAAGGGACACCGGGAATGGCTCCCAGTGCCAGAGGGCAGGGTCAGATGGGAGATTGGGAAGGAATTCCCAGCTGGAGGGTGGGCAGAGCAGCTGGGGCTGCCCCTGGATCCCTGGAGGTTCCCCAGGCCAGGCTGGACAGGTTTGGAGCAGCCTGGGACAGTGGGAAGTGCCCTTTCCATGGCAGGCTGGGGATGAGATGAGTTTTAAGGTCCCTTCCCACCCAAACCATTCTGGGATTCTGTAGCAAAGGAGCAGGAACCATCACTCCATTCCTGGATTCTGGCACTGTAACTCCTGCACTGTGGCAATCCTGTCCCTGGAAAGCTCCTGGAATGGAGCTGTGTCTCTTCATTAATCCTAAAGTGTGCCAGGTTGAGTTTCAAACCCTTTTTTTCTCTCCTTTTTTTTTTCTTTCCCCCCCTGCTTTTATAAGCAGTGTATTTTGTTTTGCCTGGCAAATAATGAGAATTGCATTCAATTACTTCAGAAACAATTTTAAATTAAAAATCCACACAGTCTTTCCTCATTTTCAAAGCCCACCTGGAGCACGGGGCTCTTCTTACACCTGAGGAAAAGGAACATCAGGTTCAGCATAATAATGTGCAAATATCAGGTATATCTAAGGTAGAACTAATTGTTTATTTTTTGGTTGACTTAAGTCTCAACTCATAAAACAAACACAACTCATAACCAGCAATTAAAAATTAATATTCTTTTTCCTTCTGATTGATGTGGGAGCTGGGATTAGAGGTCATTATCTCTCTCATGCTTATCAGGTGGAAAGAGTTTTTACTTTATTGAACTTTCTCTTTCTATCTTCAGTGTTTCCTACCAGACACTTTTGGAAGTTTATTTGGTCTCTCCTCACTCTTCCTCTGTGATGAAGAGACAGAATGAGAGACAGAAAACCAGCGAGGAAAGGAAATGACTCTGGCAAACCATTAAAGGTCGTTTTACAATCTCATAATTTCATTTCCTCCTCAAAGTTTACCTGGGACTCCCAAATAGTTTTTTTTTTTGGCTGTAGCTGTGGCCCAATGTAAAATAGGAACTGGAGCCTGGTGTTGCAATTCTGTGGTACTGCAGTGGCAAGGAGCATTTATAAGGCACCTCTGTCCTCACAGCCTTTGGGACCAGAACTTCAGAGCCAAACTCCAGCTGCAGCTCCAGCCAGAGGCTTCCCAGCAAACGGTGAGAACTCTTTTCTTCTTTACTCAGCTGCCAGGTAAAGCTCATGAAAGTTTAATGAGATTTATTTGAGAGTGGGTTGAAAAAAGTTTTTGGGAAATTTTCCTCAGGGCGCTGTTTACATCCTTGTAAAGTTCAGCACATGATGTACACATGGAAACACTCCTGGAGTTGTAACCTGTGTCACCAGGCAATAATAATCCTTTTATTGGGCCAGAATCGGTGTTTCTGGGCTGGGAATGTTGCCAGACTCCTTTTTATGGCTGTTGTGTTCCATTGTCTGGCCCTGCCTGGAGCTGGCCTGAGGAGGTCCAGAGGTCCTTCCTGACAGGAATCATTTGGAGATTCCCAGTGAAGGGACCTGGGCTCAGTCCTGAGCTCCAGAGCAGCAGGGAGGGGACACCAAGGGACACTTGTGCTCAGGTGAGACCCCACCTGCAGAGCCTCCAGCTCTGGGCTCAGCAGCAGCAGCAGCAGCACCTGGAGCTGCTGCAGGGTCCAGAGGAGCCACGGGGCTGCTCCAGGGCTGGAGCCGGGCTGGGAGAGCTGGGAATGCTCACCTGGAGAGGAGAAGCTCCAGGGAGAGCTCAGAGCCCCTTGCAGGGCCTGAAGGGGCTCCAGGAGAGCTGGAGAGGGACTGGGGACAAGGGATGGAGGGACAGGACAGTCAGACCTTGGTCAGACCTGGCTCCCACTGCCAGAGGGCAGGGCTGGATGGGGTTTTGGGGAGGAATTCCTGGCTGGGAGAGGCTGGGATGGAATTCCCAGAGCAGCTGTGTCTGCCCCTGGATCTCTGGCAGTGCCCTAGGCCAGGCTGGACGGGGCTGGGAACAGCTTGGGACAGTGGGAGGTGTCCCTGCCATGGCAGGGGTGGCACTGGAGGGGCTTTAAGGTCCTTCCAACCCAAACCATTCCATGATTCTGTGATTCCCTGATGCCCTGAACACTTGGAGCTGGAATATTCTCATTTTGAAACGCTCAGGCACTCAGTGATGTTCAGAAACTGAGTTTATTTCTGATAAAAAAATTTTGAGATGGGGGAGAGATGCTCTCCCACATCTAGAATGTGAACATTTCCATGCCAATCGTCGACTGTTTTCATCAAAAACCTGAATCATGAAGCTTCTCCCTCCTTAAATCAGGAGAAACTTTTCTGTTTGGAGGTTTTAATTGTGATGAATGGAAGAGAAGACACAAGGGCACTGCTCTCCCCCAGTCTGAGCTGGTGTTTTGATGTTCTGATGTTCAGTTTCAGGTTTATGAAGTGTGGTGATGAATTTCATGTTTCTGTGACAGAAACCAGCAACTTTCAGAAAGTTGCCAAATGAATCTTTCTGCTGGAAATTCCAGCTAATCCTGCCTGAAATCTAAGGGTGCAATGAAGCAGTGCACTGCTAATAGAATATTTATATTTTAGAGCTCTTTTCCAAGCTCAATTATCCTGTCATTTCTATCCACTGGCTTTTCCCTGAGCCTCGTGCCCCTCTCTGAGCACAGCAGGAGCTGCTGCCTCTCCTGGACACACTCCAGACACTGGATTGTAGCTCCTGGCCCCATCAAGAGCTGGGTACAAATCCAAAGGGCACTGGATGATTCGTGACCAGGATTTAGGAGCTGCAATAGGAACTGATTGGCACAGGAACACGCTCTGCTCTCAAGGAATCAGGAGGGATACTCCCCTTTCCTTACAAAAAGAATGGTTTGGGAGGAAAAAATGACTCAAAACACTTAATTTTGTGTTTTTCCCCTGCATTCAGCCTCCCAGTGTAGTTATAGAATAGGCTTTGAAAACAATAATCATCATCTCCTTCTTGAAGAGATTCTACTCTCCAGTTTAAAAAGGCCTGGAAGTGCATCTAAATAACTTATTAAAGTTTTTATGCACCCAGTAGATATGACAATACTGGTGTTTCAAGGGAAGTTCTGGTGGCATTTGGAACAAATTCAGGATAAATATCCATCTATATGTTGGACATACAGCAGCAATGTTCCCCACTCCGTGCCCTTCTTTCAGACAGAGCTGTGGTGCTGGACCCAGGAGGAATTTTGCCTGGAATTATTGACAGACTGAGCCTGTGAGAGCTCAGTGGAAGTGGGGCTAGAAGTGGAGCAGCCAGGCAATGCTGGCAGAGGTGGTGGAGACAGAAAACAGCAAAACCCTTCAGCAGCTCATCCACAACCCTTTGTTTTAATGGAGCTGCTGATGAACCAAATTTGGGCTTTGCACGGATGGAAATTGATGTCCATTGATCCCTCAGGGCAGCTCATGGGGAATCATGGAATCACTGAGGCTGGGAAAGAGCTTTGGGATCGTCCAGTCCCAGCTGTGCCCTGTCCCCAGCCCAGAGCCCTGAGTGCCACCTCCAGGAACTCCTTGGGCACCTCCAGGGATGGGGATCCAAAGCTCCCTGGGCAGCCCTTGGTCCTCCCTTCGGTGCCTTTTCCATGGAATTGGCCTCACTGCACCAAGCAGGGCTTTTCCTGCACCAGGAATATTTAACAGGGGACCAGACCCACTCACACAATTCCCTCTGAGCCATTCCTTCCCCAAACTGCCTTGGGATGAGAATCCCAAGTGGATCAAAATCCTGGCTCCAGCTCCAGCACCAACCTGAGATTCCACTTCTATGGAGTTCTCAGAATGGGAAAATGTTCCTCAGCTCGCTGGGACTGATTTTGGGTCCCTGTCACCCTGCCCAGCCCCAGCCTGATGTTGGAGCACACCCAGCCAACCTCAGTGAGCTTTAATAATGTTTTTTTTTCCCTTACAGATGTCTCACCTCCTCTGTGCCTTATTGTCCTTGTTTTCCTTTGCTGCCCTACTGGAAAGTGCCCAGTGGAAACTGCAGGAAAATGGTGAGGAGGTCTCTACTTAGTCAGACCTAAAACTTTGGAATTATAATTGTGGCTCTAGCACAGAATTTGTTAACTCCAGTATCTTAGGCCAAGGCTAAATGTTTATTTGTTAGACAGTACTTAATTTGAGTTAATGGAAAAAATATTTCAAAGTCCTAAAATGTCTTCCAACAACGTATTTGCAATTATTTGCATTGTTTTATTTCCTGTTCCTTCTCCTCGTGTTCAAAGTCTCAGTCACTCAGCCTGGATGTAAAAACTGTGTCTTAGGGAACAGCCCTAAAAAAAAACAGGGGAAGAATTAATTGTGAAAAAAGAGAACATATTTGAGTAAACCCTAAAACTTTGTAATAGTTGATCAACTTCTCTGGTAAAGAACTTAAATGTAAATCCATTTGTAAAAAATACAGGGTAGGTAACACACAAGTTTTTTGAATAATTTATCAGAAAATTGGGCTAAATTCAGATTGTTCTCACTTTCGATATGGACTTTCTTCCATATCTTCACATTAAAAAGAATATTTAGCCTGGGGGTTTCCTGGGAGGGATTTGATGCTGAAAACAGCAAACCTGTTGATCAAATTGAGAGTAAACTTTGAGTTTGAAGATTCGCTTTGCCTGTGTCCATAGGGAGTTTGGGAGACTTCCTAGAGCTGAGCATTTTCTGCCAGTTTAGATCCCATATTTGACAGGTTTCTCAGTGTTTCTCCTTCGTGGTAAAGCCTTGGAGCTCCCTGGGGTTCACCCAGGGCTCCCTGGGGACAGAGCTGAAGGAAAGGGCTCAGCCCAAGCTTCCCCCTAGTCCGTGTGAGCAGCTCCTGATTTTTCCTTTGCCATTCCCAGTGTTTGTCATCGAATCCCAGTGGGACGCTGAGGCCCCGGCCACCAGGGTGGAGCTGACCTGTGACACCTCTGAGGAAGCTGTTTACTGGGAAAAGGACTCGGAATGGAAGCAAGAAGGGAAGACTCTGACTGCTGCCGTGAAGGAGCTGCCAGATGCTGGAAACTACAGCTGTCTGAGCCAGGAGAGCCACGAGCTGCTGAGCTCCACCCTCCTCCTCATCGCCAGAATCGACCCCAAGGGGCAGATGATCAGGGGGATCCTGAAGAGCTTTACAGGTACAGCCCTGAAATGCTGGGATTGTCCCTGCTCAGCTTTGTGCAGGCTCTGGGAACACCTGGGACACATCCTTGGGAAGGGGCTCTCTCCAAAATCAAATGGTTCTCCTGTGGCTCTGGGCAGGGCAGCTGATGGGATTGGGGAGGTGGGATTTATTTGGGATTCTCTAGGCTGATAGCGTGGAGGGGTGGGAGGAATTGGTTTGGAAAACCAGGGCTATGAGAGGGACCCAGGGAATGGTTGGAGCTGTGGGGAGGTTTGGGTTGGATCTCAGGGAGAGGTTTGGGTTGGATCTCAGGGAAAGGTTTGGGTTGGATCTCAGGGAGAGGTTTGGGTTGATCTCACGGAAAGGTTTGGGTTGGATCTCAGGGAGAGGTTTGGGTTGGATCTCAGGGAAAGGTTTGGGTTGGATCTCAGGGAAAGGTTTGGGTTGGATCTCAGGGAAAGGTTTGGGTTGGATCTCAGGGAAAGGTTTGGGTTGGATCTCAGGGAGAGGCTCTTCCCCCAAGAAGAATTCCAGGATTCTGGGATTTGACAGAAGCAGGGCCTGGCCCAGGTCTGAAGTGCTGTCATTCAGGCCTCTCCACTCAGGACTAACCCTGGGACAAGCCTGGGATGTTTTGCATTTTCTGCACGAACCTTCCTCATCTGAGTCTTGTGTTTGGGTCCCTCCTGGTACTGCCAGGGAATCTGTGAATTTATGGATTGTTTCTCCCTGCCTTGGCACTTTTGGCAAAGAAGAGTGAACAACTCCTGGTTTTTTTTTTTTGTCTAGAGCCCAAGTGGACATTTTTGAAGTGTGAGGCAAAGAACTACTCTGGAATTTTCACATGTTCCTGGATGACAGAAAATAACAGCCCCAATGTGAAGTTCACCATCAGAAGCCTGGAAGGGTAAGAGCTTGGACTTCCCTTCCTTTCCCTTCCCAGCCTCACAGAGCAGCCCCAGTGATCCTCAGCGAGGGATTTCAGGCTCTTAGGGGCAAACAGATGGGGGAGAGCTCTTTCCCAGGTCTGAACACCCCCAAAATGTTTTGAGTCATTACTGGGGCAAAGTTAACTTAATAAGGGCATGGAAATCACTCAGAAATGAAGAAAGCCTTGGAAAAGGAATGAGCCCAAGTGGGCTGGAGTAGCCAGTGGGTAACTTAAGCAATAACAAAACAGTTGGTGGAGGGCAGAGAGGAAGTGGAGCCAAGCCAGAAAGAACCCCAGCTCCCAGTGCAGAGGGGAGTGGGAGTGGGAGGGTTCCCCACTGCAGAGCACATGGCCCCTGACAAGCCTGTGCTGAGGAACCCTGCAGAAACCTGCAGGGAAATGTGTGCTGGGAGCTCTGGGGGGATTTCCTGCCTCCCACTGCTCTGGGGCTTCTCCAAAACATGGAGTGCTCCAGCAAAGGTCACTCCAGCCTGCTGGAGGAGGAGAAACAGCTGCCAAGGGTTCAGCTGGCTGGGAGCAAAAACAGAGTCAGGCTCAGGTAGTGCTTTGGTAGCTTTTGGTGCTTGGGATCACCAAAACTCCATTGGGAAAAAATTCCATTGGGAAAAAAAACTCCATTGTTTCAATGAAGACTTCTCAACCCTCATTTTGTCAGCAGGGTTTGGGAGAGGGCAAAGGGACAGAGGAGGAAACTGGAGCTTGCCATGGGATGGTGGAAATGAGAGATCCTGGCTAGGTTTAAATATGAATTCCCTCTGCTGGGGCAGGGCTGAGCTGAGGCTGGGGCTGGACATTGCTGCAGCTCCCACTGACCCTTCTGTAAAGTTTGGGAAAACCGAGATCTCCTCATCCAAAACCTGGTGCCGCTGTTCTGGCAGCACATTCCCAGGACAAAGCAGCATTCCCAGTGCCTCTCCTGCTCCGTTTCAGCCCCCAGGGAGACGTGTCCTGCAGCAGCCCCGTGGCTCTCACCGAGGGGGCTGTGACCACCTACACGGCCCAGTGCCACAAGGAGAACTTCTGTCCCTTTGCTGAGGAGCAGCAGCCCATTGACATCTTCCTGGAGGTCATTGATGAGGTGGAATATGAGAACTACACCACCAGCTTCTTCATCAGGGACATCAGTGAGTAGCCAGGAGTGGGGGTTTGTTTGGAGGGGTTCAGCCCAGCCCTGGGAATCCCTGCCCTGCGCTCTGTGAATGCCCAGCAAGCCCCAGAGGCAGGAACAGGGGATGCCAGGCTGGAGGAGGATGAGGAAGTGAAGCAGCAGCATCTTCCTGACTTGTGACCTCCAGTGCCCCAACACCCAGAGCTCCCTGAACGTCCCCAAAGGACAGACGTGGTTGGGGTGAGACAGAGAATAATCCATCAGGCTCCTCTCTGAGAACTGCTGCAGGCTGGGATGTTTCCCTCCTCACCCATTCCTAGATGGACAGCCAGGGCAGGTTCAGGGAAAGGGACAGGAGTAAGAGGGCTCTGAGTTGTGGGCACAGGAAAACGAGGCAGCATCCTAAAGAAACAGAGCTTTTCCTAAATGCAGCAGCTCAGCAGGTGCTGAAGATATTCCTGTGTGGCCAGCAGAGCCCTCTGCAACCCTCCAGGCCAAAAAAAGAAGGATTTTATCTAGATTGAGTCTAGAAACGTATTAATTTTAATTTTAATTTAATAAATTAAATTCAGTTTTCCATAGA
This sequence comes from Cyanistes caeruleus, assembly GCF_971803275.1. NCBI lineage: Eukaryota > Metazoa > Chordata > Aves > Passeriformes > Paridae > Cyanistes > Cyanistes caeruleus. The sequence continues at coordinate 1,437,624 of NC_141715.1, forward strand.
AAGCACCCAAGGCAGTTGTGACACCTCAAGTCTCCTCCTCTCTTAACTGGGAGGCTCCCAAAACTCATTCCCATGAAACCACCACCAGTAACACACCAATATCTGACATTAAACTGCTCATGTGAATGAATTCCCTCTGTGTTTTCTCTTGCAGTAAAGCCTGACCCCCCCCAGTGCCAGTACGTGGCCACCAATGGAACAGTGACCTGGACATATCCCAGAACCTGGAGCACCCCAAACTCCTACTTCCCTTTGACTTTCAAGGTCAAAGTTAAAAGCACAAAGAGACACAAATACCAGGTAGAAACACAACATCTGAGACACAATTTTCTTGTCTGAACGGTATAAATAATTTCAGTTTTGTATGCAAGAATAATGAACTAAAATTAAAAAGAAAATAAATGGTGCTGAGCCCTAAAAGTGGCAAATTCTATCCTGGTACAAAAAGGCTTTTCCAGGTCCATGAGCAGGAAGATCCCTGAGGCAACTGAGGACAGAAAATCCTGTCCAGCATTGCATGGTTGTGTTTATTATCTCATTAGGAGGCTGGGTTTGGAAATCCCAATTTCCAAACCCAGAAGCTCAGGATCTGCAACACGAATTTCCTCGTATGTTGTTCCTACCTGGGCAGCTCAGACTTCACAGGGTGAACTGGAAATAAGAGATCAGGGACTCATCTGGAGGCATTTCCATGGAGAGTCTGCTCTTTTCCCCTCAATTCCCAGTTAATCCATGGAATTGATGAACCGTGGCAGGGTTAAATCTCCAATGTGTGTCCAAACTGCTCTTGGAATGACCTGGCTTGGAAAAGAGCTGGCAAAACCAGCTGACCCCAGGGCAGCTGAGCCCTGGCCCCCAGTGCTGCCCAGCTGGCACTGAGGGAGGCAGAGAGATGGAATGGTTATCCCAGCTTTCCAGGGATGATCCAGGGATGATCCAGCAGATGGGGCCGTTCTCCCGCTGCTCAGTCCCTGATTTCAGCAGCCTCGGCTCCTCCACCCCTTCAGGAGGGAAATTGCTGGGGCTGGGGATGCTTCTTGTGCCACCACGAGCCCCCGGTGGGGATTTCAACCACACTGAGGAGGAGCAGCTTCTGATCTTAGGGTTCCTGCTAGGGGAGAAGAAGGAAAAAGACAAAAACCCAACCAAACAAAAGACCCCTTTGTTTAATGAGTGTTTAGGTTTGGGGTTTGGACATTTAGAGCACCGAGCTCAGTGGGTTTGGGTCATTTAGACCCTCAGTGGGTTTGGACCTCTTTGGGACACCCCCTCAGTGGGTTTGGGGTATTTAGAACACCAAGCTCAGTGGTTTGGGGTATTTAAAGCACCCCCCCCAGTGGGTTTGGGGTATTTAAATACCCCCCAGTGGGTTTGGGGTATTTAAAGCACCCCCCCAATGGGTTTGGGGTATTTAAAGCACCCCCCCCAGTGGGTTTGGGGTATTTAAAGCACCCCCCCAGTGGGTTTGGGGTATTTAAAGCACCCCCCCAGTGGTCCATGAGCTTTTCTGCTGTTTCTGCTGAGCTCAAGCTCTCCCAAGCCCCAGGACTTTGGGACCCGGGGGTGCAGTTTGGGACAGCAGACTGTCCCTAAAAGGGCTGAGTGACCCTTGCCGGTGCTTTGCGGTGGGCTGTGTCCCCCTGGCCGAGGCTGAAGGAGCTGTCCCTGTCCCCAGGTGTTCGACACCGAGGAGCAGACCCTGCAGCTGCCAGCCCCGGGGCCAGCAGAGGTGCGGCTGCAGGCCAGGGACCGCTGCTACCTCTCCTCCTGGAGCGCCTGGTCCTCGCTCTGCAGGTAAGGATGGGCTGCAGCTGCTGCCCGGAGGAGAACCGAGAGAATTCCCATGGGAATTTACACCTAAATCCAATTTCTGATGTCATTTCACAGATAATCAGGAAGGGACCCAGGAGGGAGGCACAGCGCTCCTAGAGGAAACAAAGAAGGAATTAGCACAAGGACAGAAGCACAACTGGAAGAAAAGTTTCCATCTGAAATTCTTAAGAAGCCATAGCTTATTTTTTTATTATTATTATTTTTTTGTAACAGTTGAATGTGGTCCCGATTTTGGCAGCTCCTCAATTCCCCAAATTCAAGCTACACTTTTAGCACCCGTCATGTTACATTAACATGATTTTGACAGGTTGCTGGCAGCTATTATTGTACGTCCTGCATATTGTTATTGTGCCTTATTTATTTCGTATTTATTTATTTTATTTCATATCCTTATTTATTGATTTATATTATTTATTAATTTATATTATTTATTTATTAATATTATTTATTTATCAATATTATTTATTTATCTATTTAGCATTTTCTTTATTTATTAATATTCTTTATATATTTATTTATCTATTTAGCATTTTCTTTATTTATCAATATTATTTATTTATTTTTTAATATTATTTATTTATTTATTTATTTATTATTTATCTATTTAGCATTTTCTTTATTTATTTCTTGACTTGCAAGGCCAGTGGATGGCAGTTCCTGTTCAAACCACTGCATGTGATAACTTATTTGGAAAGTCACTTCCTGAAAGAACTGTCTGGATATCCCATTATTTAATGGTTTAATTACTTTGTCGGTTTAATATTTATTTGTATTTGTTTCATTGGGACTGTGCAAGCACAGAAAGCCCTGGCAGCTGGGTGTGGTGTGCCCAGGCCATCCTCATCCTCCAGGGTGTTGGGGTAAAGAAGGAATTGCAGGTTCAGAGCCCTGGGGATGATTCCTGCTGCCCTGTGCCAGCTCTCTGTGCCCACAGCTGCTGCTGCCCAGCTGGGGAACACTGCAGGAGGGATCCATGGGATGCACTGGGAGCACTGGGAGCACTGGTGTGAAGGCAGCTCTGAGCCTCTCTCATCCCTCAGGAAGGTGAAAGGAGCTGGGAGCCAGGAGCTGCATTTATCACCTCCTAAACAGCCTCCCCTCCTTCCACTCCTATGGCACTTCTTCCATGATTTTCCACGATTTTTTGCATTTTTCCATGATTTTTCAAGATTTTCCACAATTTTCTATGATTTTCCATGATTTTCCACAATTTTCCATGATTTTCCACGATTTTCCATTGTTTTCCATGACTTTCCATGAGCCAGGGCATCTCCTGCAGTGGAATTCCACAGGAATGGCACAGGGCACAGGAGCCAGGAGCCCCCAGGGGCCCCAGGGCAGCTGAAATTGCACCCCCAGTGTATCAAACCCCAGCTGGGATCTGGGTTTATGGGAATTTTAATGATCTCAGGAAATCAGATTTTTAGAACAGGGATTTTTGTAGCCCACTCTGCACCATGTGCTGGGGTGTTCACAGAACCTCAGGGAAAGCTGTTCTGAGCTGCTGACAGGGTGAGAACACAGCCCTGTGAGGAAGCAGGAGTCGAGACCTTTGTATTTTTATGGGATCTTGGAATTTTTTGAGTTGGGAGGACCTTAAAGCTCTTCTGTTCCAGCCCTGGGACACCTCCCACTGTCCCAGAGCTCCCTCCAGCCTGGCCCTGGACACTGCCAGGGATGGATCCTTTGTCAAAACACTGAGCCCTGACTTCCAGGAGGGCAAAATACTCTGAAATATCTTTGAGGATTCAGGTTTTAATTAATTCAGGTTTTTTTCTTAGCCTGTGATAGAGAATCACTGACATTAAAGTCTTTTGTGGCAGCCATGCTTCCTTTTTCCCAGTCTTAGTGATGGGTGGTAATTTAAGATATTTAAACATTGAAATGTGTGGAGTATCTGATATTTCAGAAGACTGCTGATAATTTCTTTACAAGTCCTGTTAGTATTTATTAATATTAAGTTTACATGTCTTATTTTGGCTATAAAGGCAACTTATGTGCTGGTTTACAAAAGAGCTAAAAATAAACACACCTGAAAACAAGAAAATTTGTGTCATTTGTGATCTTTTAAGAATGGTTTGTGTCACTCCTCACTTTTGTACCAGAGGATCCGAAGCTATTTCTCTCTCAATGTCTGCAGGGGAAAATAATTATTCCTAATTAATAATAGCAAATTTACAAATAGCCTGTAAAACTGCAGAGGATGAGCCAGGGAAGGGACCAGGTGTGACAGCAGCATCTGCTGAGCCCTGTCCTGCAGGAGAGGAGAACTCTGGGCTTCTTTGTGGTCTCCAGCTTTGCACTGAACCCCCCTGACCCAGACCTTGAGGTTCCTCCCTCAGTGCTCAGAGGTCACAAAACCTTTCAGATCCTCAGGGTTTAAACCTTGGCACCCTGGAAAGCAATCCCTGAAACCTCTGCTGAGCTTGGGCCCAGCCCAGTCTCCATTCTCGGAATATTCAGCTAAATTTTGTATCCTGACAGATCCTAAATCAACCTTTGCCTTCAGAATGTGCCTTTCTGTGCCACCATGCCAAAAAATGAGGGTTTTTCCCCCACAGAATTCCTGGTGTGGATTGTGAACATCCAGTGGGGGAAGTCCCTGGCTGAGTTTATTTGGGAAAATAACAAAGCCCAGCCTGGAGCTGCCCCTTTCTCTGCAGGAATCAGTTCATTGTCAGCTGGCTGCTCTGGAAGGTACAAAGCTGACTTTCATCCCCAGTTATCCATTTCCATGGATCCACGTGCCTGGAATGTCTCCTCTGGGAATTGTCAGGCTCCCACCTCTGTCTAGATTGGATAAAAACCAGGAAATATTCCCTATGGTGACTCCAGAGGAGATCACTCTCTAATGTACTCCATCCATCCAAGAACAAAATAATTGATGTCAGTCAATTGGGCTTCTCTTCCTTCATTCCTCTCCTTCTTGCATTGTAAATAATCTGGAAACCTCTGGATAAATGTCAAATGCACAGACTCAGGCTGCACAATGTACAAAAATTCCCATCCACCCCACCAAAAAAACCCCTTTTAGATTACAAAATCCAAGCTTCTGACATAAAATTTTAGATTTAATTTATTCCTGAGAGAGGAGAGTCGCTGACTGTATAAAAAGCAGATTTTTCTGCTGGACCTGCTCCTTGTTCCCACCGTTTTCTGGGAAGGGGCAGCTCCTCCAGCTTTCCATTCATCCCATCACTCAACCCCTGGCTTTGGGTTCTGCTGCCACACCTCCCTAAATCTGCTCTGAACAGAGCCTGACTAATTCCCTGCAGGGCTTTCTGTGGGTGCTGCTCAGCTCAAGGGATGTGTGACAGGTAAATTGTGGTGTCCTTGGTGAGGCTGGAGGAATTTGCTGCTCTCCAAGAGCTCCAGCCCCCAGAGCTGGGCCAGGAGGCAAAAGGGGGATGATGGTTGGTTTGGGGTTCTGGGGGAGAACACAGATTTCAGGTCCAAATCACATCCACCCCTTCCCCATGCTGATCTTCCTCCCTCCCCTCTTCCTCTTTTGGAAATGTTTTATTTTTAATAAAGGGAAAAGCAAGGCAGGTCCTCCAGCCTTGCTGTGAGGCATGAAAAATCCTGAAATGTCACTTTGATTGACTGTGCCGTGACAGAACCAAACTCCAAACACCTGGAAATTGCATCTTGAGGCCATTTCAAATCAGCCCTATTCAAAGCCCATTTAGTGGAAGGGTTAAGCCATTAACACTTTGTTTTTGTGGAAAATCAACTCAGATGCATCAAGACACTGAGGAATCAAAGGATCCCCGGCAGGATCCACTCCTGGCTCTGTGTCCCAACGAGATCAGGAGGCACAAAGGAAAACAAAGATCAGCTCCAGCCTTTGCACAGCGTGTTGGGTTTATCTTTAATTTCTGAAACAACACCCAAGACCTTCAGCAGGGCTCTGGCTGAAGAAAGGCTCCTTTGAGGTCCCACAGGGAGCTCACCTTCCCCAGGCTCTGGCAGGGCCCCAGCAAAGGCAGCCCTTGGTTCTCAAAGCCTGCATTGAGCAAGACTTCAAAACCTGATGCTTTAATTGCAGCTGGGCGGACAACCCTGATCCACCCCCCTCCCTGGGACTGGGGAGGGGTCCCCAAACACCCCGGGATCCCGGGGAGGGGAGGGGAGCTGCTCCCTGTGAGTACAAAGTGGGTTTTTTTTTCCTTTTCCACGTGCTATTTGTCAGCTGCGTGGATGCCCAGCTTGGGAGGTTCTCCAGGGATGGGTGGGAGCAGGTTCCTCCTCTGGAATGCAGCCAGGGAACATCCTCCCATGCACTCCACTAATGACCTGCTGCAGCAGCATTTTTGGCATCCCAGGGGTGCTCCAGCCAGGGCTCCAAAGCAAAAAATGATCTAAAATTTGGAATAAATAATAATTGGGAATTTTTTCTTACCCTCAGAAAAACACACACTAATATTTTACCATGTGTAACACCATGGAATCGCTTTTTCTTCTTCAAAACATCAACTTGCAGGGATAAGAGTATAGAAAAAAGCAAGATATAATGGTAAAGGTAGAAAATTACGAGAGTTCCACAATTAACTCACAGGTATTCATGGGTTTGCTGATGAGGTTGAAATTGCACTCACAATTCTTCAATGTAAACTATTTATTTACCACATTTACCCTAAACTTCAGAATGAGTTCAGCAGTTAGGCCTTGCTAACCCAGCTTTGGGAAGCAGCTATTCCTACACACATCCCAAAATTTGTTCTCCAGTAAACTTCTGGTTTTCACAGGAGCTCAAATCACTCCATTGTGGTACTTTATAGCCCACCCTCGCTTTATCAAATGTTAATTTATGAGGACAAAGACAGCCCAGGGTCCCTGAAAATGCCAGCAACACTTGACATTCTCCTGTGGGAATGGCAGAACCAGTTCCATTGGAATGGCCCATGGAGGTCACCCACACCCTCTGTGGCCCCTTTAGAACAGAGCCATTTAAATATCTCCAGTGATCACTGTGGATAACCTGGCTCTGTGGTTGACTCCTCTCGTTGTGAAATTTGTTTTTGCTCCCGTCTAATTGGAATTTCTCTCCCTGCAATTTGCTCTGTTCCCTCTTCCTTTCACTCTGCAGCTCCAGGAGGGCTCTGGCTCCCGTTTCCTCCCTCTCCAAACGGAGCCAACCCCTGCTCCCAAGTTTTTCTGCCCCTCAGTGGCTCTGATCCAGCATTTCAGTGCCTTTGGCAACCCAGAATTGTCCCAGAAGAGCAGCTCCGGCCTCACCAGTGGCACCTTGGGAATTATGGACTGAAATTCAAGTGCAGAGCTGGGAAATCTTCCTACATGAACTGAGCAGGGCGCAGAGAGAGGTTTGTGCTCCCTGGGAGGGATGGGATGGATGCTGGGGCTGCATCCCACGGGGCACTGGGAGCGCTGGGGGCACTGGGAGCACTGGGAGCACTGGGAGCACTGGGAGCACTGGGAACACTGGGAGCACTGGGGAGCACTGGGAGCTCTGGGGCACTGGGAGCATTGGGAGCTCTGGGGCACTGGGAGCTCTGGGAGCACTGGGGGCACTGGGGGCACTGGGAGCATTGGGAGCACTGGGAGCACTGGGGGCACTGGGAACACTGGGAACATTGGGAGCACTGGGGGCACTGGGAGCACTGGGAGCACTGGGAGCACTGGGAACATTGGGAGCATTGGGAACACTGGGAGCACTGGGAGCACTGGGAGCACTGGGAACACTGGGAGCTCTGGGAGCACTGGGAGCACTGGACTGGGGCTCTTTCCTCATTCCAGACTCAGGATCTGCAGTTTTTCAGTGTCACCACATCCCCGAGAGCTGTGTGTGCTCAGAACTCTTCAGAGCAGGAGGAACTTCCTGCATGGTTTGGGTTTTGCTCCCGTTGCCTAATTGCTCATAATTGTCCATCAACCAAGGACGTGTCCTGAATACTCCCCACGAGTTCCTGCACGTTCCTTTTCTCCAGAAAAGCTGCCCAGAACACAAAGTCACCCACAGCCCCAAGCACATGGATCCAGACCAGCCCCAGGGTAAATCCCACCCCAGTTTTTGGCATCTCAGCCTCACAGAACAGATGCCCAAATTAAGGAAAAAGAAAAAAAAAATTAGAACAAAACCACTGAAGGGCATTCAAAAAATAAAATTCCAGCTCCAACCAGATCTTTGCCCAACCTGGAATTTGGATTTGATGGCATTTGTGTTTTTCATCCTGTTAAGTGATGAGAAATTAAACATTTATTAATTATCTATATTCTTTAAGGAGAAAATTATTCATGTTCTTCTTGGGATGAGTTAGAGGAGCCCAAGGCTTACCTGATCTACTGAAATCTTTTCTGCAGGAGCTTTCAGGCCCTTGTTTTACTGGAATGAGCACTTCTGACCCCCATCCTGCATGGGGAGAACCCCCCTGGGCTACCCTGCAGTGAGGGGAGGTGATCACTGAAATACTGGGAATTGTGGTGGTGTCAGGGATTTTTCCTGTTGAGATCTTTGCCTGTTTAGATGGAAAATCACTGAGAAATGGCAATTCTGGAAGGATGGGTTGAAACCAAACTTTCACCTTCAAACTCCACGGTACTTTGGATTTATGAAAATTAAACCTCAGATCTGAGTGTCCCATTGGGCTCTGTCATAAAAGACAGAAATTGCTGCCTTTTGGTTGAGTCACCAACAAATGAAGGATTTGTTTAAGGAGCCCCTCCTGTTGTGCTGGAAGCAGGGAAATGGGAGCAGAGGGACAGGGAATCTCCTGTGTCCACGGCTGGGCAGGAGCCCAGGGGATGCTCAGGGGCTGGGAACTCCTCTCTTGTCTTGGCCAGGCAGTGCCGTGGGTGTCTCTGCTGCTTCTGTCCCAAAACGTTGGTTCTGATCCCAAACTGGGGACGTTTGAAAGGAAAAGGAGCCCTGGGGGATGCTCTGGGCTGGGTGTGAAGGGATTTGGTGGAACACAGATTTCCCAGAGCAGTCAGTGATGCCCTTTTATTTTGTCTGACCAAACTGTGAACAGAACTTGCTTTACATGAAGCTCAGAGTCACACACCAGTGCAGTGCAGAACCTGAAAAACAGAAAAGCTAAAACCTAAGGCATCATTTCTGCATGGGCACGACCAGCTCAGCTCAAACCACAGCTCAGAACCAGCTCCAAAACGCCCAAAAGAATAAGGATTAAGCCCTTACGTGATGAACATTTTGGCAAACACCCAGCCAGGATTATTTTTCCCTGGGAACCGCGTTCAGCTCCGAGTCCCTATGGCAATAACAGAGCAGCCAGCCCTGAGTCAGAGCCTGGCTGCTGGGGCTGGAACAGTTAATTAGGCTGGGTTTGGGCAGGAACAATCCCTGCTCCATCAACACTGGGACACCCAGCCCTGCCCCGCTCAGGACACATCCTACTGACCCTGCCCTGGGCAACTCCTTCCTTAATTACCCGTGCAGGGATTTCATCAGCGACTCCTGGCTATAAATTGATCCCAGGCTGCCATGGCCACACCAGGACACTGCAGGAGCATCCAGGGAGCATCCAGGGAGCATCCAGGGAGCATCCAGGGAGCATCCAGGGAACATCCAGGGAACATCCAGGGCTGGAGTTTGCCATGAAGGTCACCCTGGTGCTCCTAGCGCTGGCAGCTCTGTGCCTGGCATGTGAGTAACTCCCCTGGAGGATTCCCTTCTGGCCAAACACTGCAAGGGTCTCAGTGTGGGAGGGAGAAAAATGGAGTTTTCTATTTTAAATCCTGTTATTTATCACTGTAATGGTTGATTAGCCAGCTGGGGCTGTGGTGGATGGAAGCTGCTCCTTGCTGGGTGTTACTCAGGGCTGTGTTCTGGCACTCAGAAGAGCTGTGATGCCTCAAAAACACCTGGTTTTGTCTATTTATTTTTAAATTTCTACCTGAGAAGGGAGCTGGGGAGGTTCTTCTCCTGCCAAACTGACCAAGCAGGGGACAGCTGATGATGCTCAGCTCGGAATCACGTCATTTTAATCTTATTTTTCCAGGCTGCAGAGAGATTTGAGGGATGGGTTGTGGTAGTGCATATTAAGGGAAGGTTACTTCATGGGTTACCCTAAAAAATAGGAATTTGTGAGGAATTTCTTCAGCCTTTATGTGGCAATTTTATTTTTACTAAAAACATGCAGTAAAAATATATTTTTAGAGAAAAAAAAGTGCATTTAAAACAGGTGAAAGACACTACACCTCTGCAGGTCGTATAGAAGTTTAAAAGCATTATGAACCTTAAAGAAAATTTTGAAACTAATTAATTAATGCAAAATTATGAAACAAAAGAATCTTTTCAGTAGCTCTGAAAAGGTTGCTTTGAAATTTGTCTGAACCCCAAAACCCTTATGAAAAACATCAGTTTAAATGAAATGTGATGGAAAGAATTCGTTCAGTGTTTCATTAACTGCAGGAAAATAAATAAATATTCCTTCCATTAGAATTCCAGGAAATCTCTTCCTTGAACTTTCTGGTTTATCTTGTCTGCTTGAAAACCTCATGCATCAACACTTTCTGAGCCACACCTTTTTTGCATTCACTCCCTGCAGAGTGGCTCCTGACAGCTTTTACCAGAGCAAAAATAACATTTGATGGTTTGGGGGGAAGTGGAATAAATCGAATCCAATTCCAGAATAATGAAATCTCAGCCAAACCTCTGGTGACAGAGATGGAAACTGGACCTGGAGCTTTATTTCTGCTCATTTTCTTTGTACTGAACCACTGGGTTTGATGTGAGGATGTGAACAGGTTTACGAAGGGAAATTTTGTGGAAGGTGTAACTTTTGAAGATCAAGAAAAGCCAAATTTATTCTGAAAGACAATTGCTAGAGCTCTGCTCCAGAACATATTTAGAAAGTTTAACCTTTAAAGATAAAAAAAAAAATCCAAATTTAATCCAAAAACCAAGTGCTAGAGCTCTGCTCCAGAACACATTCCTGCTCCTTCTGCACAGAAATCTCTCCCTGGTACCTTTCATCCCCTGGAAACTCCAGGATGATGATTATGGGACAGCAGAGGGACAAATACATTCCTAAAGCAAGTAAGAAATGTGTCAGCAGCATGGAGCCACGCCAAGGAGCTGATTACTTTGTGGGAGGTGTAATGAGCATTGTTTGGAAGGAGCTCCTGGAAGCCCCACCTGAGAGAACAGAGCTCTGCTGGAGAGAAATGTGGTAAAAATAGGAGCCAGTCATCTTCAAAGGCATATTGAAACAAGGGAAACACTTCCCAAAGCGGGGTTCTGAGCCAAATGGTGTTATCATCGTTATTTAGAGTCGATTTTGTATTTTAATCCTCATGATTGACAGAAACCTCAGCTATAAAAGGAACGTGTGGTTTGCTCACAGCCACACGCAGCTCGTGATAAACTCAGCGATTAAACCCCAGCCATGCTCGACCACCAGCTAATCCTGGACGTTAAATATAAAATAACATGATGAACATTAAATATAATATTGACTCCTGGGTTGTCAGTGGTTTTGTGGTGAACAATGGCTCCATTTCCTCCTCCAGCAAAGCTGTCAGAAGTTTCTAAGGCAAATAATGCACCAAAATCCACTTGTTCAATAAATTCTGTCACCTGGGCCTTATTAAACACTGCAAAGCTCTGTCAGTATTGACATTTAAGGAGGTAAAAAATTCAGTGGTGCTGAGTGAAGTCATCCTGGTTTGCACCTGAGTGTTCATTAACTGTGGGTTTTTGTTTTCTCTTTTGTGATTCAGTTTCCACTGCAGATGCTGCCACAAAGGATGAGGTGAGTGATTCCCTTTTTCCTGGAGAAATAGATATAATATAATATGAGGTAAAAAATCATAATAATCAGAATAGGTCAGAAAATAAACATGTTAAACTGTAATTAAATGCTGCCAATTTATTGAGATTTCAGTGAGAAATCCTGAGTTTGGGCTATGGGGTTTCCTCAGAGTTGCCCTGACAACTTCCAGATGTTTTCACCTGTTTGGCATTCTGGACAAGAAATTGGGCAAGGACAAATTTTAAGCCAGAGAAATCTAGATTTTTAAAATAATATTTATTGACAATGACCCTATAAGGCTTTTTGGATGACTTTTAGCTCCCAAATCAGGTACCTGGTGATTTTAATTCTCTCTGAGTACTCTGGGGTCAATGTGTGAAAGAAATGAGGCACTAAGGAATAAAAAATCCTTCCTGAGGTGAGCAGGAAAGCCCTGGCAGAATGGGGAGAGAAAATTCATCCACACACAGAGCTGGACCCACACTGGTACAAAGCAGCAGGAATTTCTGCATGGAAAAGGTTTGTACATGGGTACAAACCAGCAGGAATTGCTCCATGGAAAGGGTTTGTAGATTGGTACAAACCAGCAGGAATTTCTGCATGGAAAAGGAGTTTGTCCATGGGTACAAAGCAGAAGGAATTGCTCCATGGAAAGGGTTTGTCCATGGGTACAAACCAGCAGGAATTTCTGCATGGAAAGGGTTTGTAGATTGGTACAAACCAGCAGGAATTTCTGCATGGAAAGGGTTTGTCCATGGGTACAAACCAAAAGGAATTTCTGCATGGAAAAGGAGTTTGTCCATGGGTACAAACCAGCAGGAATTTCTGCATGGAAAGGGTTTGTAGATTGGTACAAACCAGCAGGAATTTCTGCATGGAGAAGGGGTTTGTCCATGGGTACAAAGCAGAAGGAATTGCTCCATGGAAAGGGTTTGTCCATGGGTACAAAGCAGCAGGAATTTCTGCATGGAAAGGGTTTGTCCATGGGTACAAAGCAGCAGGAATTTCTGCATGGAAAGGGTGGTCAGGCATGGAAGAGCTGCCCATGGGGGTGGTGAACTCCATCCCTGAAGCATCCAAAGAAGGCCTGGATATGATCCCAGCTGAATTTGCTGATTGTTGTGCTCAGAGAATGAGAACTCCCAGCACTCAGCTCCTCTGGGGCTGTGTTTCTGACCCCAATCCTGCCCAGCCTGTCCCAGCAGCACCACTCCCACACTTCCCACATTTCTGGTGGGAAATGTTTCATTTTGGGGCTCTGCTAGCAGAGGTGGTGACTCCTCCCTGGCTGTGCTGCCCCACACCATGGCCCAAGCCTGCCATACCCGTGATTTCTGAGTGTGGAGGGTGTGAGGCTGAGGGCTGGCTCTGTTGCAGGTGGATTGCAGCGAGTACAAGAGGCTGGAGAGGGGGAGACCCATTTACTGCGAGAGGCTCTACCAGCCCTTCTGCGGCTCCGACGGCAAAACCTACAACAACAAATGTTCCTTCTGCAAGGCTGTGCTGTGAGTGCTCAGCTGCCAGGCACCCCTGAGGGGGGGCAAAAGCTGGGATGTGTAACTTTCCTCTAAAAAAATCCTTTTTCTGTTTCTGCTGCATCTCTTCTGTATTTTTCTTTTTATTCTTGGATTTCTCAGCCTCCTTTGGACTGAATTCTTTTGGGATCCTCCCTGGTGGGGAGCTCTGCTTATCTCAGTTCTTAGGATTGGAAGAAAACACCCCAGCTCGTTAGAATCTTGTTTCTCGTGTTTATTAACAGGTGATCACAAAACTTAACAGGTCTCTCCAGGCTGGCTACACAAGGTTAATCTTTGCAATCTGGTACATTTCTTTCTTCTGATGGTACAAACAAGGCCTCGTGGCACACTTTGTGTCTGATGCACAAAATGGCCCTGAAACCCACAGTTCTTTTATCTTTATACCTATTTTTGCCCAATTAACAGTAGACACCTATATTATTTTTCTTAATGACCCAATGACCCATCACCTGTGTGATGCACTGCGACATTTTCTACCCAATCACTCACTATCACTCAAAAACCTCCAGGAGAAGAACATGAAGAAGAAGGGACAAGGGACAACACCCTAAATCCTTCATCTTGTCTTCTCTAACTTTTTCACCCAGTGATTTAAAAAAACTCTCTAATCTACACACACTTTTAGCTTTTTTCATCTAACTTTAACATTTGTTTTCATATATCACCATGAAAACGTGCTCATGAATTTTATATTATATGAAATTCAGTGTTTTTCTAGATCTTATAACTAAGTATCAGAAACAAGGGCACACACTCTGTATTCCAGACTCCAACAGGATGGGCTGAGATGCCTGGCATTTCCACCCCACAAAAGTGCTGGGGTTTTTTTAGGGTTGTTAATTCTCTGCTCCTTTTCTTTACCTTTATGTAATAATTGTTCCTCCCACTGATAATGTCCAACTGATCTAAAAAAAACAAATAGTGGTGATATTGGGGTGAGGCCTATTCTGGCAGGAAGTATAAAATAAATGACCCAGATATTCAGGTCTGAACATGCTATTCCAGCAGGAATTGTGAAGTTGGACACTAAAAAATTACTTGGATATTTGTGTGAACAGCTCCCTATTCTGACAGGAAATGTAAAATAATAATAAATAAAAAACGACCCAAATACTTGTGTGAGCAGCTTGCAGCAGGCACTGTGAAGCTGGGCACTAAAAAATTTACTCCTATTTGTGTGAGGAACTTGCTGCAGGTACTGCAAGATTCAGTCACTAAAAAATAACCCTGATATCTGTGTGAGCAGCTTCCTATTCCAGCAGAAACTGTAAAGTTGGGTGGGGAAGGGTCCAATGAGCAACACAGGCCTGACAAAGCACCTGCACCCAGCTCAGGTCCCACAAAAATTCACAGTGGTGCTGGCAACATCTGGGGCTGATGGATAAAACACATAATTTTGCAAGGAAAGCTGTTTACAGATCAGCGCCCTCATTTCTGCTGTGAATGTTCATGGTTAGCAAAGGGGTTCAGAGGATTTTGGTGATTTTCTGTGTGCCATGTCCATTCCTTTCCTTGCAGGAGGAGCAGAGGAGCCCTGCACATGAAGCAGGTGGGAGCCTGCTGAGGGAGCTGTGCTGCCAGTGCTGAGAACAGCTCCACATTCCCTGGATTTCCTCCATCCTGCCCGTGCCAAACCCAGCCCGAGGAGAATTGCCAGCTCTGCTCTCACTGCTGCTTCTCTCTGCTCCAGAGCTGGGCTTGACGCTCCTGCCCTTGCAGCAAAGCTTGACACGAGCATTTTGTTGGAGATTTATCTCCATGGCTGAATTTCAAATCCTCTAACAGTGCCTCAAGTCTTTTCCCCTCTCTGATTAAATGTTTTCTTTCCTTTACCCAGATATTTTTTCCCAAAGGGTTCAGCTTTCCCTGGCAGTGCTCTGATTCTCCCAGTTTTGTAGCTGAATTTTAAATGTTTATTTTTCAGCCCTCTCTGTACAATTCTGGTTCCTGTATGTTGTTCAGCTACCCAGTGTGCTTGTTTATTAAAATAAACCTTGACTCTTTTTAATTTTTGTTCATGGTGAACTTTCTAGAGAATTTATTGCATTCATTACTAACAACTATTTCCCAAATTACAGAAAACTGTGGTGGAGCAGGGGCTGAGTCCAGAGGTAAAAATCCAAAGCCTGAGATACAGAAGTTGTATCCCACTGTGTGGCCTCATACTGGAATTTACCCCCCAGTCTGGCTCTTTATTTGCTTTAAATGAAACAAATCTGGTAAAATGTAAGACTTTAGAAGTCTGTTAAATTGTCATTTAAATATGAACATTCATTAATCTTTTCACTCCACAAATCCCAGACCCTAAAGAAATTTATGTCCTGCTCTTACATCTTTGTTATCTCCACTGTTAAACTAATTTGTGTCTTTTACTCAGTACGTGGAAATGGGAATGTATTTTCCCAGGATAAAAATTGTGACTGAATGGGAGGAAAGTTTTGGAACAGCTGGACACAGAATAAATCCAGCCCTATCCTGAATTCTGTTTATCTGGAAACCAGGTCCCAGCAGTTAGGCAGCAGGAATGAAAATGAGGAAGGTAAAAGTTCCTTGTGGCTCAGAGGCTTCCACCTAAAGAAGTTCCTAGAACAGATCACCTTGACTGAGAAAGATAAAAATGAGAAAACAAAGATCAAATTGAGAAAACAAAGGCAAACTCTGAGGTTTCCTCATGATGTCAGAAAATCCAGATTTGTGGATATCTGCTGCCTTCCAGCCTCAGGGGATATTCCCACCCTCTGCTTTGGTTTGTTGGGATATTTAATGGGCTGTGCCTGTGCACCAAACCTCAGACACCAAATTTTTCGTGCAGCCCTAGGAGTGATTCAAAACCCTGCAAGTCAGAGGTCTAAACTCCATCCCTGCATTCCCCTGGGACTCAGTTTGTCCCAGATAATTTCTGCCATGGAATTACTGAGCAGGAATTACAGGAGCAGCTGGAGAGCAGGACTTTCCCACATGGGTGCTTTTCCTCAGCTCAAAGCTGGCAGGACACGAGAGAGGCACAGCAGCTCCTGCCACATACCAGAGCAGAGAACATCATTTGCAAATTGCTGCAAATGACTCCTGGAGAAAATGCTGAAGTGGCTGGACAGGCTGGACAGTCGAGTCTGTGGGATGGAGCAACCCCATGGAAATATGGGGAAGGGAAAATGAGCAGAGCCTGAGCTCGGATTCTGGAAGACAGAAAATAAAATATTGGTATGGAATAGGAAAACAAAACAGATCTTGCACTCAGGGAAGATTAGGGTGCAAAACTCTGCACTGGAAAGGTACTTAAATACCACTGGTGTATCTTTATATCTGATGAATTTACATGTGGAGGACAAGGAAGGGTTTTCCTGAGGTCTTACAAAACATTTTCTTCATTCTAAGCCAAGAGGTCATGAAACCCCAGCCTGGAAATCAGACAGTGGGATCTCTGCAAAAGAAAATGCCAGTGCTGGGTTAAAGCACGGCACCATCGTCAGCTGTGCTGCACCTGAGGGGGTTTGGGTACTCAGAGATGTTCTCTTCGAAGCTTTCATTTTTAAATGTTCAATTTTTGCTCCCTCTCATGTAATTAATGTCTTGTTTGGTCATCAGGAGTGTCCGAGGGCAGCTTGGATGGAGCTCTGAGCAACCTGGGACAGTGGGAGCTGTCCCTGCCCATGGTAGGGGTGGGATGGGATCTATGAGGTTCCTTCCAATCCAAACCTTTCCATGATTATTGATCAGTTGGGATGGAAAACAGCCATTCCCTCAGAAGATAAAAGCTTAAAAACATCTCTTAGGGACGCTGCTAAGCACTGAGTTCGCGGGGTGCAAAATTCTGGCTTTTTAAATGAAGGCATTAATTCCCCCAGGCCTTTTATTTTTGATTTGATAATACCTGTGTTAGAGAACCAAGATAATTAACTCCCCCTAAAATATAAAATGTTATTATTTAATTATTAAATATAAAATTTATTATGAAATATAAACTGTGTGTGTCCAAATAGCTTCCACCAGCTGTAAATGAGAAACAAGAAATGCAATGTGCTCTTTTATTTTGCAGCTGATCAAGACCAGAACAGAATTTTTATTATGACTCTTCAGCATCTCTGATTTCTGATTGTTTTCCTTTGGCTTTTAGTTCAGATATCCTTGAGTGCCCCAAATTCCAATTTTTCCCACATATGGCAGTGGAGGGAGAAAGAAAGGGAACAATCCAAAAACCTTCAAAGATTCACAAACAACCTGTGGGATAAATCACAGGGTTTCTGTTTAGGAACAAATGGGGTGGTTTGGTTTCTGTTGTCTGTCTTGTAACCACTTCACCATTCACATTCTCTGACTGTTTCAATGACACTTCAACCCCTAGGCCCTGCCCAAATTCCTGAATTCCATTTAGTGTCTTCTGTGTCCTTCAGGCGACCTTCTCTCACTGCCACCCCCTGTGTCCCCTGCCTTGGGGTGAGGGAGGGCAGGACAAGCTCTGCTGGACCTGACTCTGCTCTTCCCACAGGAAGCCTCACTTGTTTTTGGGTCATATTTTTTGGAGGTTCTGCTGGTTTTGATGTTGTGGTGATCTCTGAGGCCTTTTCCAACCTCAGAGATGCTCTTGACACATCCAAAATCCACAAGAATTTGTTATTTCTACCCTGCCACAGAGCGTTGTGGATTCCTCTGGGATTACCACTGCTGAGTCTTTGCATGTTGTCATTCACAAAAAATAACTCACAAACAGTCTGCTGGGTGATGAACGAGCCTTGTTGCCCAATCCCTTGAGGTTTACATGAAACGTGACTTGAAAATGTTGAGGAAATGGTGATTTCTGCTGGGATCTGCCCAAACACAGTGATTAAAACATGGCTTAAGTACAGACCTGCAAATACACACGGGAGGCAGCTGGCAGGCCTTTTGGGGCCAGGGTAAAGACTCTCCAGGAAAAATCACTTGGAAAGCTCCCAGAGAGAATCCAAAGGAGGGACACGGGGATGGGAAGGGTCTGGAGAGGCCACGGAGGAGCAGCTGAGGGCGCTGGGATTGTTCAGCTGGAGGAGGCCAAGGGGGGATTTTTCAGGGTTTGCAGCCCCTGGGACAGGGACAGCAGCCAGGGAAGGACTGGAGCTGGGCCAGGGGAGGTTTGGGTTGGATTTTGGGAAAGGTTCTTCCCCCAGAGGGTGCTGGCACTGCCCAGGCTCCCCAGGGAATGGTCCCGGCCCCGAGGCTGCCAGAGCTCCAGGAGAGCTTGGACAGCGCTCCAGGGATGGAGCTGGGATTGTTGGGGGTCTGTGCAGGGCCAGGAGCTGCCCTGGATGATCATAGAATCATGGAACGGTTTGGGCTGGAAGGGACTTAAAGCGCATCCCAGCCGGGACAGCTGGCAGAGCCGAGGCTGCTCCATGCTCGTGTGTCCCTCCAGCTCGGCACATCTGTGGCTGTGACAGCGCTCTGCCCGAACGCCCTCACCGCATCCCAGCCCTGCCGCCCTGAGCTGGGCGAGCCCAGCCTGAGAACCGCAGCACCGGAGCCCTGAGCGCCCGGGCAGCCCTGAGAACCCTGAGAGCACCGAGAACCCTCGGAGCCCTGGGAGCCCTGGGAGCCCTCAGCGCCCGCCGGGCCGGGCAGTGCCGCCCTGAGGGTGGCGGCGGGGCCGGAAGCGGAAGCGGGCCCGGAGGCGGAAGCGGCGGCGCTGGCGGAAGGGGCCGCGCAGGAAGCGGGGCCGGGGCTCCCCCGCGGCCACAACCGGGGCGAGGGCGGCGAGGGGAGCGAGGGCAGGTGAGGGCAGCGAGGGCCGGGGGAGGGCAGCGAGGGGACGGGGGTGCGGCTGGCTCGGCCCCCGGGGCGGCGGGGCGGGGAGCCGGAGGCTGCCGCTGCCTCCCGGCCCCGCGGGCTCGGGCCGGCGCCGCTGTCACAGGCCCCGCGGGCCCCACCGTGAGAGAACGGCGGTGCCGGGGCTATGGGGAAACCCATTTTTCCTTCGCTTATCTCGGCACAAATCGGCTCGGCCTCGCGTTTTCCCCTCCGCTTCGGGAGCGCCCCTCTGTACCCCGCGCCTGCCGGGCCGGCCCTCGCTGCTCTCGCTGCGTTTTTCCACAATTTTCGTTTCTGCGGAGCCTCCCCGTGGGTTTTTAAGCTCTTTAAGGTCCGTGGGGTATTCACTCATCAAGAATAGAGCGTGTCGAGCTGTTGTTTCACGCCACGTTCATTGTCGGGAATTAACTGAGGTGGGGGCCGCAAAATCTCCATTTGCTTTATTGAATATATAAAGCTTTCTTTTTGCCGTGGTTATTTGCTTTCTATTTTTAAACGGGGTCAGCTCGCTAATGTAGAATGAGGTGTCAAAGCTGTACTCATTAGCTCAAAATAACCCCAGGAGGAGCTTTTATTGTGCAGAAACTGCAGACTCATAGGGACAAATCCTTCTTCCCCCCTTCACGGCAGGGGCGGGTTGTGCTGGTTGGAATTGTGTCTTACAGGATTTTTCCCTGCTTCGATTGTTAATATTTTTATTTCTCTTGCCTTTTGTGCCAGTCCTTTTGCCGTTCTCTTCCCTGCTGGATCGTACCCAGCGCATCGTGGCTGTGCCAGTCTGGAGGTTTTTAGCTTGTGTTGCAATCCTCTGTTCAAATGGAGCTATCCCAGGTGACTGGGAATCGATGTTTTCCCTGGAATTCAGTCTGTAAATAGTTCATTTTGACCTGGATGAGGTTGATCACCCCAAACTGAACCCTTCCAGCCTGCCCCAAAAAGAAAAACAAACACAGGGTCTTCACTCCTGGCTGGAGAATTCCCCCAATCCAGAGGAGCAGGGATCCATTTCCCACTGCTCACAGGCACAAGGTGGGGATTTATTGTTTGAATATCCCCCTTCAAAATTAAATCACGGCAACATGCAGTTACTAGCTTAAAACACACCCAGAAGGTGTGAAACGACATGATTTGCAATAATTAAATCACGGTGAAGCTGTCAATATTTAAAATTTTGGCATCATAGAGAGGCTGCAACGGAGGTTTTGCTGAAAGTTTTTCCAAAATCTGCCTTTTTTAACCAGTTGTTTTTCCTCAATCCCACTAAATTTTGGTATCCAACCTGTTAAACCCCGGTTCACTGAGCTGGTGATGCTTTGCCCTCCTCATCCTTGTTCTTGTGTTGGAATAAAATAAATCTTTGCCAGATACAGTCGTGAAAGGATCTCTCAGCATCGGTAGAAGGTGATTTCCTGTTAGCATTGAGTTCATCTTTGTTTCACTTGATTATTTTGTGATAACTCTGGGTGTTTTTACCTGAGACATTGACACGTTGTGGTTGCAGTGCCTGTGTGGAGGGAGCAGAGGATCCTGCAAGCTGCTTTCAAACAGAGACTTTCTATGGCTTTGATCTTTAACCCAGCAACCTGAATATTTTGCTTGGTGTTCTCACCTGGAAGAGGAGCTGGTTTGAGGACTTCTGATGGGGCATTTTTGGAGAGTGATCGGCAGGAGCTCGTTTTTTCAAAAAGGATAAAGAAATTGTTTTCCTGCTGGACAGACTTTGGACTTTTATTTTGCACTGGAATGTTGTTGTTGGTGCTGAGCTGGTGATCTCTGCACAGCTCCCCTGTGGCTGTCTCGATCTCAGGGAGGGAGCTCTGAAGATTTTTTTATTCACAAAAAGAACTGATCTTTGCTTAAACCTCTGGTTTTTCTTCATCACTCCCTCAGCTGGGAGGGTCTGTCCGGTTTGCCTGATAATCCTCAGGTTCTGTCTGAGCCCTTCTGTCTAATAAAACCACAACTTGTTTTTTTGCAGCTTAGCTGCTGTTCCCTCCTCTGCTGTGTCCCTTTTGTGTTTCAGTTGCCCTGAATTTCATAACTCTGTGCCCGTTTCCTCCCAGCAGAGCTCGGTGCAGAGATGGGGCCCCGGCGGAAAACTGTGAAAGCGAGCGCGGTGAGCAGGGAAGGGGCAGAGTCTACCAAAGCTGAGGAGCCAAAAGATTACATGAACCAACTCTCTCATGAAGTGCTTTGCCACATCTTTCGGTGAGCAGCCTGGCAGAAATCAATTTGGTGCTTGTTATTTTGGAGTTCTTTGTTTTTCCTCCAACTTTACCCGTTTGTGACACAGTAAACGGTGGATGTACCACGAGTGGACTGGTGGATAAAAAGGGAGGGCAAATGGTTTATTCAGTCTTGAAGATTAATTTATGTGAGTGTCATGAATGTTAGAATGAAGAAGATAGAAATAAGTGATTTAATTCTGTTATAAATACTGATTTTAGAGCAGAAATACGCTTTGGGTAGGGCACAGTTGAGGTGATTGTTTGGGAATTGTTGCATCTGCAGAAGGGATCTGGGATGAGGATGTGATCTCCCCTACTGCAAAGTCCTTCTCCCAGATGTTCACTCAGTCCTATTATCCAAAACTAATGCCTCACCAACAAATTCCTGGAAAACATTGGAAAAAATATTTGGAAATTGAGTTTGCAGTATATGCTAGAAAAAGAAAGTAACTTAACCAAACTTGTTGAGGCAAATAGCTTGGTCAGCAAGGTTAGGGCTGGTTTAAATTAACTTTAAGGAAGGAATTGTTCCCTGTCAGGGTGTGGAGGCCCTGGATCCCTGGAAATGCCCCAGGCCAGGCTGGATGGGGCTGGGAGCGGCCTGGGACAGTGAGAGGTGTCCCTGCCATGGCAGGGGATGGCACTGGATGGGCTTTAAGGTCCCTTCCAACCCAAACATTCTGTGATCCTATGATTTACTAGAGAACCAAGTCATCTGTACATTTAATATTTGTATGAATATTCCATCCTGAGTGTCAGAAACTGCTGAGTCACTCTGCTTTAGCAAAACCACGTTCACCGAGAGCGCGGCCTGACGATTCCGCGTGCATGGGCATCCTGCCGGGTTAGAAATGCCCCCCTTGCTGCAGTCAGGCCGTGGTTTGGGACAGCTGCAGCTGTGCTGAAGCAGGGGCTGGTTTTTCTCTCCCCAGGTACCTGCCCTTGCAGGACATCATGTGCATGGAGTGCCTGTCGAGGAAGCTGAAGGAGGCCGTGACGCTGTACCTGCGCGTGGTCAAGGTGGTGGATCTGTGTGCGGGGCGTTGGTGGGAGTACATGCCCACAGGTGAGCCCCCTGCTGCTCCCTGCCACTCACCTGTGCACAACAAACCTGCCTTTGCTTGCATCTTCCCTTCCTTTGCGTGGCTGCCTCGAGGAATGGCTTGCCAAGTTTCTGTCTGCTTGTAAATACAAATTTGGGGTGTTGCTGTATTAGGTCATAGGTTGGACTTGATGATCTCAAAGGTCTTTTCCAAGCCAGTTCATTCTGTGATTCTGTGACTGGGAGTGCTCTGTAGGCACCTGTCAATACAATCTGTGTTTGTCTGATTGTTGGAAGGGAGTTTATCCAGGGGTTATGCCATGAAGAGGCTGTTTGCATGCAGACAGCAAAAAATACAGTGGAGTGAAAGAGCAACTCATCTGCCAGCACTTAACAATGTAAGGATAAGTTTTGATGTCACACTTCGAGTCACCTGCAGATCAATAGATAAATTTGTCAATCTGGGTGAACCCTGTGAGTACCAGGATTTCTGTTGGGTTTAAATTGCACTGCTGGGATTTGGTGGGGAGCACAGCTAAAATGAGGGAATTCTGAAAATGAGAGGATTTGTAAATTGAGATTGACTGTGGCTGGTATTAAGCAAGTGTTTAGATCTAACCTAAAATAGGTGTAAATACAAGTAACTCACCCAGTTAAAATCCTTTTTATGTGCTTTCACTAGAATAAAATAAACTTTTGCTTTAAGAAACCTTCCTGTTTCTGTGAGAAATGTGAGCTGTGGTGAACAGTGAACTGAAATAAGGGAT
Source organism: Cyanistes caeruleus (assembly GCF_971803275.1). Lineage (NCBI taxonomy): Eukaryota > Metazoa > Chordata > Aves > Passeriformes > Paridae > Cyanistes > Cyanistes caeruleus. The sequence continues at coordinate 1,460,544 of NC_141715.1, forward strand.
CCAGCTGGGATTTTTTTGAGCCATGGTGTTGATAAATGAAATTCCAGGAGAAATAGACCCACAAAGCTTCATGTGAGGAAGGAGAGAGTGAACCCTGCAGCCATGCAGCTCCTCTGAAGGAAACCTGTAGCAAGCCTGCAAAATTCAAGGCAGAGGAATATTTAGGTTATGATTTGTAGACTGTAGAAGTAAAAGAAAAGCTATTGCTTCACCAAGTGCATCTTTCCAGCGTCACAGAACTGCCACATAAAGAGAGAAGTGTGTTTGGCTTTCCCTTCGCAGATGAGTGTCTGCTGCCACACCAATACCAAATGTGTTGTTGTTGTCTTAGGTTTCACTGATTCCAGCTTCCTAACGCTGCTGAGGAAGATGCCAGACATTGAACAACTTTATGGTCTTCATCCCAGGTATCTGGAAAGGCGCCGAGTCCGTGGCCACGAAGCTTTCAGCATTCCTGGAGTTTTAGAGGCTTTGCAGGCCTGTCCAAATTTGCTGGTGAGTGGCTGGGCTTGGGAGAGAACCTCCTTCAGCACTGTTAAAAATTGTGGCAGGGACTCGGTGCTTCCAGGGCTTTGGCTTAGGCCTGGCTGCACAGGGAGGAGTTAATTGCGACCCTGTTTACTAATGAGAACTATTTTTAGTTGCACCACTGGAAATCCCAGGTGCTCCTAAGCCCAGCGAGGAATTAAATCTCTGATCCCTCTGCTTTTAAAAAGACAAGTCGTGCTAGAAATGAAAAGTGAAATAATGTTGCATTCTGTAGTTTACATGGTTAAGAGGATGTTGTTGTTGAACTGGTGTTAGAGCATTTGCTTTGCTTCCTTTTATCCAGGGTGTTGAGACCTCTCATTTAGAGCTGGTGGAAGCTATTTGGACATACATGCCCCAAGTCCACATTTTAGGGAAGTTTCGTAATCGTAATGGTGCTTTTCCAATTCCTCCTGAGAACAAGCTGAAAATTCCTATAGGAGCTAAAATTCAGACTTTGCACTTAGTAGGTGAGTGTGGTTGTGCTGAAGTAGTTGGCTTCAACAAAGGTGGATGGATTTAAAGGCTTTGAAACTCTGCAGATTTGTAATTCTTTGGAGGAGAGGGAGTTTGGGCTGTGGCACCTTGGAGATCTTAGTTGGATATTTGATAGCAGGTGCAGAGGGCAAGTTCTAAAGAATTACTGACAAACCAAGGTGAAGAACTTGTGTTTCAAGTGCTCACAGCTTTTCTCACTTGCCACAAAGCACAGAAAAGCTTCCTTTTGAAAGCCAGGAATTTGTCATGCAGTGGATTGGTTTAAAGCTTGTTTAAAATGTTTGTTTGTTTTGTTTATGTATTATTAGGGGTGAATGTCCCTGAGATTCCTTGTATCCCAATGCTGAGGCACCTTTATTTGAAGTGGGTGAGACTCACCAAACCACAGCCTTTTAAAGATTTCCTTTGTATCAGCTTGCGTGCTTTTGTCATGAGGAACTGTGCTGGTAAGAGGGATTCTTCCTGTCTGAAGGGGATGGTAGAGCATGGAGGAAATCTGGTTCTGTTAAAGTCTTGGAATTCCACATTCTGAGAGCAGCCCTTGCTTGATTTGTGGTGTTGGACAGAAATCTCTCCCTGTCCTGTCCCTTACTTGGTGCTGTGTGGTTCTGTTGACTTCCTGCTCTAGAGGGATATGTGTGGGTGTGTTTTAGTTCTTCCATGGGATAATTCAGGGAGAAGTGAACAATCTGCTCTGTCTTTCTGGCCTTGTTGTGTGCAGGACCCACAAACTCTCTGAAGTACGTTCCCCTGGTGACAGGCCTGGCTTCTGCCAGGAATCTGGAGCACTTGGAACTGGTCCGTGTTCCATTTCTTGGAGGACTTATCCAGCACGTGGTAGAAGACAGCTGGAGATCAGGTGGGAAAATCCTAATCCCTCATATTTAAATAAAAACAAATAAATACATTAAAAATTTAGGAAATTCTGGATTTTTTTGTCTGTAGCATATTCATGTTTGAGTGTTTGGAACTATGGTTGTAGTGCTAAATATGCTCTGTATTGGGTATACTTTTGATATTCTAACTGCAGTTAGCTCTGAATGAGCTGCATTTGTTGATGAGCAGAACCAGGATTGGAGGAGTTGGGTGCAAATATTTGTTTTCTTGATTTGGTAAAAAAGGTGAAGACAGCACTAGTGAAAATGTGTAGGGCTGAAGGCTGTGATGTGAGGCTGAAGTGTAAGAAGGGTGTTCTTTATTTGCCAGGTGGTTTCAGGAATTTGCACACTATAGTTCTGGGAGCTTGCAAGAATGCACTTGAAGTGGATCTTGGCTACCTCATCATAACTGCTGCACGAAGGTACTTCCCTTCAGATCTCTCTTTGCTTCTCCTTTTTCAAAGTAAATGTCTGAGAAATGACATCCAAGGGACAGAGCCACAGCTGCAGGATCATGTCCAGGGAGGCTGCAGTTACTGGTGACCGACATGAGAATTCAATGAGATGAGCTTCTGCTTGGTTAAGCTCAGGAAACCATTTATTCACCACAGGAATAAATAAAACTCAGCTTAACTCCAGAGACAGAGAGCTCTGAACAGAAGCAGGGTGGTGGGTTTTGTGGGACAGAGCCAGGGTAGAGTTTAAGATCAGGGTCTAATAAGGACAGAGCAAGGGAGAAACCTCAGGAGCTCAAACCCAATCAAAACACCCTGGGCTGCCACCCCATGAGTGTCTGGGGTGGGACAATTCTTACAGGGCACATCCCTCGAGACAAGAGGGATGGAAGTTTGGAATTTATTCTTCTCCAGCTTCAAAGCCATGCCTCTCACTTTAACAATGCTTATCTGAAATTAAATCTTTGCCTCCCTGGGCAGAGGCACCTCACAAACACCATCAAAGTTTAAAGAATACACATATAAACCTTGCATAATTAGAGTGTTCTGTGATTAAAATAATTGCAAATACCCTCTGAGTCCTGTCAGATTCTCTATTTTATTAGAACAAGGCCCCTTCTTGAGTGTTTTCTGTGTTTTGGGCTGATTTTTGATAGGAGCAATTCTGAATTCCCTGCAGGTTGCACGAAGTGCGGATCCAGCCTTCCTTGACCAAAGATGGTGTTTTTTCTGCTTTGAAGATGGCTGAACTGGAATTCCCACAGTTTGAAACTCTTCACCTAGGCTACGTTGATGAGTTTTTACTACAGTGTATGACACTTTTTATATCCATAAAGAACCTAAGGATTACAGAGATTGCTGTGTTTTCAATCAAGTTCTCAGTGATTAATAAGAGCATTAATGTTGCATGTATTGAGGCTGCTGATCTCATTCATACAGCCAAATCTGGTTTTCCTCACTCCCTGAGACTGGGAAAGCTGAGCTTTATTAAAGGAATAATCTGATCAATAAGGAGTTAGAAAATCCTGCTATAAAAGGCAAATTTACTGCTGTGTCTGCTCCTCTCTTTCATAGGTAAAATGACGAGTACGGACTTGGTGAGGTACGGCTTGGCTGATGTGGTTGAAAATCCAGGAATTATTACAGATATTGGTATGAAAGCTGTAAATGAAGTTTTTTCTTTCATCAAGTATCTGGTCATTTACAACTGCCCACATCTACATAACCCAAATAATTGGATCACAGGTATTGCACACCTTTGAAATTTCAGAGCTATTATATGAATTTCTGTGCTAAACCAGAATTTCTCTGCTCTAGTACTGCTTGTTCTGTTGTTAGTAAGTACAGTAGATGATGCTTGCTTTGGGGCCATGGTGGTGCTGGGAGCAGGATGGAGATCCAGAGGATGCTGCTCTCAGATCTGAAAAAAGGGGGTAATAAACAAGGAATGAGGTGGGAATCCCTCAGGAAAGGCTTCTCTTGTGTTCCCAGACCACTCGAGGTGGACCCGCCTGGTTGACCTGACCCTGGTGAGATGCCACGCCATCAAGCTGGACTCTTTCAGTCAGTTCATCGAGTTACTGCCAAGCTTGGAGTTTATTTCTCTGGACCAGATGTTCAGAGAGCCTCCAAAGGTAAATCCCAGGGAATGGTTTGGCTTTTTCTCATTGCCAGGATTTTTACTTGTTTCCATTGCATTGGCAACCCGGTGTGCTCCAGCTGCTGTGCATTCTTCTCAAAGTTGTCATTAATTGAAGAGGTTGGTAATGAATTACTCTGGTTTGCACTTGCTTCTGCAAATGGGAGCAGAGGCAAGGAATGAATGTGTGGCCAGAAAATAAAACTCATTGATTCTATCAAAAGTAAACCAGTGATTCTCTCAAGATCTCTGCTCATACCTCACTGTGCTGCTGCTTTTTATATTTTTTTTTTTTTCCTCTTAGGCCTCTCTTTCCAATACTAAGAGGTTTTTATGATTTTTTGCTGGGTGAAATGGGGGTAGTGTTTCCCTTTTGAAGTGCTTTCAAATAGTAGTAATTGTATTTCTTCACGTTTTCCCCTGCCAGACTGTAACACAAATCCTTGTGTTACACAAGCTCGGTAAGCTGCTGGCAGGCAATGGGAAGTGTAAAACCTGCTTCCTTTGGTCATTGATGGTGCCTCGAGGCTGCTGTGTGCTGAGACGACTCTGATCTGCTGTTTGTATTTATGTCATGATCCCACAGCAAATTAATTGATTAACACAATTAATAGATTAAAATGAAGTGCTTTGAGGACTTCCCCTTTCATTAGGAGTTTAACAGTGTGAGTTCTGGGTTGCCAGCCTGCAAGGGGATGCAGATGGACCTTGCAGTCAGGGAATCTGAGGGGCAGTTTCCCTGTTAGTGTTGTGCTGTCCCAGACAATTCCAGCAGAGTGGTTTTCCTGTTGCCTTTAGGGAATGTTGGGATACCGAGTCCATGTTTTCAAATCTGAATTTCTGCTCTTTGTTTCCAGGGTTGTGCTCGTGTGGGCCTAAGTGCAGGCACAGGAATTGGGGTCTCCTCTGCCCTGGTGAGCAATCAGAACTCCAACAATGACAATGACAACAACAACAACCACCAGAACAACAACAACAACAACCCCAACATCCACCATAACAACCACCAGCACCCCAACGAGCAGAATGAGGAGAACGAGCTGCGCCAGGAGGGCCCTGCTGAGGAGCAGCAGATTGGGGCTGAGGGTAATCCTGGGAGAGATTTTGGGGGGGGATTTTATCTGCTCACCCACTCACATGGGCTCCTGGTGAAGATAGGAATATGTATTGGAAGTTTGTTGCTCTTTCAGCTCCTGGTGTGGAGCTTAAATCTTTGCTGAGTGAACTAAACCCCGAAAGTTAGACTGGGCTTTGGCTACAGAGAGGTAGAGCAAATCTCTGAGAGATTTTGTGCAGCCCAGAGGCTCACCAAGGGAATCAAGGCAGTTATTATTTATTTCTCGTGGGTGTTGGAGAGCTCTGTTCATTCTGGTTCCTGTTCCTGACCTCCTGTTCCCCCTTGCAGCCTTGAATGAGATGGAGGAGGTGGCACAGGAGGAAGGGGAGGCTGCTGGGCAGGGCCAGGACGAGCTGCCAGCTCCCAGCCAGGCTGTTGTTCCCATGGAGGTGGATGAGGAGCAAGCAGGTAACTGGGTTTGGGAAGAAATCACCTCTTGGTATCTCTCTGAGGGATTCATTTTCCACTGTGAAGTCTGGTTTTGGATGCTTTGCTTCAGCTGGGTTGTCTGATTTTGCATAATGATGTCAGCACAGCTTAGTGCTGTGATGGAATTTATTCTGTGTCACAGCCCAGAGCTTTCTTTGCATATGCAGGGAAATACCTTGAGCTTAAAGCCTGATTTTAGTGCTCAGTATAATAAAAGTCAGAAGGCCTGAATGAACTTGTCCTGTTGCTCTGTTGGTGTTTGTGGCCTTAGTTCTTCCATTGCAGCACTTGGGTTGTTTTTGCTTTCTCTCAAGCCAGCACAACTTGTTCCAGTGTTAATTTAATTTGTATTAGCGACACAAGGCAGTAATTTTTTGCCACTTTTTGCAAATATATAATGTATATAATTTTGTGCTGAATATCTCAACAACATGAAGTAACACTGCATTGTGACACTCTTCCCCTTCCAAACCAGAATGTTTTAATGCTAAAATGCAGCATTTTGCTCTTCTCCCATTTAGATTGCAGTGAGGGACCCACAGAATGGGCGGTTAAATTAACTCAAATTAATTCCTTACCAGTTTTTCAAGCAGTCCTTACCAGTTTTTCAAGCCCTTCAATCCATGCTTGGTTGATGCATGAAATGTTGATTTTCTCCTTCTCAGGACCAAGTGGAATTCAACCTGTTGTAAAAGCGACTCCTATTACCATCCATGATTCGGACAGTGAGGATGAGGAGGAAAACATGGGCACTTCCAGAGCCTGCATCTCCAACAGCATTGCACAGAGTTACTCAGATGGGGAAGAGAAGAGCAGGGATCCAGTGGAAACCAGAGAGCCTTCAGGTGTGTGACATTCCTCCTTAAGCTTCAGTTTTTCCCTGTGGTTCAGGTTCATTTCTAGCTTAGTTTGGAATGTAGAATGAAGGTACAAGGATGTATTTTGAGCTCCAGTCACAGATCTCATGCAGAAACACAAATAGTGGTGCTGCACTGATCAGGAACCTGCAGCTCCTCTTCAGGATTCCCAAGGGGACAGAATTTATCAAGCCTGTGAGCCCACAGTGTGGATGTCAGCTCTGGTTTCAGGGAGGAAAGAATCTGTTTGGAGAGAATTTGCATCAACTTTTGTACTTGCCAGTATTTGGGGTTTGGGGCTTGGGTAGTGTAATGAGCTGAGAGGATTAAGACAGATATTCAGGAGGAATTCCTGCATGGAAAGGGAGCTCAGGCCTTGGCAGGGGAGGTTTGGATCCCCATCCCTGGAGGTGTCCAGGAAAGGGCTGGAGGTGGCACTTGGTGCTCTGGGCTGGGGACAGGGTGGGGATGGGACACAGCTGGGGCTGGATGGGCTGGGAGGGCTTTTCCCACCTCAGGGATCCTGGGATTAAGTTCTGTTATGATTTGTGTGGGTTTTTATTCACTGTGAGCTGAGACTGCTGCTACTGCTGGCAGCACTGGCCAGACCCAGGAGGGGGAGCTGAGGGCTGCTGCTGAAAGGTGAACTTCAGTCCTGTCTCTGTTCCTGTTTGAATCCTCATATTTAAGAAAACAGAAGCCTCTCTAGATTAGATACTAGAGAAAAAAATGCCCCCTGGCACAGGTGCCCAGAGCAGCTGGGGCTGCCCCTGGATCCCTGGCAGTGCCCCAGGCCAGGCTGGATGGGGCTGGAGCAGCCTGGGCCAGTGGAAGGTGCCCCTGCCATGGCAGGGGTGGCACTGGATGAGGTGTAAGGTCCTTCCAACCCAAACTATTCCATATTCCTTGATTCTCTTATCAGTGTGTCTTTGATATTGTTGTGCCTGTGTGAGCAGGGACAATTTGGTGTTTTTGTGAGGCAACCTTCCAGCACATCACTCCAAAAAATAGCTGCAAGATGTTAGAAAGATGCAGCAACAGCTACAACTACTAATAATTCCCATTCCTGGGGAGATTGTCCTTGTCCTCTGGGCTGCCCTGTGTAACACTCAGGTTTATTTGAGGTTCCTCACTGTTGTCCCTCCCTTGGCTCCCGCAGTGAGCGGCAAAGGCAAGACTCCCCTGCGGAAGAGATGCAGCACCAGCCATGGGAGCCAGGCCAAGCAGTTCCCCGTGGAGGAGAGCAGCTGTGAGAAGGGCTGCCAGGTGACCAGTGAGCAGATCAAAGCTGACATGAAAGCAGCCAGTGACATGCCTGAGAGGAGCAAGAGCAAGGATTCCTACGGCAGCACCGCCCCGGCATCCACGGCAACACCCAGCTCCTGCAGTGCTGCTTCTCCCAGTGCTGACTGTGCCCAGGCAGCCCAGAGCCACTCTGCTGACAGCAGCCCAGCAGCTGGGGAGGAGTCCAGGCAGTGTGGCTGCTCTCCTTGCAGGAGGGATGGATCCAGCGAGAGGGAGCCCGAGGAGAGCTCCGTTTGTTCCCGGTGCTCCTCCAAGGCCGCGCAGCACAGGACGAGCGGGGGGTGTGATGGGGAGAGCCCCTCCACGAGTGGAGCCTGCAGGGACGGGCCAGACTTTGCACTTAGGACACTGCCAGACTGTGGGGCTGCAGGAGAGCCTGGGGATGACAGGACTAGTGGGAGTGCCTGTGGGGCTGGCAGCCAGGAGCAGAGCACGCAGCCCCCGGGCTGGGAGCTGGACTGCAAGGAGGAGTATCCACGGAGACCCCTGACCAGGGCCAGGAGCAGACTGTCCCACGTGCCTCTGGTGTCAGAGCCAGGTAGGATTTACACACAGAGTAAAGCCTGAGTACGTGCAGTGCTGCCACCAGACAGCTCTGAGCAGCTGCTGCTCCCCCAGGGAGCTCTGATGTGCAGGGATTTAAACCTGAGTGATGTGTAAGGGTCAGATGGAACAGAGGTGTGCATCACCAGGTAAAATCAGGCTTTTCTAAAAGCACCACTGACTTTTTCCTCCCTGCAGCTCTTTCTGTTTGTGTTCTCTGTACATCCTAACCAGTATTTGCTTTACTCCTTTGAAAAGCAAATTCTATTTTTTGGTAGCTCTGCCTGCCTGTGAAGGCTGTGATTCATTGAAACAGAAGTTGTCTCTCCATTGAAATCCTCCCTGCAAAGGCAGCAGCTACATTTAGATCTGAACAAGAAGGCAAAGGTTACAACTGGTGCTTTATCAACCAATAAAGTCATAATTACAGTTGAGCCAGGCTTTTGGACCTGACCTGGGTTCTCCTTCCAAGTGTTTAAGGCAGAGTGATCAAACTTACTGAAAATTGTCTTTTTATTAAACATCTTCATGCTTTACATTATTGTTTTGTTCATCTGACATAAAATAAACTCCCTGAAGGGCTGGAATGAAGGGAGAAAACAACACATGTGAGAGGGGAACTCGCTGTTTCTTTCCAATATACTTGGTTTCCAAAATAATCATCCTGGTCTGGTACAACCTCATATATCCAGGATTCTTTGCTGGGAATATCTGGCAGGTAAAATGAAACTGAAAGATGAAATGTGCTGCTTATACAACTGAGTGTTGGAGGTAGGGAAGATTGAGGGCAAATTCCTGCCTCTGTTAACATGGAATGATTCAAACACTTCATATCCTGGTGTTTATCCAGATTATTTAATGCTCCCAAGTTAACAAAACCTAAATCTCCTCAGATGTTCTGCAGGTAGATGAAGTTCACTTTTCAAGGTCTTGCTATTAAATTTAAAATGTCTGGTTTCTACCTGAGGACCAGTAATTAATTGGAGATCTTTGTGCACATGCCATGTGTTTTAATAAAGAAAGTTTAGTTTTAGAGAAATAATTTCTCTTTTCTATCTGTTAATGACAGAAAATTAATTCTAGGGCATTTTTTTCCTCTTCCTGTTGGAAATAATGCTTGTGATGATTTCTTTTCAAAGACTCATCTCTTAAATCAAGCAGGAATTTGAGGTCCCTGGTGGAGCTTGGGAACATTAAAGGATTTTATACCTGGGCATCTTTGCAATATTAGGAAAAACTTAGTGACAGTTACAAAGAACAGATTTTCCACAAGTTTGAGAAAATTTCTACTATTTAAACATTAAAGCTATTTTGGGTCTTGTATTTGTCAAGGATGTTCTGTTTCCTGCAGAGATTCAAGTGTAACCTAACCATGAATTTTTTCTTTCCCTGGCTCCACATCTTTCTGTGGTGTAGGTTCAGCATTCCTGGGTTTTCACCTATAAAGTTATTTATTGGGAATATTTCTGAGCACAAAGCTGACAGTGGTGTTTGAGCAAGGAGAGCTTTGCTTTGGAGCCAGGCAGGTGTTTGGATTTACCTGTGTGGGAAGAGTTGTCATGGGCTGTTCTCAGCTGTCCTAACACAAAGCAGAGGAAAGATTTTTCCATCTTTTTGTTTCCAGAAGTAGCAAAGCCAAAGCCAAGGCAAACCACCAAGAGGAAAAGGACAGCTGACAAATCCACCAGTACCAGTGACCCCGTGATTGAGGATGATCATGTTCAGGTAAGGTCTGTTCCTTCACTCCCTGCAGCTTTATCACCTGTTGGGAACTGAAGCTGTATTATATTTATTGATATCCTCCTGTATCTTGTAAAATTTAATTTATTTGTTCTTTTCATTTTTACCCTTTCATACATTTTTTTAATTTTTTTTTTTTTTTCCCCCCAGGTACTGACTTTGAAATCCAAAAATCTCGTAGGAATCACATTGACCAACTGTGGAATAACAGATTTGGTGCTGAAAGACTGCCCCAAAATGATGTTCATCCATGGTATGTGCTTCATGCCACAGCTGCCTCCTCCCTCTGGCATTGCTGGAAGTTCCTGAAAGAATTCAAGTCAGGCCACTGCTCATTTTGTATTCATCAGCTGCATTGCTGTTGAATTAGAACTCCAAATATTGCTGCTTCCCACTTTGAATGGTTCTTATAACAGCTTTAATAAAGATTAATATCTGAAAATCAACAGCTGAAATGATTTGACAATTAGGGAGATGAGATGTTTATTGAAGAGTGGTAATAGAGTAATTAGGAGTTGATGAAATGAGTTTGAGTACCTTGTTTTTCTCTCATTTCTTCATTCTCCCATAGGTTTCTTAGCTGACAGGATGATACTTTTGCTCCTTGACATGATAAAAATCTGTTTGCAGTGCTGGCACTTAGGTTGCATTAGTTTCACATGCCAGGGTGTGACTGCTCCTGGATTGGGTCATTTTTTGTTTTCTGCACCATCTAAATGAAGACTTTTTCTTTTGATATCAGATCTGTCTGCCTAGCAGAAAAAATGGAATTATTTCTTTATTCCAGAATACTTAGAACACACATTGATTTTGAAGGAAATTTGGATTACATGAGCAGGATTTTATTTTCCATTATGTGGCTCCCCAATCCTCCGTGTTTGAGCTGATTCTGGAAGTTGTGGCAGTCCACAGACCATTCCAGTGAAAGGAAACAGAGGGAGAAAAAGGTTATTAAATGAAATTTGACATGGCCTTTTAAAAGGCAACTTCTAACAAGGTCACAGCTGAAAAGTCTGATGATAATATGGAAAAAATGAAGAGCTGAGCTCTATCTGATGCACTTATGTAATCTTTTGGTACTTATATTGCTTGTTTGCCTTCTTTTGAACCTGCCAGCCTTGAAATTCTCTGACAGGAGGCTCCTGAGATCTTTTATTTCCTTTTAATACCTGGATTTGCTCTTTTCCAGCTACAAGGTGCCGTGTGTTGAAGCACCTGAAGGTGGAGAACGCCCCCGTTGTGAATCGCTTTGACTACGCCCAGTGCAAGAAGCTGAACATGGATCAGGTCCTGGACCAGATCCTCAGGATGCCCCCAGAGAGGAACAGGATCATTTACCTTCGTCCCATGCAGCAGGTACAGAACCAGCCTGGATTCTCTGGGAACACACCTGGAGCTCTGCCTGGGGGGTTTGCAGTTGAGGCAGGAAATGTTACAGCAGCACAACTCTGAAATTTGGTCATTTAGAGCTCAGCAAGGCTTTTATTGCAGAATCTGCTACTTGGATCTGAAGATACTCTGATAGATGAAATATTACAATTCACTATCTCCAGATTCATTGCATTAGAGGATATTGTAAACTAGAATGCATTGAATTAATTCCAAACTGAATAACTCAGACTGCAAGAACCTGGGTGCTCCTGTAGCTGTGTGTGAGCAGAGGGATCTGAAATCCTGAACCCACGTCCTGAGAGGCTGAGGAGCAGCAGAGTTTGGGATACTGGAGGCTCCTGATGCTGAAGGAGGACACTGGTGGGACTGGGAGCCACCCTCTCCTCCCAGGCTGTGTAGGAGCTGGAAGCAGGGACATTTAGGGAGTGGTTTAAATCATCTGACAAAGACTTATGAGGGCTTCGTTTAAGATCTGGAAGGTTGGGAATGTTTGATTTTATTCCTCTGTGGTGCTGCTCCTCTCATGCTTTCCTGTCTTGGTTTCCCAACAAGGGAAGGTTGATTGTACATAAAATCCATAAAATTAGCTTTGCTTTGAAACCACATCTTTTAAAGGTGGTAAAAATACTAGATGGGAATAAAACCCCAAATCACTGATCCCTTCCTCATAACAAAAATTCTGGGGAATGAATGTAGTTTTAGACCATTCTGTAATTTTATGGAGTTAATTTCCACATTGGAGTAGTTGGGAAAGACATCAGAAATCAGACATTACCCATCCAGTTCCAGCACTCAAGAAGATAAATTGGAAAAGCTGCACTGGAGAAATTTCACTCCTCTCAGTCCTGCATTTATTTGTGTTGTTAAAATCCTCTCTCACCGCTGCGTTTTCCGGGGATTCGCTCGATATCTGTTTGCTCTTGACTCTGTAACCCCTTCCCAGTGTTTGTGGTGCTCACAAGTCTTTGTCCCCAGGTGGACACGCTGACTCTGGAGCAGAAGATCTTCAGTGGCCCCTACCCCTACCACATCTGCATCATCCACGAGTTCAGCAACCCCCCCAACGTGCGGAACAAGGTGCGGGTGCGCAGCTGGATGGACACCATAGCCAACATCAACCAGTGAGTACTCAGCACAGCCCTGGCCATCCCCTCCAGGGACTCTGCCAAGTGTCCTGGAGCAGCTGCAGCTCCAGATTGCTCTATTCTGTCACCCAGATTAAATTAAAACCAAAAAAAATCAGTTTGGTTACTACTGAAGGCTGAATTCTGCAGTGTAAATTCAGTGTCATTAAAATCAGTTTTAGTATGAAACAGGCTGTAAACCCATATGGAAACTCCTATAAATTCTCCAGCAATAACCATCACATTCATCCAGCAATAATGCAGTTGTACATTGTTGGGATAGTTGGGAACTGTCTTCAAAGCTGAAAACAAGTTATTTTTAAAAGAGTGATTTGCTTCAAGAAATAGTGTTGGTTTCTGTGGAAGGTGATGTTCGATCAGTACCAGCTCCTGAAAATTCCCAGCAGCAGGGAATTGTGTCCAATGGATCTCATCCAGCAGTTCTGAACCTGTCCCTGTTGGCTGTCCAAAGTGAAGGGGTGGATGCTGAGCTGGTGTGAGGGTCTTGGGGCAGTTTTTCCATGGATTCAGGCTCATTTAAGGGGAGGTCGTGCATTAGGATTTCTGATTTGGTTTTTCTCCCTCCCACCTCCCCATTTCCTGGCTGTAACCTCTCCCTCCTTCTCCCCAGAGAGCTGATTAAATACGAGTTCTTCCCTGAGGCCACCAGGACTGAAGAGGACCTGAAGAAGTACCCCAAGTACCCCTGGGGCAGAGACATTTACACCCTGGAAGGTGAGAGTTGGTGGGGAGCTGAGGGCTCCTGCTCAGCCTCTTGCTAAGAGAAGCAGCTCTGCATCATCACCAGAGAAGTGGAGAATGTTCCTTGTGAGGAAAGTGGGGGGCTCAGCTCAGTGGGGGAATCAAGTGAGGAGATGCTGTGTGCTGATCTGCAGGGTGCTGGTGCTGCAGGGGTGGTGTTTTCCTCTCTGTCCCTCTCCCAGGCATTGTGGATGGTGCTCCTTATTCCATGATCACTGACTTCCCCTGGCTGAGGTCCCTGAGGACAGCAGAGCCCAACAGCTACGCCAGATACGACTTCGAGGATGATGAGAGGAGTGAGTAACCTGCTTGGCTTCTTCACAGAACTTGCATCCCTTTCTTTTTTCAGTTTTCCACTCCTTGGGCTGGTTTTGGTAGATCTGTTGTTAAGGTAGGCTGGAGAGAAGTCAAAAAACTCACAGGAATTTGATATAAAAGTTAAAAACTGAACTTGTAAACTCTGGAACAGAGATGATGTGGGTTAGAATTTCTTGTAGATGTGTCTCTTTCTATTTAGGAACTTGTCTGCTAAGATATGATGGTAGGCAGTGCCTGGGGCTCAATTAAAAACCTTGCTTGGTAGCAGAGAAAAATGTGTTCTCCCATTACTTAATTAGGAACATCCTGGAATCTTCGTTAGAGGTATTTTTAATTGATCCTGATCTGGATATTCTTATCCAGCTCCAGTTTAGGAATCTCAAGAGGATGAGGAAGAGATTTTTTTTATGTTTTTATTTTTTTTTCTATGCCTTTCTCTGGTTTTATTTTTAAATTTCTTTTTAAAACTTTATTTTGGAATGATGTAATTTAATTTTATTTTGGCTTGACTTGATGCTTGTAGTTCAATATGAAGGTTTAGGAGTCAGGATGTTAAAAGAGTCATGGTGTTAAAGCCATCAAAATTAAGGAGAATGCTGCTGCTTTATCTTTAATTGCTGCTGCTTATAAAGCATTCAAGTGATGGATAACCTGGAATTATGTCAGGGAGAGGGTTTCTGATGCTCTGGGATTCATTTCACTCCCAGACATTTGGGCATGAGCACTGGGAGAGCTCTGAGGAAGGCAGGAGAGAACATTCCTTAAAGGTGGAATTTAAGGAATCAAGGGTGGCTTTTTCCCTTTGCCTCTTTTGCCAAGTCTGAATGCAAAACCAGCCTGGCTGGGGAATATTTTTGAGAGAAACATCCCCTTTTCCTTGCTGTCTTTCCCCAGCCACCATCTACGCCCCGAGGAGGAAGGGGCAGCTCTCAGCTGACATCTGCATGGAGACCATCGGCGAGGAGATCTCGGAGCTGCGCCAGGTCAGGAAAGGGGTGTTCCAGAGGGTCGTGGCCATCTTCATCCACTACTGTGATGTCAATGGGGAGCCCGTGGAGGATGACTACATCTGAGGGGTGCCCCCCAACCTGCCCTCCCTCCCCCTGGCACTGCTGGCCAAGAAAAAGCAGGATTTATTTTTTTTTTTTTTTTTTTTTTTTCCAAATGCAAAGCATTTCCCACCAAGGCACCCTCGGCTCTCCCTGTGTGGCCAGGAGGATGTAGTTAAATGTAAAATGGAAAGTACAAATTGTATACTAAGAGTTGTACATAGAGGAAACAAAAAACAAAAACAAGACTTCCTAATACTGAGACTTTATTTCATATGTTTATACAATTTAATTTAAGATCCATTTTAATGAAGGCCAATAATTGGGAATGGGGAAGAAGATTTGAACTTTTCAGCCCATACAATTCATAGCAGTATTTTCTTTTCTCCTTCTAAACAACAATTCCATTTGCTGTGTTCAAAAAGAGTCATCAGAGTCTCTTTTAATCTGTGCCTTTTTCTTGAGCATTTAAGAGTCCAGTCTGAGTAAACCTGTTGAGCACAATCTTGGTGTCTTGTGTGCATTTCTGGAAGGGTCAGAATATTCTCCAGCTGTTGCAAAGAAGGCCAGAAGCAGAAAAAAAAAAAAAATAAAGTAGAGAATTTGGTGATCTGTGGTAGTTTCTAGAGGTATTCAACCCATTTTTGGGGGCAAAGGAAGCCCCCATGTTTAGCACCTTGGAAACAGAATGTTCTCAAGCATTTTGTACTGTTAGATTTCATTTTCGTGGTGTATTTGACTCTGTACTATGGAAATCAAGTTGCTGATTGTTGGTTCCACCCTCTTGAACACAAACCTGCCCGTTCTAGCTGGCTGGAAGCTGAGAGCTTTCCCTTCAGGCAGGCAGAAAAGGGGATGTGGAGCTGCCTGGTGGCTGTGGCAGCGCAGGCTCCGTGTTGGGACACAGCCAGGGCGCTCTGGGGCTGGCTTGTGCTCACTCCTGGCTGCACATCTTCCACAAGGTCAGTAAAAACTGCTGCTATTTGCCCCAAAACGTGTGTGTGTTGTGTATTGAAAGGTGCTCCCGGTGCCCACAGGGTTTGGTGGGGATTTGCTGCCAGTGCAGGTGTAAAATTCACATTTTGGTGTTGCCCTCACAGGGTGCCCGGGGCTGGCAAAGGCCAATTCCCAGCTCTGGCCTGGTCTCTCATCCGTGCTTGTTTAAAATTGGTGTTACCAGCCTAGAAAATGACACTTCCTGAGGTAAAAGCTGTACAGTTTAGACCATTTTATCCAATTTTGTTCATCATCCTGATGGTGATTCTCTGAATTTGGGGTAAATGTGGTTAATGGGCATTTCCATCATGTTTAGCTCTGTAAAACTGAGGTAAAGCTGCTCCACACAGCAAAGCCAGTGTTGGTTTTCTCTGCCTCTCTGTGGGAATTCTTGGGTTAATGTGAAAGTAGGAATCCATGGGATAGGAGGAAGAGAATGGTGCCTAAAGGGAGCATTTCCTCAGCCTTGCTCTGTGCTGACTGGAGGTGGAGCACTAAACACCAGAGAATGTGAATGTTACTAAATTTGCTTTAATGCAGGATCACAGTCAATGGTTTATTATAACTCTTGTATTTAATTAACCGTAGATAATGTATTCAATGATATTCAGCCAAAACAATTGTGACCCTTTCTAGAAGTGTTTCAAGTCCTCTGAATCATTGATTCTGTCAGATTTACCGTTTTAGTCCAGAAAATGTTACTGAGTTTCTGGAGTATTGCACCACTTCTCCAGCTGGTATCTCCTCACTCCAGCCTTTTGCAGAAGTATTTACACAAATAAAGTGTTTGTTTATATTCAGTATCTCTGGAATGAATTGATCCTTGCAGTAATTTTCACCTCTGAAATGTGACACCCCTTTTACACCAGTGCCTGGATCCCCTGTGTCCATCTCCTGAGGGCTGGGGGAGGATCTGCCAGGGATTTGATCTTTTGGGTCTCAGCTTCCTCCTCTCTCTCCATTTCGTGGCTGTTTCAGGCACTTTTATTCACTCACCATGGCAAGGGAGGGTTTCCCAGATGTTTCTGTGGCAGGTTTCTGTTCCCTCTGTGCCTGGAGCGTGGCAGGAGGAGCAGCTGCTGTCCCTGCAGGCGAGGGGACAGTGATCCTGCTCTTCCTGCAGCACAGGGAATTCCAGCTGCACCTCTCAGCTCTGGGGGGACAAGCTGGGATCCATTCACACCCCCTGAAAACGGGGATATTCACATCTGGGTACCAGGGGAAGCTTGGCTGGAGTTCAAAGCCTGGCAAACATTTAACCTGCAAAGTAAGGAAATGATGAAGGAAGCTGTGATTGCATCACCTCTGTGCCCTGCTTCCCTCCTAGATGTGGCTTTGGGGAAAACATCAAACAGGAATTTCTTCCCTGGGTCAGCTCTGACTCAGCAACACCGGGTAAGCAAAATCTTGGTTGGATTTCTGTCCCTCTGTGCAGGTGCAGTCACTGAGGAGAAATGAGCACTTCCAGGTCCAGGTCAGCTGCAAAAGGCAGGTGGGGATGCCACTGATGGATTGGGAATGAGTCTGAGATGACTTTGACACTGCTTTTCCCACAGCTCCTGGAGGAGGATGCAGAGATCCCAGCTGGGAGAGGCTCAGGTGCCTGGGAAAGGTCATCTAAATAGTAGAGAAGGTGATGAGAGAAAGGCCAGGGTGAGTGTGGGCACAGCAGAGGGGGCTCGGCCTCGTGTTGGCTTTTCCCTCCCATCTGGGAAGGCAAAATCGCTGCTTGGCTTGCAAAAAGGAAAGGATTTTGGAAGTGTTTCTGTTTGAGGAGAAGCTGTAAGGAGTTGATGGTGACAGGGTTCAGGGATGGCTCAGGATGTGGAGAAAAAAGGGGATCCTAAGCTGGGGAAGGGTTCCCAGCTGCCAGGTTCGGGATGGAAATGCTCTCCTTGGCTTCAGCATTGCCAGAGCTGGGTGGGAATGCCTCAGGCTGCCTGTGTGGGCTGCCTGCTCCCAAACCAACACTTGGCTGGAGCTGCTCCCTGCTTTTCATCTGTGCTGGGAATGAGATGGACACGATCTGGGCCCCATTGGTTGGTTCTGTGCACCTTATTAAGTCAGGCTGACACAAATAAGTGCCTTAAATACCTTCTGATTCCCCCTCTTGCTGAGCAGAGCCGGTTGGGAGTGAATTCCACCCTGAAAGCCACGACCTTGGGCTGAGATGAGCTTTAGGCTGAAGATCCCTGTTAGTAATCCCTGAATTGCGAGTTTTGGAAATGCAGAAATTGCATTTATGTAGCTGATACAGTACTGCTGATGGTTCCCAGAGCTCTGGATCCCAGCAGGGGACAGGAGGAGCAGGTGAGGTAAAATCAAAGCCATTTGGAGTCAGAGACAAGGTGAGCATCGTTCACCCCTCAGCTCTGCCTCGTGTGCAGGTTTTCAGTGACACATTCCCAGTGTCCTTTGGTGGAACAGACACCCCTGGAGGAGCAGAGCTGGCCAAAGAAATGTCTCTGGAGCAAGGGATTCACGCTGCCCAACATCCCAGTGACCCTTGGCTGTCATTTCTCACATGAATCCGTTTGGATGGCTCTGATCCCACCAGCAGCTCCACAGGGACCTGGGAATCCTCCAGGGAAGGGGCCAGGACAAGGTGGGGGCTCCTGGACTGCAAATAAATCCTGAATGGGAACGAATGAAGCTGAAGAGGGCAGAATTCCTGTGGGCAGGAGGACAGTCAGGAGCAGGGCAGGGCCTGTCCCCTGTGCTGGCTCTGCTGGGGGACCTCGAGGGGCCCAGTTCTGTGTCCTCAGTGAGGAGGGACCTGCAGGGGCTGGAGCCAGGGAACGGAGCTGGGAAGGGGCTGGAGCAGCTGAGGGAGCTGGGAAGGGGCTCAGCCTGGAGAAAAGGAGCTCAGGGGGGCTCTGCACAACTCCCTGGGCAGTTCCAGTGCCTGAGCTCCCTTTCCATGGGGAAATTCCTGCTGCTGTCCACCCTGAGCCTCCCCTGGCCCAGCCTGAGGCTGTTCCCTCTCCTCCTGTCCCTGTTCCTGGGAGCAGATCCCAAATCCCACCTGGCTGTCCCCTCCTGGCAGTGTTCCAGCTCCTGGAGCTCCCGTGGGGAGGTGGAACCTGCTCCCAGACTGGGGTTTGAGTGCAAACAGCACCAGAAACGAGCCCAAGCTGGAGTTCACTGCCATGTCCGGAGAGTTTTTATTTTTAGGAGCAGCCACTGCACCACACATCACTGAGCACAGGCCAGGGCTGGCACCACCAGCCAAGATGGGCAAAAGCTGAACTGGGAAATCCAGATGGGACCTTCCCATCTTTTCCAGGGAAATTCTGCTGCTGTTGATGGCCCAGTGGCAGTGCTGGGCTGGCAGGAGCTGTGCTGGGATTATTGTTGGATTAACAGGAGCTGCCAGGTTTGCTGAGCCAGGGAGGGATGAGAGGTGACACAGGACACGGACATTTCGTGTTTGGAATTTCATCCAGATGGAAGAGGAGCCTTTTCCCAGTGAGAGCTGTTGACCATTTTGGCTGGTGAGCCACTGCTCCCACTGACAGAACCTTGGGAATGTTGTCCCTGGGGAGTTTATTTTAAATTCAAGAAACTGGGAGTTTATTTTAAATTCAAGAGAATTTTTCCTAATGCACATAAAAGTAAAGGAGAAAACAATGCCTGAAGGACAAAGCAGAACCAAAGAACCTTTCCCTGTGGCTTCCCCGTGCTGCTGGTTCCATCTCACTCCAGGAAATTTCACACCAAGATTTTGTTGCCCTTCAATGGGGACAGAGAAAAGTTTTTTTTAGGATTTCTTTAAGAAATTTGACACTTGAGGTGGAGCTGAGCCAAGCTGTTCTGCAGCCTCGTGTGCCCAGGCCCCAACAAAACCCCTGTGGGCACTTCCACAGAGCAGGAGGATCAACAGCACTCAAGCAGCCCTGGATGGATTTTTTTCCAAACTTTCAAGAATGGATTTTTTTTCACTCACTGTTCTGGTATCAAGAGTGAAGTTAAATGATTTATTTTTTGGAAATAAAAGCCTCTATAAAACAGGACATTGCCAACCAGGTCCCAGTGATGAACCAGGAGCACCTTCCACCACAAACACCAATAATTTGTGTCTCTCCAGCAGGCAGCAATTTTCTACCTCAGCCTTCCAACCGAGGCTGTTTCTGCCCAGTGTCCTTCTGAATCCTAAAGGAAAAGGATGTGAAGCTTTAGCAGTGACTTTGCTGTGGAAGAAATATTTAAAGAAGTCAGACACCATGGCCAGGAATCCACTTGTTCTTCTCATGCACAAAATTTCTCCAACTGAGCAATATTTTTGTTTGTTCCGAGCAGGATTTGTCTGTTTACAGTAAATACCTGTCACATAGCAACAGAAATATTACTAAATAATAATACATAGAATGTTAAGCTCCTTGGGCTAGAAGCTTTTAATGAAAAAAAACACATGTTCCTGATAAAAAATAATAAATAATGTCAGCTTTTCTTTGTACATTAAAAATATCTGTACATGGTTACACGATATGACAAAGTACAATTTTATTTCCTAGGCTCAGGGTGGCATCTCTGGGGTAGATCTTCACCTAAAAAGGGTCGAGGCTCGTGGTCTTGATCCTGCATGAAAATCCTTTTCCCAAATTTGGGGAGTTTAGAGCCTTGCCCACCCTTTCCATGCAAAGGGAGAAGCAGCTCACGAGGAACGTGGCAACATCGACATGCAGAGAGCAGCTGAGGACTGAGATCTTTGCAAATGGTGAGACTGGAAAAGTCTGGAAAACTTCTTGCCTCAACTGGAAGAGACCAGCAACAAATAGAAAAATAAAGGTGGCAAAGGTAAGTAGAAGTCTCTCTTCCAAATGTAGCTAGAAAAGGGTTTAGATGGTTTGTTTTCCAAGATGGCACTTAGTGATCCATTACAGAGTGGCTCTGGCTCCTGGCCAAGCTTCCTGCAGCCTCAGGATGCCCCAGGTTTGCTCAGGGGAGGGATGGGGACAGCTCTGGGCTCCAGGGGACATCCCATCCTGGTGGGATCCCATCCCCAGGGAATGGCAGAGCACGGCCGTGGCTGGTCCCACTCCCTGCACATCCCTGGAATCCTCCTCGGCCAGGAAACACAGCCACAGCATTTCCAGAGCTCAGCAGGGTGGGTGAAGCAGCAGCTGGAACCAAACCACCCCCAGGGGCTGGAACCAAAGGGCAGCAGACATTTCCTCTTGTTCTCCTGGAGAAAACGTGGCACTGCTCCACTGACAGGGTCCGGTGTCCAGGCAGGAGCCAGCGGGGATGGGGCAGCTCAGTCCCACCCTGCTGGGCTTCAGCCACAGCTTGAGACCCCAGGACAGGGCTGAGCAGAGGGCAGCTGGAAAGGGGCAGCAGGAGTCCCTGCACAGGGTGGTTTGGAGCTGCTTTGTGTCCTGCCTTTGCCAGGAATCCCTCCCTGCTGGAGCAGGGCTCTGGCACAGCCGTGCTCCAGCTGCTCCTGCAGGGACAGGGACAGCAGGTCTGAGCCTCCCCGTGCTCCCAGCCAGCTCCCACGGCTGGACATTCCTGGGAATTCGCTGCAGGAGGCACCAAGACAATGCAGATGGATGGATTTTCAAGTCCTTCTGTCTGTGAATCCTTGGGATAGCCTAAAAGGTCTCTGCTCTTCCTCTTCTGGGCCCAGGACTAGAAACAGGACTCTTGGGACTCGGGGTCGGTGTGGATGGGAAGCTTCTCGTGTTCCTGGTGGTGCCCATTGTGTAACACCTTGTACCTGGGAGAGGAACACAAACCTTCATCAGCACCAGCTCAAACGCCAAACCTATGGAAAATGAGATCCTGCAAACCCCAAAGTACATCTAAGAGAGTGACTCTTCCAGATACCCAGATCCCCCATTAAGAAGTGTGAATCCCTGCTTTGCTGTGTGACAGGAACTGAAATCTTCAGTTTGGAGCAGTCAAAGCAACCCCTGAGAAAGGAGAACCCGTTGGGTTCCAGGAGTCTGAGGTGAGCTGCTCTGCCTGGGCTGCTGATGCTCCTGCAGGAATTTCCCAGGCTGGCTCCCAGCATGGCCAGGACACTGAACATGCAGACATTGCCCTCAAACATCCCTTGGAGAACTCCAGCACTTGAAATAAAGAGCAGGAATTTAAAAACGTGCCCTGGTGAGTGACAGATGGATGTCAGAGACAAGGAGAGACGTTTTGCACCTGGCACCGAACAGACTCCAACGAGACGGCCACGAGGGGATGACGGAGCTGGAATTGGGTGGAGAGAGTCAGACAGGGACACCGTGGGACACAATCCACCCGGGAGACCTCGGGGATGCTCCAGCCCGGGACACACAGGGCAGCAGCTCAGGACGATGGACAGGGAACATCCAAGGATCCAAACCTTCCTCCGTGTCTGCGGCCGGCCCAGAGTGGAGCAAGAGCAGCAAGAGCAGGCGGTGCCGACTGTTGGAGGTTCATTAATTAAAGAGGAGTCACTGAGGTGTCCCGGGATGTCCTGTGGCACAAAGTGTCTGTCTGAAGCCTCTGGCACTGAGTTCAACACTTCCAGCTGTTTACCCTGTGGGGAAAGAGGACTGGTAGGATGGGAGGGAAGAGCATTCCTGGCACAGGGAATGACAGCTCACGCTTGCTCAGGCACAGAATTCCTGAAACATTCCCAGCATCTCCAGGAGTCTGCTAAGGGTGTGCTCTGCTGCCAGGCTTTTCTGTTCCATGCGGGTTTTCCACACCCTTTTCCCTTCAAATCTAAGTTCAGAGCTGCCTGCCTGTTGTAGGGCAGCGATTTAGTATGGGATAAAAACTGGGATTTTCCAGCCCTGCTTTTGTTCTCACCCCACTGTGCCTTCACTGATCTCCCTCTGAAAATACACTTCGTTTTTCTCAGGTGTCGGTAGCTGTGGGGAGCGAGCTCCAGAGAAAAGGCTCATCCCGAAATCCAGCTGCTTCCCCTGCAGGAACACAGCTGGTGTGCCTCAGCTCCCACCCCATGGATCTGCCCAGGATTTATCCTAAAATGCAAGGAGGAAACAGCACCGGGACCCTCCCTGTGTGGGCTGAAGGCTTCAGGAGAAAGCAGCCGGGTCGGTCAGAGAAATGAACACATCTGGGGAAGATGGAATATGTGTGCAGGGGGAAAAATACCTGACATTCAAAGGGTTAAATGCGTTAAGTAAATTATCTACAGCAAATGAAATGAAATTAAAGAGGCCTTTTCCTGCCTCTGATGGGCTCCTCCCGTGGGATTTGTGCTCAGAGAGAATCCGGGGATGCCGCTGCCCTCTGCATCCTCCCGGAGTGGGGACGGTGTCGGTGTCACCTCCCCGGATCCCCCACAATAAATCCAAATATTGGGGAAGCTCTGCCCCTCCAGGGACCGCTGCAAACCCTCCCGTGGCCCTGGGCTTGTCCTGATGGGGACAGCCCGTGGGACTCTGGAATTCCAGATCAGCTCTGGAAGGGAACTCTGGGGTTCTGCCCTCCACAGGCTCCAGATTATTTGGGAATTTGGCAAATCCAAATGCTGCAATGTTGCCATCTGCACTCCCTGCAGAGCTGTCCCCCACACCAACCTGGACAATTTATGAGGAAAGCAAAGCCCAGCAATGTTTTGGTTTTGTTCAGTTCAACACTGCTTTTATCGGGGGACTGATCTCCCCACTGTGGTATTGACAATTTTGGGGAATTTTCACTGCCTGCATCTTCATTTTCTCCTTTTCCAGTTGCTGAAGCCCAACCTCAAATGAAACATTTTAAAACCCTTTTCTTCCTTCATCTATAACCAGAAACTCCCCCCAGGAACCAGCCACCATCCCACCTGGAATAGATATCCAAGGAAAAGGCAAGCAGGTGATGATGGCTCCCATTGTATCACAAATCTTTTGTTATTTGCAGGAGCACCCGGGAAAGATTTGCTGGGACCAGAGGAAAAACAAATGTAATTATGTAAAATGGGATAAACTGGGAAGATTTGCATTTGGCTTGAGCAGAATCCCGTTTTTGATAATGTATTTTTATACCATTTTTCTCCTCAACCACCTAAAATAGTGGAATGTAGAAAAGGTTTGGAGGTAAAAAGTTGCCTGAAGCCACATTTTAAATGGAACTGAGCTTCCAAATTGAATGAAGGATTTACTGACAGTTGTGTTGCTCCACAATTTATCTTTCCCTGCATTTTCCTGTCTCTCCCAAAGTGATTTTCCTCTGGAATATTTGCAGCACCACTGCTGGAGCTTCACCCTCGATATCGAGTCCATTCCTCAAAGCCCTGCTGCTTTCACAGGGGCTCCCAAGAGCAAGAACAAAAACTGGTCTGGTCTGGGGGCTGTGGAGAACAATCACTTGGCAGAGGTTATTTTAATGAGCACAGCACTGAAATCAGCCTTGCACCATCTGCTCAGTTCCAGAATTATAAATTCTGAATTAGAAAACAAAAGAATTCACAAACCACTCTAAGAGTGAGGGGAAGGGAGAGCAGCTTCAGCTGATTTTTGTGATTTATCCCAGCCTGTGCTGGATCTGCTCTGCTCCATTCCTGGGTCAGGAAAAAAGAATCCTTTTTTATTTCTGTGTTTTATGGCAGCCACAAACCCCTGGAAGTGCAGGATGGGTCTGGGTGGCACCAGGAAATTCCCAGAGATGGAATTCCAGCAGGGCAGGAATAAAACCTGAGCGGGATCTCCAGGACATCAGGAAGGTCCCCCGAAATTGTCCCCCCAGAAAGGCACTGCTGATATTTTTTGGGAAACTGGGAGATGCTGGGAAACAGAGAAGAGTCTCAGAGACAGCTGAGAAGAGTGTGACACAAAATTCAAGAATCTCTGGAATTCCCTATTTTAATCTCTGATGATTTTCCACTTTGAAAGAGCAAAATCCTCCAATCTGAACCACACCAAACGTGAGAATGAACAAAATGCATTGTTCCATTTCCATATCTTCTGAAGAAATGAATGCACAGAGGCCAAATCAAATGGAATTTCACAAAACATTTGCTTTTAATGCAGCTGCAGATGAAACTTCCAGAAATGAGAGCAGAATTATCCCTCTCTCAGCACTCCCAGGTTCAGAGACACCCGAAAATTAAAAGCTTCCCAGTAACTCTGTAACCTCTGGGCTGAATTTGTCCTGTTCCCATCACTGCAGTGAAGTTCTGCACTTGGCCATCAGCATCAAATCATTAGAGCAGGGTAAGAATAAACTGAATTATCCCAATAGAGCCCAACAGTGAAAAGCCAGATCTTGGGAAAACGTTGGGATTGCTGAATTATTTACATGGCTCTGACAGCAATGTTGATTTTAGAGTCCTTTGTAGTCAAATCTAAACACAAATCTCTCTCTGTCTCATGACAAGTGTTTATTTTCCCACTCCTGAGCAGTTAAGCTGAATCTCTTAATTATCTTTAAATCAAATAATGCTGTTCCGACCTCGGGAGCTGAACTCAGCTCTCATCATTCTTTGCTAAATATCAGGCAGAGGTTTTGTAAAACATCTGTCTCCAGCCCACATCAGCCAGCTTTCAGTGCATTTTGTAGCATTTCTGCAGAAATACAGGTTTAAAATTAGCACTTCTCAGGTAAGCAAAGCCCTTGAATAAGAGAAACATAAAAAAAAGAAGATAAAGAAGAGATTTTTTTTTTTCCCTTTTTTGTCCCTGACAGGTTTCAGGAAGCAAAGAAAGCATCTCCCAATGTTTGTGTCTCTCCTTTTTGCCCTCATTGTTCCATCATCCCTCTTTTCTTCTGGCAAACCAAGACTAAGCCCACTCCAGTCCCTTTATTTTTGTGTGGATCTGTGGATCTTTTTCAAGGAGGATGTTTAGAAGTGCAGGCAAATAATAACCTGAAATAGGATCTTGAACTGAGATGTCCAAACCCTTCAGCATCTTGTTTCCTTTTGTTTTTCTCCTGCTGAATTTGTCCCAAATTTTGTTTCCCTGGGACTGCAGGTGCTCACTTCAACCTTCCTTTTTTATTCTCTTTATTGCCAGGCTTCATTGATGAATTTCTGCATGGTCCTTTCCAATCCCCCTCACCAGAATCACTGAATTTGATCATTTTTCCCTTTTCCCACTCTCCTGCTTCCAGCTGCTCCACCTGAGGAATGTTTATCCTTATTTTCCACTGCAGGATGTTTTGCTCAACTTCAGCTAAAACCCTTGGAATTTGGGCATTCTGAACACGATTTGGTGATGGAAATCAACAGATCCACACAGAAACCAAGAGGGTGGGGATGGCCCAGAGCTGCTGAGCTCTTCTCCTGTGGATTTGTGACATTTTAATGTTGCAGAAGTCGATGTTTCCACAACAGAAACAGCAACTTGGGCACCAAAGAAATCTCAGACTCACCGAGGAGCTCTTTGTTTGCAGTGAGTGAAATGCATTTGCTAATTATAAACCAGGGTAAACAAGTAAACAAATGAGAGAGGCCACTCAGGGGGATGTGGGGAAGAGGAGCCCTTTCCCCTTTTTCTCCCATTAACTCCCTATTTCCATTTCTCTCTCGTTAATATTAAGCTCAGCACTCCATTATAGGCTCTAATTAGCTCCAGATTTTGGCCTGCAGTTCGTTTTTGCACCGTAATTAATGCAGCAGTCATCAGAGCCCCGAATCTGATAATGAGGAGAGCACTTGGAAGTGCTCAGACACATCAGAAACAAAGAGCAGCCCATTAAGAGCAGCTCACAGCCACCCCCAGATGGGATGGCTCAGAACAGGCTGCTGGGTTTAAGTGTTTCAATTAATGAAATACAAGCAGAATCAATTAATAATATTCAAATAGAAGATAACGATGATTTTCTTTTATTTTTTTTTTTTAAATTGAGGTCTCACCATTGGTGTAATTAAATCTTTTACCTGCTGGGGGAAAAAAAAAACCCCTACATTTGTTAAAGCTGTGGAGTGAAACTTGGAGCTGTTCAGCAGAGTTTGGCAGGTTTTAAATGTTCCACGGTGGGAGAATCTCAGAATCTGAGGTTGGAAAAGCTCTCCCAGCCCATCCAGCCCCAGCTGTGCCCCATCCCCACCTTGTCCCCAGCCCAGAGCACCAAGTGGCACCTCCAGGGACGGGCTCTCCAAACCTCCCTCCCAATATTCACCAGCCCTCTCCCTCTGGGAATGGGTGGCTTTTCTCCACTGAAATATCCTGTGGGAAATGGAATTACAGCTCGTTGAAATCTGGCAAAAAAAAATCCCCCCTCCTTTGTGTGTGAACAGCAGGGCGTTTTTTTAGGTGTCAAAAGCAGATTTTCTCCGGAGCATCACGTGTTTGATAAGAAAAGTCTGGCATGTGCACATTGTTCCTGTCACTCCCTTGGGTTCCTTTCTCAGGAGCAAATGCCACCAACTCCCCCACAGCAGCTGGGTCTGCCTCCCACCCTCCAGGGAAGAGTTCTGCCTCATCCAGCCCTTCCTGCCTTTTGGCCACCCAAAATCCACACTTTTGTGTCCTTGCAACTCCTGTACAGCCCCAAGGAGGTGTTGGGAAGCTGTGCTTACCTTGAGATCTCTAATTTAAGGGCTGAAAATGATATTTTCTTGTAATGGAGTAATGACATAATCAATTAAATAACAAGATGGCAGTTAAATAATAGTCAATTTAAAACCTGTTAAATTTAATAAGGGAAAAAAATCAAATGAATAATAAATAATATTCATTATAATAATAAATTAAAATAATAAAATTATTAATAAATATTCTTGTGGTGCCTAAAGACGCCTTTGTGCACCTTGAGTTTGATATCTCAACTAGGACCTGTTGTAGGTTAAACTTAGTAAATCTTATCAACTTTAATTTTATTTGGTTGCCTTTCCTCAGGTCTCCACCCTGCTGAGAGAGCAAACACCAGGTTCCACAGTGTTATGTTCAGCGTGAGTTTCTTCTCCCTTTTCCTTCTTCATCCAGATTTTCCAATTAATATTTCTATGATGTGATTAAAGTAGCACATTCCTGGCTTTGGACTTTCTCTCTTCCAACCCACTGGGTGTGAATTTGTACAGCTTCATCCACGATATTGTGAACAATATTAATTAATTCTGAGCTGTGCTCCCCACTCCTCGTCTTTTGTGAGCCTTTTATCAGGATTAAATGTCACACCACAGATGGGGACATTGGCAGTGGGTGCTCAATTTGAATAAAACCTCCAGATTCTCCCTCAGAAGCCTTGGTCTGATCAGTGCAGGCTGGGATTTCAGACCCCCTGTGCTCCCTGGATTCACAATCCATTCCCTGCCTCACTTTCCTGGGCAGTTTTGAGCTTGCTCAGACTCCAAGGAGCACATATTGCCTGTGGCTGTGTTCCTTCCCCTGTTCCTCAGGAAGGATGATGCTCACCCCCTTCCCTGCCAACAGCTCTCCCAGCAGGGTCAGATCCTCTTCAGGAGTGGGGACAGGAGCTGCTGCCTCGTTTTGTTGTGACTCAGAGCCTTCTCAGCCCCCAGTTTCTGTCCCTGTGTGCCAGCCCCGCTGTGCTGGTGCTGTGACCCCACCTCAGCCTCTCCAGGAGCTGAGGATCATCTGCCAGGCCCTGCTCCCTCTCAGCTTCTCCGGGAGCCAAGTCCTGAGGAAAAGCTGGATTTCCTCTGCAGAGCCCCAGAGCTCCTCAAAGTGCCCAAAAGAAAAATGTCCAGCTCAACATTCGAAGTCCAGGGTAAGGAGAGGCAGAAATGTGAATTAAAGGCACAGCTTGTTTTGTGGGGAGGATGAGGGGAACCCAAAAAACCAGGGACCCAGGTATTTGTTTATTCTCTGATGGGTTTGGGCTTTGTTTTTTTTCACTCAGAGTAAAACCAGCTCTCAGCAGCTCCTTCTGAGATCATTCCTTAGAGAAATTCTCTGTAGATTGGGACGTGAAGAGTTCCTCTGATCAATGAATTGACTTGGAGCACAGGAGGAGGTAAGCAAGGCCATCAAAACACCTGTGTGTGTAAACCCTTGATTTCCATATCCCTGCTGCTAACACCAGGCTATTTCTGTTGTTTTGTGCTTTCAAGAGCACAAAAACCCGGTCTTTCTGCAGATCTGAGTGTCCTTCAGGGCCACCTGTGAGACCCTTCCTGTCCATTACTTTACACGTTGCCATCAAATTTGCTGTGCAGAGCAAAGAAATAAGTTCAAACTCCTGAAGGTTGTGGCATCCCTTGGTTACCCCTGGGCCTGTCTATTTTCTGCTCCAGAGGAGATGACACAGTCCATAAATCTCTGCCCTAGTCCCTGCTTTGGTAAATAAAATCTGCTCAGATTTATGTTTCTTCCTTCCTGAGGAAAAGCAAAGCAGTGATACATGTGGCAAATGGAACAGAAAATTGCTTTTCACCCATCAAGTTCCCAGTGTAACTGACTGGAGTTTGGGCTCTCCCACAACAATCACGGGTCTCAATAAAATAAACCAAATTTTGTGGTGCAATTCTTTGTCTTCTGTTGAGACAGCCAAAGAAGGGCTTTGCCCAATAATTTAGGAAATGGTTTCAAACTGAGAGAGGGTTGGGGTTGGATATTGGGGAAGAAGCTGTGGCTGCCCCTGGATCCCTGGGAATGTCCAAGGCCAGGCTGGACAGGGCTGGGAGCAGCCTGGGACAGCGGGAGGTGATTTGGGATGAGGTTTAAGGTCCCTTTCAACCCAAACCATTCTGGGATTCTCTGATTCTAAGGAACGAAGATGACGCTGCTGCCTCAGAGAGGAAGTGAAGGAAAACTTGTTTATTTTGGCAGAGTTTTATCTGTGCTACCCAGCAATCCCAGGGATCCCAGGAGAGTGGGGCTGCTCCAGGGGCCAAACCCAACCCCTTTAAATAAACCTGGCTGGGGAAGCTGCTCTGAAAAACAATTGATGAACCCAGCATCCCACCCCTTTGCTGAGCCAGTTCTGAATTGCTCCCTTTCATCCTCTCCAGCCGTAATTCATGTTGCTTAATTAATCTTAATTAAGTGTTGTGGGCATCTCTGGAGCTCAGTTCTCTCTTTATTTAATTACACTAACACACCATGTAATGGTCTCTGTTTGATGGGATGTTTTGCACAAGAGTTTAATCCAGAAGATGAAAGATTTAATTAGTTCTTAGAATGTCTCCAGAGGGTTGGCCAAGTAAACTGTGGGTTTGTCACAAAAGCCTGGACTTTTCAGTGACCAGAATCTACCCCTGCTATTGCACACCTTGAGCCAGAAACACATTTCCCCTTGCTGGGGCTCTCAGATCCCTGTGGGATCTGCTGGAGCAGGAATCAGACTCGTGGGACACAGAGAGATCTGGGATTTGTCAGGAGTTTACAGCTTGTTCTTGTTCCAAAAGCTTCACCCCTGTGCATCCCCACAGTCTGAGCCAGCCTCAAAAGGGATCAGCTGCCCATGGATGGGAATTCCAGCAGGGAATTCCAGCAGGAAATTATCTCCCTGTTTGCCAGGGTTTTGTGGGAATAGGGCATTCCCTTCCCCACACCTGCCTGGGACCTTGGCACATCCACACTGATCTCTCTGCCAGCAGAGCCTGCAGCTGCTGGGGCTCCTCTTCTCTGCCAAAAAGGAAAATTGCAGGAAAACTCTTGGAGCAAGGACAAAGGGGAGCAGAGGCAGGGACTGCGCTGTGACCCCGCAGCTCCCAGGGCTCCTGACGCTCCTGTTCTGCTTGGCAGCTCCACTCATGATGATTTTGCCACCAGGAATCTTCTCTCTAGCTGTGATTCCTTCGGGAATACAGCAGCAGGGCAGCACAGGAGCTCCACAACCCCAGGAATGGGCTGCTTAAGGTGAGCACATTGCTCCCGCTCACCCAGCCAAACTCACAGCAAAACCCCAATAATTCCCAAAGATGGACAAGCAGAGCCTGGCTGCTTTGCTCCCAACATTCCCATGAACCTTCTGCTTCCTCTTGGCCCGAGCAGGGAGGTCTGGCTGCCTCAGCAATCCCTGCAGGGATCTGTGGCTTAGGAGAGCCTGGTGCTTGTTGGAGACTCCAGTGCCGAGAGCCAACTTTCATCCATCCTTCGGGAACCGGCTGCATCCCAACGGAGGGAAATCCCAGGAGGCAATTCCAGGGGGGCCAGGCCCTCCCAAGGCCAGCTGCTGGCAGTCCAGTGCTTATGGCAGTACCATGCCAAGAGCTATGACAGTGAGAGTGTTTATAGCTCTGGAAATGGCGCTGCCATCTGCACCACGGCGACGGCTCCGTCCCCTCCCCGCTCCTCCTCGTGCTCCTGGGGAGGGAATGAGGGTGGAGGAGCAGCTTCGGCTCAGAAATCCCTGAAATCTTAAGGAAAAGGTCCCAGTGAGGGTGTCTGGAGAAGCCTTCAGAGGTGCTGGCTGCTGGAACGTGCCCTTGGAATACAGAACACACACACACACGTGTGCCTGTTTGCTCTCTTACCCTGGGGTTTAGCTGGGAAAAAGAGAAAGCCTCCCTCTCTTTCCCGATTCCCCCCATGGCAGGTTTCCTCTCCTTCCCTTTGGATCCAAGCCAGAAAAGCTGCACAGCCCTGGAGTTCATTCCATTCTGGGAAAAGAATTCCCAGGGAACACCTGCCGAGCAAACTGCCACAAATCCGCTTGGCAATTAATCCTGGAGTCGTGCTGCTAACGAAGCACTGATCATTCCTACTGCCTTTCCAGCTGGAAGCCTGCTCCAAGCTGCCTGTTTCCATGGGTTCCTTGACAGCATTCCTCAAAACTGAAGGATTTATGCTTTGGAAAACTGGGCAGCCCCTGGTTTCTGCTGCTGAAACCTCTTTCCAAAACATCTCTTGTGCCACTACAGCCATAACTCCCACCAGGGATCTTCCTTACCACAGCAAGGAGTTGTTTGTGTAGGAAAAAAGAGAAAAAAAAGGAGATTTTCCTTCTCCTTCCAGGCACATCCTGCAGCCTCCACGAATGATTGTGGGGAGAGGTTTGAGTTACAAGTTGAAAATGCTTTTTCTGATGCCTGAGGTGTTTCAATCAGCTCTGTTCCTACAACAGGCACTGACAGCTTCTCCCTCAGTGCTTCTAAGCCACAAAAAAACCCCAGCACGATCTCCAATAACTTTTCTGCAGCCTCACCGAGGATTTAATCAATAACAACTGTGCCAAAATCAACCGGGGGACATGAACAAGGACAAAGAGAGAAGCAGGAGAACAAAAAGCAGTTTTATCACCCCAGTTCTGTCTCT
Source organism: Cyanistes caeruleus (assembly GCF_971803275.1). NCBI lineage: Eukaryota > Metazoa > Chordata > Aves > Passeriformes > Paridae > Cyanistes > Cyanistes caeruleus. The sequence continues at coordinate 1,492,268 of NC_141715.1, forward strand.
AGACCACGGAAAATTGGCCCAGAGCATGGAAGGGGCTGCCCAGGGCAGCTTTTTCCAGTGCATTTTGATTTTTTTGTCCTTGCTCCTTGCTGCTTTCTGAATCTGAGCTGCTTTTGCTGCTGTCCTGACCTTGAGGGAGGTATTTATCACTTTGACTAGGGAAGTGTAAAATCCTACCAGACCAGATGGGTAAGGTTTTGTAACTATTTTGCATAGATACGATGGAAAAAAATCAAGATTTCCCTCTCTGTGCCCAGCAGAAGGAGGGGAGAGGTGTCATGTCCAAGGGTCACAGGGTTTGGCAGCAGCTGGGCTTGGGTTGTTCCAGCAGAGGCAGAGAGCAGCACACCCAGCTGGTGACACCTGCAGCCTCTCTCCAGTGCAGCTTTTTGGGAAAACTGCAGCCAAGATGGATCACAAGGAAGGGATGGACAGGGGGATGTTTGCAGAGGGATGAGAGCAGACAGAAACACTCACATGAGGACATTTCACACAAAGGGCTGGAGGTACACAGCTGGAACTGAGACCTTGGAGTGCTCAGATGCCTTAGATCCCAAAATGTGAAGAATCCTTCGGTGTCCCAGGCCAGGCTGGGCAGGGCTTGGAATAAGCTGGGAGAGGGGAAGGTGCCCATGGCAGGGGATGGACCAGGTGAGCTCTAAGGTCCCTTCCAACCCAAACCATCACAGGATTCTCTGTTTCCTCCAGGACTGGAGGATGGTGCCAGCTCTCCATCAGTGGCTGGGTGCTCTGCAGAGCTGCAGGGAGCAGATTGCAGCCCGAGCACAGCTCTGCCTCCCCCTGTGCCCAGCCCTCCCAGGGAACCCGCCTGAGGAAACTTCCAGATGGAGGGAGCAGAATCTGCCCTGAACTCTGCTGGAGTGAAGCTGAAATCTGCTGCCTCCCTGAAATCTGTGTGCTGAGTGAGGAATAAACACAAGCACTGAAGGGAAAAAGGAGATGGAACCCCCTGCCTGCCACAAATCTGCTGGATAATTGCAGGTTTAGTGGGAGCTTGCCCAGGATTTGGGGCTGCAGGTGAAGGGATGGGCACCTGGGGATGCTGTGGGGCTGTGGCACCGAAGGGAGAGCTGCATTCCCTGTGTCCTGTCAGTCCTTGAGCCTGTCAATCCTGTCCATCCCAGTTCCCAGACAGAGGGGCTGTCACTGTCACCACCACAGGATTTCCTCAGTCCTGGGATGAGCCCTGCTCCTTCCCCCTGCCCTCGTTCCAAAAACATTTAAAATAAGAAGCCAATTCCACGCTTATTCCACTTTTCTGGAGCTGCATGTCAGGAAGGGCCTGGCCTGGAGCATTCCCAGGGTGAGAGGAGCCCAGCTGGAATCTCTGAGGGAAGGGGAAGCCTCTGAGCTGTCAGGTTTAACCCATTTCACACAGGTCCAACCTGGCCTGGGAAAATCCCAGGGATCCAGGAGCAGCCACAGGGAAGGATTTTTCCTGACATCCAAACCCACTCCCTGTATCCCACTTTTCTCTGAGTGCTGCCCTCTGAGGAGACCCTGCAGGGCTGCTCCCTGCTCCTTGGAGTGAGAACAGCCATCCCAAAGGGAAAATCCCTGTTATCCACAGTATCCAGGAGCCCACTCCCAGTGTCCTGTCAGACATCCCCACTCCCCTGGGGCTGCTGCCTCCACCCCACAAACGTTCAGCCAGAAATAAGGGAGGGTTTCAAGTGGGTTGCAATAAACAGTGAACAGACAGAGCTGCAGTAATAAAAGAAGGGACTTACAGAGCATGGTCATGGCTAGACAGGAGCTGGTCTGCTGCAGAAGAGCAGGAGGAGCTTGGAGACAGAGGAACAGCCACTTTTAGTGCAGGAAGGAGCAAAGACAGACACAGTGAGGGAGTTAAGGGGGGAAAAGGAAAAAACACAGCTCTGGTTAATCGGGAAACAGCCCCACATCAAACACTGAGCAGTCAATGGCATCAGAGCCAGAGCCACATTCCCAAACCTCCCACTGAAAGGAGCCTGACTTTGTGTTAGCACTGCCTGAGCCATCAGGTGGAGTCCTTTTAGCCATAAACCATTCTGCTTTTCAAGAAAATCCTTCTCCCATCACCCCACAGGGTTTTAGGCAGGAATTCTCTGCTGAGCCTGTTTTCCAAAAAAACAAAAAGGCATTTGGGAGCTGGGTATTGCCTTCCCCCCCATCATCCCATGAGTACCAACCACCCCTTAGGTCTGGCTGAGGATCCTCTCTGCAGGAAGCCACATCTGGCTCTTGAACCAAAGTCCAGGGAGTTTTAACTTGGCCACTTAATTTGTCCCCATGATTTTAGCAGCCATGCTCACTGCTGAAAAAAAATCTGATTTATGGAGGCAATGCAGAGCTGCTGGAGATCCCTGGCTGGTGATCCTGCAGTCTTTTGACAGCTCCAATGTGCTGGAAATGCTGGGTTGGGTTTTTAAGTACAGATGGGAGAGCAATAGCTGAGCTCCCTGGCTTAGTCTGCAGTGCAGGGGGACAGCAGTTACCACTTAATCTTCCCCAAAGCTGGAACTATGCCTGGCTGCAAGGCTGAGCTTCAAAATCCCCCTCTGCAGGCTGGGAATGAGGTGCTGCTGGTCTCCCACCAATGCCCTGAAATGTAACAGGGAATTCCAGGGGTTCCTAAAACACTGACCAGCTGTAACCCTCATCCTGCACTGCTCTCCTGAGCCAAGAGGCTGAAACAGTGCACGTGGAAAAGAAGATTCTGCTGTAAAACAGCAGTCCTGGATTGGAAGAAATCAAATTTCAGGCATCTACAATTCCTTAAACAGCTTTCCTTATGTCATGAGAGGATAATGTAGAATTGTCCCTTAATGTAGCTGGGTCTGAAACAGGGGCTTGGGACCCCTGTGAGTGTCCTGTGCCCAGGAGGGAGGAGAAAGGGCAGGGAAGCCCAGGGGAGCCCAGCTGCCTGTGCTGCCCAACTGTTAATTATGGGACAAGAAGAATTGCAAGGTGAGCAGACACAATTTTACAGCCAAATCTTCCCAGGCAAACACACGTGAAGCCAAGCATAGTGGGGAAAGAGGGTTTAAAGGAAATTAATTTAGCTTGCAGCTTATTTTAAAGGATTTTATGGGCTTGTTTTAAAATTTATCAAGGACAAAGGTCCTTTCAAAAACAGAAGAATTGGTTTGTCACTGAGGTGCATCATTCATTTCCCTGAGTTCTGGGAGCTGGTGTTTTATGGGACTCTCTCACAGAATAGAATCATGGAATGTCCTGAGCTGGGAGGGATCATCCAGTCCCAGACCCCCCAAACAACCCCAGCTCCATCCCTGGAGCGCTGTCCAAGCTCTCCTGGAGCTCTGGCAGCCTCGGGACCATTCCCTGGGGAACCTGGGCAGTGCCAGCACCCTCTGGGGGAAGAACCTTTCCCAAAATCCAACCCAAACCTCCCCTGGCCCAGCTCCAGCCCTTCCCTGGCTGCTGTCCCAGAGCAGAGATCAGTGCCTGGAGTTTTCCTCACTCCCACAGAGGCTGAGCAGGGCTGTGCCCAAGGATGGATCTCCAGGGATGCCCAGGGGCTGCAGGAGGTGCATCCCTGGCTGGGGAGGTGCACAGGACGCTCCTGCTGGATAAAACATTCCCACTTCCAGCCCCAGAGCCCTGCTGGCTGGGTGGAACGCAGCTCCCTGAAGATCTCCTGGCAGCACTCGTGCAAGTGTCACTCCTAATTGCTTTCCTGCCTGTGGAGCAGTTGCTTTGTGCAGTTCTCGTGGCAGACGTTGGATCCCAGCGTTATGAAGTGCTTTCCTTGCTAATAAATACCAACTATGTGCTATAAAAGCCTGTCACAAAAGCAGCACGGGGCATGAATCTCCCCGAATGCATTAATGTGCCTTTAATATATCAGTGGAAACTGGGACTGTTCCTGTGCACTGACAGATCAATCAGTGATAAAGTTACTCATAGATAACATTAATATGAGACATGAGCAGTTTCTTGATTTTTCTTTTCTTTTGTACTTGAGTTTGGCTGTTTGGCTCTGCTCTGTTTCACGTAGCTTTGCAAAGGGACAAATCCATATTGCTGCCTCCAATCCCTAAATAAATCTCCACAATATATTGGTGTGCATTGCACTTAAACCTGTTGTTTATGTGTTTTTCCAGAAGTGGCTTCACTTCAGTGGTGGGGAAAGCACTGCCAGGAGTCAGAGCTTGGAAAGCATGGAGGTTAAAGGAATTGTCAGACTTCATTTTGAGAGAAAAAAGGATTTCAGAGCAGGAAAACGCTCCTGTGTGGACGTCACATCGTTTCGGCTGTGACATCGTATCAAGGCAAAATACACAAAAAATGTCAGGGGCTGCCCAGGGAGGTTTGGATCCCCATCCCTGGAGGTGTCCAAGGAATTCTGGATGTGGCTCTCGGTGCTCTGGGCTGTTGACAGGGTGGGGATTGGGCAGGGACTCAGCCCGGGAGGGCTTTTCCAGCCTCAGCGATTCCACATAACTCAAATACTTCACAGAAAAAGCAAGAAGCTCTTTAGTGCCGCTGCTCTGCAGCTCCTGAAGTGCTTTGATGGCTCAGTGGAGTGACACAAATTAACAGCCTCATTAACAACCCTTCTGCCAAATCCTCAGGAACATCTCTGAAAGGCTGTCAGTGACAGTGTCAGACAACATCCACACTCCAGGGACATGACTGACTTGGGAAACACTGCCAAGGAAGGCTGAAAGAAGCAAGAGGGGAACTCTGCCTTCTCTGAGGGGAAACAGCAGCAGAGAGAGGGAGGAATTCCAGATGAACCCCAGCAATGCTCCCATTCCCAACCCAGTCCTGCTGGAGCAAGGAAAAATTATACAGCCAAGCCTATCCCAAGGATTGCTGTGCAAAACTCATTTCAAACCCGTGCCTGCAATGTGTCTGTGCCTCCTGGAATCCAATTTGATTAATCCAGAGTAGGAGTCCCTGGGGAGTTCCCAAACTGCCTCCTAAATCTGGTTACCTGCATCTTAAAATGCTCCTTTCTGGCATGGCTGGGATGGTCTGTCCTGGCCACAGAGCAGAAAGATTAATGCAGAAGTGAGGACTGGAAATCATCAGCTCGTGCAGGAGCAGCCTGAATCAGCTGGCTTTAATAGGGATGGAATATTTGCAGGGCAGGATGTAATTCCCACATTTCCATAGTGCAGCTTTACTGGTGGCAACCCCAAAGCCAGCCTGGCTCTGGATCAGTTCCCAGGGCAGGTCACCCATCCAGGACGCACTGAGCAGCAGATGGTGGCAAGGATCGCCTTTGCTGAGCCAAATAAATCAAACCAAACCCTCAAAATGCCATTTTTCTGCTTTGAAACGGAATGCTGAAGGTGGAAAGATGCTCAGAGCTGCCCAAGGGCTGGGATCACAGGTGGGTGAGCAATGGGCAGGATCCCCAAAATGGCAAATTATTAAAATCAATCAGATCATAACAGATGTGCTGGAAGTCCTTGACACCTTCTTGGAAATACCAAACTTCTGCCCAAAATATCTTGGGAATAACAAGGTTTTCTCTCCCACAGACACCCCAAAAGCCTTAAAAGCAATTTTAACCCAGCAACAGGGAAGCTTTTCCACATTGTGAGTTTACAATGGGGTGCTGCACACGATGCTTAAATAAACTCTCCTCTAGCAATCAGAAATGAAGAGAATTATTGAAAAGAAGAACAGAGAAGTGAACCTAAAATTAAAATGCACTTACACAATTAGCTCTGAGTTGGAGATACTGCTGCCCTGAGAACATGGCAATAATTGCTGAGGTTTCTATAGAATTTCTAACCCTAAGGCATGTGGAGCTCTTTGCACATGCTGAGAACACTTTGCTGATAAACCAAATTAATCTCTGGAGAGGAGAGAACCAGCCCAACACATTCAAAGGTCACTTGAAACAGAAGGCAAGTAGGTGGAGAGCAAATTTCTATCCATAATGGAGTTTATTCAGGTACCAAAATGAGTTTTAAATCCTGTTTTGGACCTCTGGAATGAGTGGAGAGACTGGCAGAGGACTGGGAGCTGGATTGAGAATGTGCTGTGAGGGATGTCTGGGGTTTATCTCAGTGCAGGTGTGGATTTAATAACAATTAAATAACAATTTAATAACAAATTAATGACCCTTGTTATTTAAGTGGGAAGTTTCCAGCAGGTCTGGGCTTGGTCAGGAGGAGCTGTTGGACATTCCAGCTGCAGGGAATGGGGCCAGCAGGGATCTGCTCTGGGACATGGATCCCTAATTCCAGCTGCAAGGCAGATCCTGCCCCACCACAGCACAGCTGCCTCTGTTTCCCAAAGCACCAGTGGTGCAGTTAAAGGCAGAGTTAAAAGTTAAAAGCAGAGTTTCATTTCATTTCAAAGCTCAAGGTGCCCTGCAGAGCCTCAGCCTCCCCACCAGACACAAACTGCTGCACAACTTCTGATCCTCAACTTGTATTAGGCCAAATAACAAAAAGGGGTTTAGCTTCACTCTAATCTCTTTTTCCAACATCCAGGCATATTGAAAGAGATTATCTTTCGAAAATTGAAGGAAACTGTGGTATTTTAAAACTCTAATCCCCTCTCTCCTTTGTAGGAAATAAGATAAATATCTTGATTTCACTCAGCACAATTACAAGAAGCTTTTCTCTTATCAGGAGCTCTCTGTTCCCTCCAGTGAGGCATTTTTGGAGCTGGGGCAAGGCTTCAGCAGTGTGCTGCTCTTTGGGGAGCAGGGTTTGGGGGAAGGAGGCTCCTCTGACCCTTGGGCTTTGTGGGACCCCCACATTCCCAGACCTGAGGGCTCCTCTGCTCCTGGATCCTGCAGCAGATCCCAAATCTCCCCTGTACTCCCTGACTCAGCCCAAATCTGAGGGACCTCTGATGGTCACAGCTCCCTGTGCCCTGCTCAGGACCCCTGGCAGCCCCCCAGGCACAGGGAATTCACACAAAGGCTGGAAAACCACGCCAGGGAAACTGGAACCAAAGTTTGGATGTAAATATTGGCAAAGCTTCATTAAAAAATTAAAAAGCTCCTTTAATAAATGACAAAACTCTTGTTTTAGTTGTTGTTGAGTCTAATCATCCCCCGTAGTTTTAGAGAATCCCTTTAGAGGCTGGCAGCTAATGAAATTTAGGTGAAAACCAAATTACCTCTTGACTATTTAACAATATTAGCATTTCCAGGCAGCAATCAGATCCCCTCAGCTGGGGCTTGGTCTGGAGCCACTTCTGCTGGCACAGGGAGCTGATCCCTGAACTGAAACCTCTGGAGTGGAAAACACATCTTGAGCAACCTCTGGCTGCCCTGCCCTGGGCAAAATGAATGAAATATCACTGAAATCACCATTTTAAAATTCTCATCATTTGCTGTGTTTCTCAAGCTTTTGCTGAGGAATTTCCATAAAAAAAAAAAAAAAAAAAATTAGTGGGAATGTGCTTTATCAGCTCCTTGGCAAGGGGGGAAGTTCTTTCCTGACGGTGCCATGAGTAAAGGAACTGCTGGAGAAGGGACAACACAGACCCCAAAGCTCTGCAGGTGCCACCAGCACAAAAACTCTACTCTTGATTCCAAAATGCCTCCAAAAACGCCCAGTGCACATCCAGTGTGAAACAGGGAGCACTGGGGAATGGAGGGAAGAGCGAGGCAGAGGGATCCATGTGGGGTTAATGAACTTGTAGTGAAGAACCTGTCAGAGCTCTGATTCATCTTGCAGGATCATTAAAATTGCCAGGCAGAGATGTTAACCCTTTCCAGCACTGAGTGTGCTGCTGTGCCTTGGGAAGCTCCGTGGTCTCTGCCTTAGTGCCCAGGGAAGGATGGGGGACAGAGGAACAGGAGGAGATGTTTTACCTGTGAGCCCAGATCTGTGAGAGACCTGCTGGGTGCACCAGGAGCAGCTCTGAGGAGCAACCTCTGCCCTTCCTGAGCTGAGCCAGGGCTGCAGCCCCTGAAATCCCACCCTCACAGGTGGGGTGGGATCACTGCTCCATCCCCCAGGACCACCCTGTGCTCTGGGGAATGCTGGATGAGAGCCACGCATCCCAAACCACTCAAAAACCATCCTAAACCATTCAAAAACCATCCCAAACCATTCACAAAACCATCCCAAAACAATCAAAAACCATCCCAAACCATCCAAAAACCACCACAAACCACTCAAAAACCATCCCAAACCATTCAAAAACCAGCACAAACTGTTCAAAAACCAGCACAAACCGTTCAAAAACCAGCACAAACCATTCAAAAAATAGCACAAACCATTCAAAAACCATCCCAAACCATTCAAAAACCACCATAAACCATTCACAAAACCAGCACAGACCATTCAAACACCCACAGAAACTCCAGAATTCTGTGATCACTCATCCTTTTGCTCCACAACAACTCTGACCTCAATTCCTACAACCAGCAGGGATTTCCTTTTATTCCAATGCACTTGTGGAGCTGTAAAAGCTCTATAAACTGGAGGCCTGAGTTGCTGCCCTCCCGTTCCAGTGGCAGCAGGGAATGCTGGGGTTCACTGCAGTTCCAGCCCCCACAAAGTGCTTGTTTGTTTTTCCCCACTTTGTTTCTCTTGGCTCTTTCAAGAGAAAAATCAGGATTTTTTTTTTTTTTTCCTTAGGAGAAATCCAATTGACATTTGGAGACCTCTCAGTGCTGGAAAATGAGTGGTAAATAAAGCTCTCACTAGAGCTTTCCCTGAAGAGACCAATGCAGTGCTCTGAGCACTTCTGAGGGGAAATGGGAGCACACCAGAGTGACCTCCCTGACCCAGATGTTCCAGAGTTTGTCTGCTCTGATCATTGCTCAAATATATTTCACCCAAAGTCATCTTCTTCACTGTGGTAAAATTTCACAACTTGTTTTATCCAGGAATTCCAGCAATGCTGACCTGGCTCCCCATCCACTTGTGCTGTACGAGAGTTTAATGATTCATGGAGGCAGGAGTTTGTTGGTTTGTGTTGAATAAATATCTACTCATGACAGAAGAAATGTAAACAATCTGTTTCAAGGGGAACACAGCATTTTTCGGATGATTTTGGCTTTTTTTCAGTCTGGTGATGCACAGAACCCTGAACACCCAGAAACCCCCACCTATTTACAGTTCATTATTGTGCTAATTTTTGTCACAGCTGAGTTCAGCACAAGCTCTGTCCCTCTTTCCACTGCTCTCCCTGCCAGGGGACAAAAACCAGCTGTAAAATCCCACACATTTACAGAAACTTTTGCTCCCTTTCCTAAAGAAGATACAGCAGGCATCAAATTGTTCCCTACACAAATGACACCAAAATCCACACACAACTTCCCAATCTCCCAGCTCTAGAACATCCTCCCAAGAGAACACTGGCACATCCTCCTGTTCTCCTGGGCAGGCCTCTGGAGAACCTGCTCCCTCCAAACCCCATCCCAGCACCCTCAGGATTGCTTTTGCCCCATCCCTTTCCCATTTTTACCACAGAGACACGACAAAACCGACGCTCACCCCAGCACGGGGCCGCGCTCACCTCAGCACGTGCGTGGAGCCGTTGATGGTGGTGGTGGAGCAGGGCACGGTCTGGCCCAGGATGGAAGGCCTTCGGTAGCGCTCGTCGCCGCAGCACAGGATGATGAGGAAGGCACGTCTGAAAGCCTTGTTGAGGAAGGCGTAGAGGAAAGGGTTCAAGCCCGAGTTGATGTAGCCCAGCCACAGGAAGGCCGTCCACAGCTTGCCGGGCACCGTGTAGTTTATGAAGGGATCCACGATGTTGGTGACGAAGAACGGGGCCCAGCAGAGGCAGAAGCAGCCCATGATGATGCACAGGGTCTTGGCAGCTTTGGTCTCGGTTTTCATGCGGTGGGTGCTGTGCTGGTCAGGGGGGTGCTGCCGTGGCTCCTGGGGGTGCTGCCGTGGCTCCTGGGGGTGCTGCCATGGCTCCTGTGGGTGCTGCCGCGGCTCCTGGGGGTGCTGCCGCGGCTCCTGGGGGTGCTGCCGTGGCTCCTGTGGGTGCTGCCGTGGCTCCTGTGGGTGCTGCCGTGGCTCCTGGGGGTGCTGCCGTGGCTCAGCCGGGTTCCCCGCGCGCTGCAGCAGCCGGATCTGCCGCGCGTGTGCCCGCGCCGTCACGTAGATGCGGTGGTAGGCCAGCACCATCAGCAGGAAGGGGATGTAGAAGGCCACCACGGAGCAGGTGATGGCGTAGGGCTTGTTCACCATGAAGATGCAGTAGGTGGAGTTGGAGGCCTTGTTGAACTGTCTTTGCTGGATCTGGGGTGCGGAGGGGAGGATAAGGAGGGAGGAAGTGGGAATCAGAGTTGGTTTTGGAGGGACCTTAAAGATCATCTTGTGCTACTCCCTGTCATGGGCTGGGACACCTTCCACTAGAGCAGGTTGCTCCAAGCCCCGTCCAACCATCCTTGGACACTTGGACACATCCACAACCTCCCTGGGCACCCTGAGCCAGGCCCTCACCACCCTCACAGGGAAGGATTTTTTCCTGGTATCCCATCTAACCCTGCCTCTGGCCATTCCCTTGTCCTGGCACTACCAGCTCTTGTTTATTCTACCAAGAGAATCATTCTGCTTCTTGTTTAGGCGAGAGCTGCAAAGGCCAAGGGGACCCAGGACTCCTGAGGTGTTGTCAGGGCTCAGCTGGGGCTTGGCCTTTTTTCCCAAGGATTCCTTACTGAACTGAGAGTCAGTTTGGTAAAATCCTCTCCCAGGACCACCCACTCAGTCCTTCCAGGACAGAGCCACCCCCCCTTAAAGATCCCCTCCAAAAATTCAGCAGCCCCCCTGCACTGGCAACAAGAAGTTTCTCCTTCTTTTCCCCTTTCCCTGAAAATTTGCTTTTTAAAGAACATCCAGCACCCAACACACTGGATTGGTGTCCGTCCCTGGCTACTCACCAGGTCAATGATGCCAATGCTATTCCAGCCTTGCATGATAGGGAGGAAGGAAATAAAGGTTGGGATGACCCAGCAGCCTCCCAGCATCACCGCGATGCGCAGCGGGGTCATCTTGTTCCTGTACACCAGGGGCTGGCAGCAGATGGCATAGTACCTGCAGGGCAACAACAGGACAGAAAAAGGTCAGAGGAGACTCCCAAGCCTCCTAAAAATTAAATTGTAAAGCCCTTTCTCCAGCTGTTTCTCCTGCCTTTCAAACCAGAGGGAAAACAGGAGTCTGTAGCCCGCTTCTGCTGGGTCTCTCATGCAGGAACTTGGGACTTGCAAAGAAAAAACAGAGTTTTCTGCTTTCCAGCCAGGGAGATTGAGGCACAGGTAAATGCTCTGGGCTGTCTGAGGTCCCAGGGCAAGGGAGAGGTTCCATAATCAGCCCTGCTCTCCCTCTGCACTGAGGATGTCCCCACCCTCCAAGGAATATCCCTTCCTTCCAGCTGGATTTCCTGTGCTGGACATTTATTTTGACAAGGCTGCAAAAGCTGTTACCACAAATCAACAAAGTCTCCCAAAGCTGTGAAAATGTCGGTAAAATGAAGAGTGTTGTTCCATTTTCCAGGAATCCACCTCTTTTCCAGCTGGGCTTTAACATTCCCAAAGGTGTCTTGGCACCCTCAAGGGGATGTGGCCTGACCTCTCCTCCCTCCTCCTGACCCATCCAAAATATCCCAAGTACAACAGGTCCCTGCTCCTAAACCAGCTATGACCTAAAAATGTCTTCTCAAAGAGAAAAGAAATCAAATTTTCTGTTTGTTTGATCCCTGCAGGTGGATCTCTACATCAGGAAGGGGTAGCAAGCCTAAAACTGGAAATCTCTGCCTCTGAAATTATTATTTATCCCTAAGAAAACCAGATCAGCAAATACCCAGTTGCAGACTTTCAGTGGTCCTGGCCTGACAATCAGTCTCAGGTTCCCAATAAAATATTTTTTGCTCTTTGAATATTTTGATTTAGCAGACTCTGTTAAAAATGGTATGAGGAGGGCAGAACCATGAATTAGAGGCATTAAATTAGCAAGCACACGTGTGTTAAAGGGCTGCTCTTTGAGATGTGCATTTATTTAATCAAGATTTGAGTGGGACCCAAGAGCTTTGTCCTAAACAGGCACAAAAATATAAGAATTTCTGTTTTTTCCTAAGTTGTTTTTTTTTTTTTATTAAAGTCATGTGGAGTCAACTGAACTGCTTTATTTTGATAAAATCAGATGATATATTCCACACAGAGGCTTGAAATAATATCAAAGTGTCAAAAGAAAACATTCCTTAAAAGTCTCTTTGAAACAAGATTCAAAATGTCACAGGGGAAAAACGCTGAAACAAGCATTCAACTCCTGCAATTTGATAATTCCTCTGTTCTCCTCTGGTTTCCTGTGTGCATGAAAAATCAGCTTGTGCCTCTGGAAAGCTGCACTTCCAAAGAAATTGGATTTGCCAGGAGCTGCTCTTTTAGACCTGTGGGTGAAATGTTCCTCTCGTGGAGCTCCAGCTCGGCTGGGGCAGATCCCTGTCCCAGGAAATGACCTTTGAATTCCAACAGGAACTTTTTGCATGTTTACTGGGACAGAGGGAGCTTCCCTTGGCATCAAAGCTGCTCCTCTGACTCTCAACACAAAGGATCTATATTAAAAAAATATATATATATTTAAATTATTGAATTGTTTCTTATCTCAAAGTCACCCACTGGAAGTGCTGGACATCAAAGACATCAAAGCCAAGGCACAAGAGACTCCATTTCTTTGCAGAAAGGGCAAAAGAAGAAATCCAATAAATAAAAGGATAAAACCAGCCAAGACAGCAGCTACCCTTTGACAAGCTGGATAAGCAAACAGGAAGGGAAAAACCACTGTACACTGCTAATTAACTACAGCAGGAAAACAATTCTTGCCAGCAGTTTGAGTGATCACATTTCTCTGCTCCTCTCTCTGCTGCAGCTGAAAGAATTACACTGAATTGCTCCTGCTATTAAAGGCCATTAGAGTAAAAATTATGCCTGTAAAAATGACACCTTAAGCTCTCATATTTCTTCCCTCCCTGTGATTCAGCAGCAATTTTCCTCCACTTTCGTGTCAAAAGATTTCATTTTATTTCCTTTTCGCCGGGGCTGCTAGCAGAACTTCCCCTGTGCTCAGGGAGTGGAGCTGGGCTCCTCCTGTCACTGTTTTGGGTGACAAAGTGCCCTGAGCAGGGCGTGGGTGACAATTGTGGGATGGAGAGGGAGGCAGAGAAACACAGCACCCACTTCTCCAGAGCCCAGCAGGGTTTCCACCCTAGGAATCAGATAACAGCTGGGAAGAAGGCTTGGAAGTCACAGTTTTTGCAGGAGCTGGTGGTTTGATGTATGTGGTGGCCTGAGTGTTTAAGCAGCTATTTATTCACTGGGAGAAAAGTAATTATATCTGTGAGATTATCAATAGTTTTAGTCAGAGGCTGGAATAAAGACATGCTCTGTATTTCTGCTTCGTTTCAAGGCAGAGCTGTTTTCACAAGGAATATCTGTTATCTGCTGCTGTGGCAGTGTGATGGATGAGCAGAAAATGCAATACATACACATGATTAATACCATGTCCAGGCCAAATTAAATATTAATTCTCTCTATTATCAGTCAAGTTGCTTGCAAATGTTCACTTCCCCGTTACCTACAGCAGAGCAGCTGATGTGAAACCTCCTCTCCTCTGCAATGACATTCTCCACTGAAGGGGAAACACAGGAATCCCTTCCCAGAGCTGCAGCTCTTCCAATAAAGCAAAGGTTATTATAACACTTCTCCTTTCCCCTATCAGACATTTGCCACAGGAATCAATCAAATGCTAACATTTTACAGGTGGCTGAAGAGAAGAAATCCATCATTTGGATGGATTTCCAAATCATCTGGCCACTGCAGAAATCACAGAATCACAGGGAAGGGACCTTAAAGATAATTTAACTCCCCCCCCAGCCATGGCAGGGACACCTCCCACTATCCCAGGCTGCTCCAAGGACACTTCCAGGGATCCAGGGGCAGCCAGGAATTCCTTCCCAAATCCCATCTCTCCCCTCTGGCAGTGGGAAGCCATTCCCTTGTCCTGGCACTCTCTTTTCCATCTTCCCTCGGGCACTGGAACCAGTGCAGCTCCACACCCTGGATGTGACTGACAGCAGCACAATCCAGCTGTGGGCAGTGGCAAGGAGTTCTTTATTTATCCCAACACCTCCTCAATCCCAGGAAAAGCTGCCCTGGAGTGCTCAGCTCCTGCCTGGGGCCTGCTGAGACTCTGACCACACCACTGCTCCTTCCTCACCTCCTGGGCACTGCAGAAATAGAATCACTGAGCTGCAGCAGATCATTCCTTGCCCTTGGGGAGATATGAAAGCATCTCCCTGGTTTGGAGCCTGCAGGCACCACCCTGCAAGGAGCTCTGTAGCTCTCACAGCCAGACAAATCCACCCCCTCCCTTATTAACAGCCTGGCTCTGGGGGTGGCCCACACTTGGAAACATTTGGTGTCATGTGCATATGGAAAATGATGTGCACAGCATATGTTGGATCATCACTGGGGCCAGGATGAGACACACAACGCTCACACTGAGTAATAGCTCACCCCCCCTCTTCAATCATCTAGGAAAAAAAGAAGCCAAAAGACAGGAAAACTGGAAAAAAAAGAAGATAAAAGGATGGGGAAACTTAAAAAAAGAAGACAAAAGGATTGGAAAACTGTGGGTGTCTCTCCCAGAGTTAGGTGCAAGAGCCAAGGCCTCTGTCAGTGGGAAGTCACTGCCCTTGTCCTTGTCCCTCAGGGAATCCAGACTGGGACAGAGTCTCCAGTTGAGCCCTGACCAAGTGATGAACCTAAGGAGCCACCATTTCAATTTATTTGTGCCTGTGGGAAATTAATCCAACACTACTGTTGCTGGTATTTCAGTGAAAACAGGTTCTGGCCTCTGTATAACCAGATTTGAACATTTTTTTTGGAAAGAACAGCTCTTTCTATTTTCCTGTTTCCCACCAAGTAAATAAGCTTTGGGCCCTCATTGTGCCAAAGAAAACAAAGTTCTGCATCGTTGGTCCAGAAAAAGAAAACGTCCTAAAATGATTATATCTAACAAAATTAAATTCTTATTAGAAAAACAACGGCCTGCTGGTGTTGAGATAATTACACTGAGAAAAATGCTAAAGAGAACAGTTAATTGGAGCTGGATAAATTTAGCAGGGAACACAAACAAATGTATGTTGCCAAATGGAGAGAGAGGGCTCCTCCTCGGTCCCCGTGAGGCTGAGGTGCTGGAGGGTTATTGGCAGCAAGGGTGGCAAAATAAATGAAGTTTTCTGAAGGGTTTGCAAAGACTGCTAAAGGACAGAGCATCCCTCAGCCTGTGGCCATCTGCTCTGGAGAAAATCTGAGCATTTTCCTGAATGCTCTTGGAGCTGGATTCTGCAAACCCTGGGATGGTTTTCCAGGCAGGGACAGCTCCACAGCGGTGTCACCCCTCACAGCCTCGGGGACAGGCTCTGGCTGTCCCACCTGAGCTGTCTGAGACCCAGGTGAAACAGGGAATTTCCAGCCTGGGCAGAACTCCAGCTGGAATTTGGGGCATTTGATCAGACTGTAACAATTAATTACTGACAGCTGCCCCAGGTTTCATCGTTCTCCCCAGGAACAGCCGGGGATGTTCCACGGGGCACCGCTGGGCACAGAGGCTTCCTCCACCCTGGGAAAACAGCCTGTGCTCCCAGCCATGGCCTGGGCACCCTCTGGGCACCCTCTGGGCACCAGCCAGGGCCTGTCTGTGATGCCATGGGAAGGGGATGAGCACGGAAAGCCGGGCTGGAGCAGGGGCAGTGCCCACCCTGTGCCCCCCAGGGCCACGCTCCGTGCCCTGGCACAGGGACAGGGCTCTGTCACAGGATGTCACCACAGGGCTTGGCAGGCTGCACAACATCACCTCTCCCGCAGGACTGTGCTAATTTGCTGGCTGAACAGTCCATTAATGGTAATTAATGTTTGCAAACAGCACAGCGAGCATCTGTCGCTCTGCTCTGCTCTCTGGGTGCATCTGCCGAGCTTTAGCCCTGGTTTTGCGGGGATTTGGGGCTGTGCCCGAATTTGGGATCACTTTGGGATCACAGAACACACCCAGGGCTGGTTTGTGGTGTGCAAATGTCAGCAAACAGAGCACCCCTAGGGACACAGCCTTGGGGGGACCTTGCTGGGCTGGGACAGGAGGGTGCAGGAGGCAGGGAGAGGATGCTCCAGCTGCATCAAGGGCTGCCAGATGTGCATCCAAACCCAAACCCACAGACATTTAGGACCTGTTTGTTTCTCTGTTGTCTTCCCCAGCCCCGCCAAAGAGTTTGAGAAGTAATTGCGTTGCAAATTGGTCTGCAAATATTGGAGGAGGAAATTGCCTCTCCTGACAGGTTCGCTGTATTCGGAGACTCCATCAGAGCTTCTGGCTCTGTTTATCTGCAGTGCAATTATTTTTTATTGCACTGGCACAGAGCATGGACATGTATGCATAAAACATGCAGTAAATAAATATTTCAAGGGTAAATCTCTCTAATATATTAGAATATCAAAGAGATGATGAAAAAGCTTAAGGCAGTGACAGCAAACTTTGGATTCAGTGAGCCTTGAGATACCTTTGCTACCTTGGAAATTCCCTTTTCCAAATGAGACTGACAGAGGCTCTCTGCAGTATTTTTCTCTCTGTGTCTGAGCAGTAAAATCAGTTTACTACGTGGTGATTTTTCCAGAATTTCTCCAATGCCTTTGAGAATTCAAGCCTCAGTGCTTGTTTCCTACTTTTCCAGAGGCAGCAGTGGAAATAGATACAAGACATTATCAGGTAAAAGTCTTCTCAAGCAACACCCTGTGAATCTGTTGAAGGGAATTGTTTTCCAAACAGAGTCTTTAGGATTAGATTAACCACCCAGTTTTCTTTAAAAACCCTTAAAACTCACACCAGCATGCCCTGAAATAAAACAGAAGGCAGGAAATAGATCACAGAAAAAAAAAATTACCAACTAGAAGCAGCACACTCCCATAAATTCTGAATGAACAGAAGAGCAAACAGCTAAAAAAATTGAATTAAGGTCTGGGAAGGAAGCAGTGCTACCCCTGCAGCCCAGAGGGGATCCGTGCTGGGCTGACTCATCCTTCCCTCCACAAAAACCTCTCATTCATCCACCTGCTCTGCCCTTTTGGGGTCATCCACCACCTTCTCCTCATCTATCCTGGCCCCTTCACACTGCTCTCAATCAGGCCTCACTGTGGAAAAAAACAACCCCAAATCAACTAAAAAATGTCAGAGAAATGCAAGTTTCTGCCAGGACCCTTTAATGCCAAGGGCTGAGGTGGAGGGGTGTCCCTACAGCATCAACTCCAAGCCAAGGCTGTCCCAGGATCTTGGGGACAGATGGGGACAGGGAGCAGCAGCAGCAGCAGCTCTGGACAAGGGGGTGTCTCCAGGAGAAAGGGGGAACCTCCTTTCTGTGCCCCCACACAGGAGGTTCCCCATCCCCTGCTGCAGATCCAGGGCTGAAATCCCATTTTCCCCTTCTTTCCACAACCGTCTCTATTTAATTAAGAGCCTGGAGAATCAAACTCCAACATTTCAGAGAGCAAGGTCACGTCCAGAGCACCGTGCCCAACATCTGCTTTCCTGGTAATTGGCTCAGAGTGGCAATTTGTCAATGGTTGGAAAATAACGAGCTTCCCATTTGTGTTCCAGCCATCCAAACTTGCAGATAAGGACAGGAGCTGAGGCTGTTGGATGTCAGCTTCTCTCTGGATACAAAACTGCCTGAGCTGGTGCCCTGTCTCCCACCCCAGAGCAGTGCTGCCCATCAATACAGAGGTTAAGCAACTTGTTTTTTGAAGTCTGGCTGCGCTCAGACTCTCAAGATGTTGAAATGCCACGTTTTTAAATATCAGCTGTCACAATGACAAGGATAATTATGGTTCTTTTGGCCCTGTTAGCAATACTAAGTTACAGTGTTTTTAAAGGTATTGAGATCTCCACACAGAACTCAAAAAAATAAAAAGTTCTAAATATTACCAGAATAGCCAAAATGTTTTGTACTGAGTGTTTATCTTGTGAAAAACTCTTATGGAAGTTCTGCCATTTACCCTGAAAATCTGCAGACAGCAGTCAAACTGAATTGCTCTCCATAAATTATTGAGGCTTTGGGCTTTATTTTTAGGTGAAAAGTTTGAAAGAAAGGAAAGTTTTTAGGAACTCCCAGGAGATTTAGGCTGGAAAAGATTCAAGATCATCCTGTGCCCCATCCCCAGCTTGTCCCCAGCCCAGAGCTCTGAGTGCCACCTCCAGGGATGGGATCCAACCCTCCCTGGGCACTTCCAGTGCCTGAGCTCCCTTTCCATGGGGAAATTCCTGCTGCTGTCCACCCTGAGCCTCCCCTGGCCCAGCCTGGGGCCATTCCCTCTCCTCCTGTCCCTGGGAGCAGAGGAAATCTCTGCTGGAACAACCCCTCTGCTCCTCCCTCTGCCACGGCTCAGTCCCACCTGTGGACACATTCAAGGTGTCTTTACCTCAAGGAAGGAACAGAAGCACACCAGGCCAGTGCTGCCAGCAGAGCTGTGCACAGAACAACCTCACCATAAACCTCATCCCATCCTAAATTTCTCTGCCCTCACCAGGATTCTCTCCAAAACCAGCCACAGGGAGAGATTTATTGCTCTGCCCTTCCAAGCAGGTCCATCTTTACCCTCTGGCAGCTGAGGATAACCAAGAGCACGGCAGAGACTTCCAGCAGTGCCACTCTCCAGCTCGTACCTGTCCAGGGAGATGCAGCAGAGGTGCAGGATGGACGCTGTGGTGAGCAGCACATCCAGGGATGTCCGAACCAGGCAGAACATCTCTCCATAGATCCAGTTGTCCTGAACCAGCTCAATAGCTCCAAAGGGCATCACCAGCACCGACACCAGCAGGTCAGCAAAGGCCAGGGAAACAATGAAATAGTTGGTCTTGATTTTCCTGCAAGGCAGATCACAAAATGAGGCTGGGTTTGGTGCAGCAGCCTCCACACGTGGACAGAGATTTCAGCCTGAGGTTGGGTTTAATCTGCCCCATCACACTAAAAGCTCCTCTCTAGCACACTGCTCACTTTATATGGTCACCCCAAGCTTGCTCCTGATTTTTAAAGCTAAATAAATGTATAAATACATTTTCCTGGCCCAAATACGCCTTTCTGCTCACCCAGAGGATGCAAATGGATGTTCACAGGCCTCTGCATGTGCCTCAGCCTCACAGCTTGCACTGGAGACTCTGAGGTGCAGGAGGGGATTTTATTTTAACTTGTAAATGGAGAAAATCCTTCCAGAAAGCACTGAGAATAATCTAGACTGAAGCTGTAATTTTAACTTGAAGAGTACTTTTTAAATCACAACAATAAAATAGAATTAAATCCATTAAAAATCCCACGCAGCACATGAATAGAGGCTGTTAAATCTCTCTCCCTGCTCCTAAGGCTGGGCTGACAATTCCCAGGGCTAGCAGCAGCCCTGAGACAGGAATTGTGACCCCCTCAAATCATGGGCAGAGTTTGCCAAGTTGTGCTGCTGCTGCACAGTCACAACCAGCCCTCGGTCTGTGCGGTGATGATGAGCTCATTGGGAAATTCCAGATGGAAAAGGGGCAGAGGCCAACCTGTTTCTCCAGGGAATTGCTGCTTAGCTGCACTTCCCACTGATTTGTCTGGTTCTCTAGGCTGAGAATGTGAAAAAGACGAGGATGGGAATTACAGCGGGGCCAGCGCTGCGGGGTGAGCCAAGGGCAGAGGGGTCTGCAAGGCAGGAACACCTCCCTCAGCTCCTCAGGACTGGGTTTGTCCCCCTGGGGCCACCTGGGTGGGCTCACCTGAGCTGCCTGTCCCGGCACACGGCCACCATGACCAGCAGGTTGCCCAGGATGGCCATCAGGATGACGGCGGAGACGAAGGAGAGCAGCACGATCTTCCCCGCGACGCCGAAGCCCTCACTGGAACTGGGAGGGAGCACGAGCACACCGGGGAGACAAAAGGAGAGGAGCTGCAGTGGCCCTGGGAGGGGTGGCCCAGCACTGGTGGTGCCGACAGCAGCCACTCCCCTGCCTGTCACTCACCACAACCCTTTCCATCCATGGCCATTCCCATTGCTATTCCTATGGCCATTCCCTTCCCATGGCCCTTCCAATTGCCATTCCCATGGCCATTCCCATCGCCATTCCATTGCCATTCCCATTCTCATGGCCATTCCCATTCCCATTCCCATTCCATTGCCATTCCCATTCTCATGGCCATTCCCATTCCCATTCTCATTCCCATTCCCTTTCCCTTTCCCATGGCCACTCCCATTCCCATTCCACTGCCATTGCCATTGCCATTCCCGTTCTCATGGCCATTCCCATTCCCTTTCCCATTCCCATTCCCATTCCCATTCCCATTCCCATTCCCATTCCCTTTCCCATTCCCACTCCCATTCCCACCCCCATTCCCACCCCAGCCAGCAGCACCCCCGGCTGCCCAGCGCAGGATGAGCCCCCACACCACACAGGAGCTGTTCAGGAGCTGCCCTCAGCTGTTCCTGACAGTCCAGCTCAGAGCTCCTGAGTTCCCATTCTCTTTTCACACAAATAAATGACATTATTTTCCATGCAGAAGCATTTTGTTGTTTGTTGGGGTTTTTGTTTCCCATTTTTTTCCCCAAGGTTTTGGTATCATAAAAGCATAAAAGGGTTTGGGTTGGAAAGGATCTTAAAAACTCTTCTCATTCCACACCTTCTGCTATCCCAGGCTGCTCCAGGTCCCATCCAACCTGGCCTTGGACACTCCCAGGGATGGGGCAGCCACAGCTGCTCTGGGAATTCCATCCCAGCCCCTCCCCACCCTCCCAGGGAAGGATTTTTTCATCCCTGTAACCTCAATTTCCCCTTTTTCTGTTTGAACCCCTTCGCTCTTTGTCTGTCACTGCAGCTCCTGATGTGATGTGACAAGGACTAATGGGTTCAAGCTTTCCTCAAGACAAGCATTTTACATCTTGAATTTTGAAATCTACATAATGTTTTGCCTTTTCCTCTCTTCCCTTCACTCTGTGCTACAAAACACAAAATAGTCTGGCTTTTTTTTTTTTTTTTTTTTTTACTCAGTAATTTTTCCAGAGTTAGGGAAAGGGAAATTTTTTTTTTCCATGTGTCCAATTTCCCCCTACTCTGAGATCAATAATTTCTTTAAGTTAATGAAGAGGAAGAAGAGACAAAGGAAGAATAACACAAAACCTCCAAACAAAATATCAGCCATATTTTAAATCTGCATTTCTACAAATAATTTGCTGTTTCAAATAAAATTTTTGTTGGTTTTTTTTTTTTCAGAGCTTGCAAAGCAGGAAGGTAACACCCAGCATGCAATAAATTCCTTATAAACCTGGTTTTATTACAAAATTTTGAGTTATTTTTCCTCTAAAGCTATTTCTAATGATATATCCTGAATAAACTGCATCCCAAACCTTCACCTGCTTGTGTGACTTTATATTACACAGGTGAGAATGGGGGTTTTACTTCTTATCAAGTGTGGCTGGAGAAAAACTGGCATTAAAAGCATCACTCAACACTAATTCAGCAGGGAAATTTCTCCTCATCCCACAGAGCTGGTGTTGGACACCCAGGATTAATGCTGTGAGGTTGCTCAGGTAATTGAAAAATGGAACCGTTATTCTGTTTTTACCTTGACTGACTCTGGGGTCACTTTTTATTTACTAAATGACATCCCAAGCTTTTTACACTTTATCCCACAGAGTTCTCATGATTTGGAGAAAAGCTAAAAAAGATTAGAAAGTTCTGGCACACGGAGATGTTGAGTTTTACTCGTCCAAAGAAGCTCTGGAAACACCAAAGGAGCGCAGCCCTGAACCAAATCTCTCCAGATATCACCTGGGTTTGTTTTTTTTCTCACCTTCAGGAGTTTCAAATCCACATTTCCCACCCTGTGCATCACAGACAGCCCTGCCCTGGACAGAAGTGGTCACCAGCCAGGCTCTGAGCAGAGCCCAGCAGGGCAGGAACTGCCCCTGGCACAGTTGTGAGAGGAAATTTTGCTCTGAAATCAGTTTTGGGAGTGTTTCTCTCGTGCCATTTTGCACTGCTCCCCTGGGGAACATTAAACCTCACTGGGGTGCAGGAGGGATTTCATCTGGGCTGCTCCTGCCTTTGAAATAATCCATCATCAAGCAGGAATACATGTTAATTATTCAGTCTTAGTAATTCCAAGTTGTTAATAATGGAAGAAGTGGATATTGCTGTAAATTAAAATCAATGGTTTGCATAACATCTTTTATCAAATCGGAGTGCTCTGGCTTCCAAGCTTGCTCCCCTCTTTAATAAAGCAGAGATTGATGGGTTTGCTATTATGAGGAAATGAGATTCAGGCAAAATGATTGCTGGTTAGCAGGAATATAGAAATCACTTAAGGAAAAAGGTGAAATACTGATGGGGAATGAATGCTTAAAACCCACATATGGACATATTTAAAAAGCTCTTCTACACAGTCATTAACGTGAAAGTAAAAAGAAGGGTAATTACTTTTTCAAGCTCAATTTTCACTTTCCTGTAAACACCCCAACTTTTCTAAATGAACTCGAGTGCTTTTGCATATTTTATGTGGCAGTTAAAGAGCACAGATCAGTCATGGGGGTCAGAGCATGCACATTCCTTGGTTCTCATTCCACATCACAGCAGCACAGAGGGGAAAATCCCTCCCAACAGCTCCGTGCTGAGAGCACAGAGAGAGGAGAGAGAAATAATTCCAGCCTTGGGGGGCAGAGGAGCAGAGCTGGTACAAGGATGGCCCATTCTGGACTGGAAGGGATAACTCTGCCTGCACAGGGAACCCAGAGCATCCCCAGGCACCGCAGGGAACATTCCCCAACAAGGGATGTGCACAAGCCTCCCTTGAGGAGATGAAAAGCTCGGAATAGTGGGAGCCTAGGAAAGAGTTTTATTGGTTTAACCATGCCCTCGGGTGTGGGGAATACAGGGAAGAGTTGATTCGTTTCCAGCCAGGGCTTTTCCCTCTGTAACTCCACATTTCATAACCACAAATAAGCTGTCATTGGCCTTTCCTCTCTCCTGCTTCCCTGATTAGTCCTAGGCATAAAAAGAATCGTTAGGTCTTAAGCAGCTAAAAATCAAGATAAGCTATTTTATGAGTAAATGTGATAATGCGTCTCAGTACAGAAACATGACAATAGGGAAGTGATGATTTGATCTCTGCCTTTCCAGCTGTTACCACATCCTTTTCTAAAATATTAATCAGAACTCAGCATTAATCCAGAAGCATTTAATTTCCTTTAATGCCTTTAAATGCTACACTGCTTCACTTCAGCCCGTGCAGATGGCAGGATAACTTCGAGCTGATTCCAGTCAATTACGTCCTTCACTTCTGCTTTAGAAACAGATTGAAATTAATTAAAGTATTGAAAAGCCGGGAATAAACAGCATTCCATGTATCAAAATAACTTGGTCATGTGATTCATTTATTTGAGTGGGGTTTTTTTGGGGAAAAAAAATAAATAAATAAAATCAATTGTGGCGGTGGGGTGTGAGAGAAGGGATGAGGTTTTTCTCCTTTTCTGCTGGTTTGAAACAAAATTTCTGATACCATCACCAGCCCTGCACCTCCGCTCCGTGAATCTCCCGGAGGCTGAGAGCTGCAGCTTCAGAGAAGTGTTTGAAGCAGCTGATAACACTGATTAAAACCAATTGTGTCAAGATGAAGCAAAGAAGACAGGCTATTTAAATGTTTTCGAAATTGCCGTGTGTGGGCTGGCACCGTCAATCCCTGCGTGCTGGGGTTTGGGAACGGGGACCTGCTGGAGCTGCCAGACACGGGGGGACCTCGGGAGACTCCAGGCCCCGTGGCTGAATCTTGGAATCTCCTGAGCTGGAAGGGACCCACAGGATCATCCAGGGCAGCTCCTGGCCCTGCACAGACCCCAGACAATCCCAGCTCCATCCCTGGAGCGCTGTCCAAGCTCTCCGGGAGCTCTGGCAGCCTCGGGGCCGGGACCATTCCCTGGGGAGCCTGGGCAGTGCCAGCACCCTCTGGGGGAAGAACCTTTCCCAAAATCCAACCCAAACCTCCCCTGGCCCAGCTCCAGTCCTTCCCTGGCTGCTGTCCCTGTCACAGGGGCTGCAAACCCTGAAAAATCCCCCCTCGGCCTCCTCCAGCTGAACAATCCCAGCGCCCTCAGCTGCTCCTCCGTGGCCTCTCCAGACCCTTCCCATCCCCGTGTCCCTCTTGGGAGGCTCTCCCAAGCTTTAGAGAGATTATTTTTTTTCCATTTTGGTGCCCAGGGCTGGAGGGAGCAGGGCCAGGCTCTCACACGGTGCCAAACCCAGGAATCTGTGAGCTCTGTGTGCTCCTGCAGCCTCCTCAGCCGGCAGCAGCAGAACCTCGGGCCTTGGCTCAGTGGAAATCGGGGCTGAAAACTCATCCAGGACAAGGAGATGCTTTATCGTGGTCTGAGACAGAGAGTTTGCACTTGGGGAATGAGGGAGGAAATAAAGGCAGCCCTGGCGAGCTGTGGGCTCTGCCTGAGCCCTGGGGGCTCTCCTTGCAGGGAATGAAGTGGCCCAGACACCTCTGTCTGCTCCTGCAGGACGGGACAGAGCCCTGGCTCTGCTCTTTGCCAGGCAGCAGATCAAGAGTTACATAATTTACACCCACACACGAGCAGATAGCGCTGCAGGGCTGATGTATGTGAGCACCAGCCTCAAAACCCATTAGACTGTCACCTAAAATATAAGCTAAAATTAACTTCTGAAATCAGCCTGAGATTAAGATCACAGTATTTACACGGAGCAAAGGCAGCTGCTGCAAAATACTTTGTTTTGCATCCTCTAACAAGTTCCACAGGAGAGCCCTTGTGCCACCCAAGTCCCACCCTGACACATCCACCTGGGCTCTGCAGCACCTTGGATTAGTCTTTTTTCCTTATTAGATATTTGCAAGACTCCAAACTTGAAGCCAGCTGTCCCCTTCACGTGCTGAACGCTCCCCTTTTGTTTTCACACCAACTCAACACTTTGGGATATGCAGCACGAGGAGGATGTGGAGCAGCTGGAGAGAGCCCAGAGGAAGCACCAGGATGCTCAGAGGGATGGAGCAGCTCTGCTGGGAGAGCTTGGATTCTGTGCAGAGGATTTTAATGGAATCACCAAACGCTCCGCAACAATAAAAAAACCCAAACCTCTGATTTAGGCAGGGATTTAGACACACTACACAGAACAGCAGAGACATTGTAACAATCATCTCTGCTTTGTAAATGCTGAATAAAACCAAAGATCAAACATGCTTTTCATCAGAATCTCTTGATCAGTTCCTAATTAGAATTGCTCCTCCAAAGTGAGTCCACGGCCTCCACCAAACACAGCAGTTTAATGGTGAGCAGAGGATGATGAAAGAAGCAGAAGAGCAATCCTGACTTTTGGTGTGTATTCTATAATCATAATGTGATTATCTGCCTATTTCCTAGGTGGCTCTTGCCTCTCTCCTGTCGCACACACGGCTGAATGTTCAGCAACAAACCCCACGGAGCTGTGCTCAGGGGAGCTAGGGGAATGAAGCACCTCATTTCCAATATTCTCAATAATTGCCTTTAATTTCCCTTCCATATTCTCCAAGGGCTGAAAGCAGAGTCCAGGGTGTACTTCTGCACAAGAAGGTTTGTAATTTGGCTACTGTATAGAATAATTTTACCTCACAGAGACATCACCATTACACACGTGTACAACTCGAGCTTTAGCTCAGTTTAGAAACAGGGAGGGACTGGATGCAGGTCCATGACACAGAGTGGGAAAATAAAGGTTTAGGCCCATACTAAACATACTCTGAGTGCCCAGATTTCTCACAGAATTGAGAAATTGAGAATTATCGCCTCCTGCAACTCCAGGTGCAGAACTGGGGTGCACAGGGCTCAGAACTCTTCAGGAGTTGTGCTGCTGCCTTTGGGATCAAAGCATTTAATGCCCTGTCTTATTATAACTTTTCCTGTAAAAATTTCCCCAAAATAAGCACTTGCCTGTGACCAGAAATTTTTTACCTCTTGATCAAAACCGCCTCAGGCAGTTCTTAGTCATTCTCAGCATTCTCATTCTGACTTCTCTTTCTCAAACCTTTCTTCCCATCTTTGCCCAAAACCTGGGACTTGCAAGATGTTCAAATCAGCAACCATGAAGTTCCTGCTCTTCTTTTTCAAACAGTATTTTCAGTCAGGAAAATATTGTTAAATGAGAGGCATTTAGTCAAGACCCTTGGAAAGGTCTTGGCATCAGGCTGGGTATTAAAATATCCAGGCTGTGCCCTTCTCCCACTGCCTGTTTACACAAATACAGCTATTGGCTGTCTAACTTCTAATATTTCCTGGAGAGTTTCCCAGTTTCAAGCCTCCAGAGGAACGAAAAAGTTCCTTGCAGTTACCTCTGCTAATGGAAGACTTGGCACAGACATAAAACATTGATTTCTAGAATACATTTTGACACCCCCCTCCAAGCCACACAAAAGCAGTTCCCAGGTAATTTTGAGCTTTACTATGAAAACCAAAGTTTGGTAAAGATAATTCCAGTGGTGGCAGCCAGAAACTTTCCAGCCCCTGAGGTTGGCCAGCTCATTTTTATGGCCCTCACTCATGTGGAGGCTCCAGACAGGTGTCCTCTCTAGGCAAGGACACAATGTCCTTGATTCAAGAGCAGAGCACTTAAATTCCTTGTTTTATTTAAACCTCCTTCTACATCCCCAGCTAAGTGCATGTTCTGAATACTCTCCACAAAGCCCTCATCACATTTCTCACTTCAGATAAACAAGAGAGGAGGTCAAGGTGTTTTGAGGATGGGAAGTGCAAGCTCTCAGCTCAGATGGAAGCCAGATGCCACCCAGCAGTCAGAACCAGCACATTTCTCCAGCCTGGGAACCTCTGGGTGTGTTTGTTAATTGTGTTTAATTGTGGCTAAGCAGGAACTTGCTCATCTGCACAAGTCTCTGATTCCTGGAAGTATCCACTCCTGGGGAAGAGGGCAATGCAAACATGGGGACAAAGGGAATTTTGCCAGCCCGGTGCTGAGGGTCAGCCCTGGAAAGTCAAGGAAAGCCCCTGGCACTGCAGCTGCCCTGGGCAAAAGCTGCCAATAAGGTCCAGCCCATTTTTGCCAAGCTCTGGAGCCAGTCCTGCCCCAGGATATCCTGGTTTTTAGGGTGGTTTTCACCTCCTTCCACAGCCTTTTCCAGATCTCCTCTTACTGCCTCTCTGTGCTAAAATTGCAAGACATCAAAAAGTTCATTTTCGTGGCCCAGCTTTCAGTCCAGGGAAGTTTCATGTGCAGAGATTGCTCTAATGAGAACAGATGAAACCTCACAGAGGTGTGTGCTGGCCTGACCTCCCCACGGGGCTGAGCACAGACACAGGAGCTGCCCCTCTGCACCTCCAGCTTTATTTACAGAGCCTGTGTGTCTGCCCTGCTCCACAGCTGCCATCGCAGAGCGTGCTATTAATTTGCAGAACCTGGAGCCAGGCTTAAAAACTCCATTAATTAAGTGTTGGCGGAGGTGTTTGGAAAGATGTTCCCATAAATATAGTGCTTTAAAGTGTTTCCCTAGAAACTGAGAAAAGAGTTGAACAATATGAAAAATACCCAGGCTGATGACTCCCCCATGGAGCAGTGGCTGGGCTGGAGGGAGCATTTAGGAAAGAGAACTTTTCTCCCAAGGTTTTTCTGGCTACTGGAAATTTTTGGCTGGAAGCACAAAATGTAAAAGTGAGGCTGTTTATCATTCCTTGCCTCCCTGAGCCTTCCTGCTTTGCCCTGGTGTTGGCAGGTGGGGAATGCTCTGTGAACTCTGTGGCTGCAGATTCAGAAGTGCCCCAGGTGTTTGAGTGCTCCCGGTTTGTGGATTCCTCCCAAAGTGTTCCTGCTGTGCCCAAACACCTCAGCACCTCCAGCCACGGGGAGGACAAAGCTGCCAAACCCCACAGCCTCTTGCAACTGGCCCCTTACAACATTTCATGGAATCACTGAGGTTGGAAAAGCCTTCCCAGGCCATCGAGTCCAAGATGATGCCCACCTTGTCCCCTGCCCAGAGCTCTGAGTGCCACCTCCAGGGATGGGATCCAACCCTCCCTGGGCAGTTCCAGTGCCTGAGCTCCCTTTCCATGGGGAAATTCCTGCTGCTGTCCACCCTGAGCCTCCCCTGGCCCAGCCTGGGGCTGTTCCCTCTCCTCCTGTCGCTGTTCCCTGGCAGCAGAGCCCGACCCCCCCGGCTGTCCCCTCCTGCCAGGGACTTGTGCAGAGCCACAAGGGCCCCCTGAGCTCCTTTTCTCCAGGCTGAGCCCCTTCCCAGCTCCCTCAGGAATTCTCCAGCCCCTTCCCCAGCCTGGGGGACCATGTGGAGAAGACAGAGTTTGGCAGAAAATCTTCTCAATCAGTTCATTTATCTGTGCAGAAATGCAAGAGCAAATCCCTTTCTGGATGGATGCTGCTGATATTCCAGAAGGATTAGAGTTGATCTTCCCTTGGAAAGGGAATGAGGAAGAGAGCTCCAGGCTGATTGTGGCCTGTTAAATGACATTTTATAGCCTGTTATTTCTCACCTAAACAGAAATGTGATCAAAGGATTTGAGGTAAACAATGATTTAATGACTCCAAGTGTAGGAGCTGGGGAGGTTTTGAAAAGAGCTTGTGTACACAAGAATAAACACCTCTATTGCAGCCTGCTGGAGGCTCCTAAGCTGTTTGCTTTCCATGCATCCCCACTGCCAGGGCACTCGGAGCACACCAACTCTTCCCAAACTCCTGCCATCTCCTACACTTTGGGTCATTTTGGTGCCTGTTTGGTTCCAACCACTCAGGCCAGCTCTTGTCCTCCTCACGAGTGGCTGGCAGAGTCCTGAGAGGGATGATGAGGGCACGGTCCAGCTCCTCTCCTAGGACATCCCTGGAGCTCCAGGAATGGCTCTTTGGGTCCCTCTCTCCGTGACTCACACTCCTGTTTCTCCCAGCTTTGGTTGAGGAGAGGAGACTCAGGATATTCCCTGCCTCCTCCTGCCTGTGCACAGCACCAGGAACTGGAGTCACCAACACCCCCAGTTCTGGTGCCCACAGGGAACAGGAGCACAGCAAACCCCAGGATCTGGGACTCACCAAACACACAATTCCTTCCCAAGGAGAGGTCCTTGTCAGGACCAGCATTCCCCGTGCCTCTGTAGCAGCACTTTGGGTTAAAAAATGGGATTTTTCCTTTGCTTCCAAACAACCACAACCAATCCAACCGATTTGATTCCTTGTTCCCCCACCTTGCTGCTCATTCCTCAAAGTCAAGATAAGATTAATGAGCCGCACACAGAGCTGCTGGAGGGCTCTGCACTTTTCAAGCCACAAAAACACCTTCAGCAACAAAAGGAGAAAACTAAAGCTGATAAAGCCAAGTTTGGAAGCAATTAACATCAATCTAAAATTCAGCTGGTTTAGGGGCTCTGCTTAAAAATAAAGAGCAATTACTGCTGTGGCAAACTGAAATAATACATTGTTTTTCCGTGGTTGATTTAGCAAAGGGAAATCTGCCTTCACCAGCAGCTACAATTAAAAGGGTTTTATAAAAGCTGTTTACCTGCACTAAAGGTGTTTGGTTTTTTTTTCCCACCTGTTTATCCAGACTGTAACAACCTGTCCCCCACCCCTGAGGAAGCAAAAAACCTTTATGGAGTGTGAAGTACTCAGGACAATATCCCAAAATCTGCCTGAAGCACAATTGTGGGATCAATATTTCGCATGTGTGGGAAACCCCACTGTGAAAAACCAGTGTCCATAAAGGAGACAGAGGAGTCCTGCAATCTTATTTAAATAAAAAGAGAGAGAGTCCACTGGGGAATACCCTGAGGGGTTTCTCAAAATTCCTTTTATCCTAAACTCCCATTTGTTCTGCAATACACTTTGTGCTGATCCTTTTATCTATTCCCTAAAGTTCAGGAGTCAAACTTGTCCCGTCCCTGTAACAACCTTGCTCCTGAGGCTGGTGGAGTCATTAAGAGC
Organism: Cyanistes caeruleus; assembly: GCF_971803275.1. Classification (NCBI taxonomy): domain Eukaryota; kingdom Metazoa; phylum Chordata; class Aves; order Passeriformes; family Paridae; genus Cyanistes; species Cyanistes caeruleus. The sequence goes on from NC_141715.1 coordinate 1,522,219, forward strand.
CATTTCAAAGCCATTAATTAACAGCCCTGCCCTCACCTATGGAATTGTTTGTAAACACAGTAGCACACATCTTCCCCTGTGGAGAATTTAGGAGATTTTCCAAGGGAAACATCAGCCCAGGAAAATCAGGGGGTGGCTTTGAGCAAAGCTCAGATTCTCAGTCCAGCTCCATTTCCCGGCTGGGAGCAATGGGTGGACAGGAAGAAAAAGAAAGGTGAGGGGAAAAAAAGGTGGGGGGAAATAAAAGACGGGGGAAAAAAGTGGGAGAAAAGGGGGTGGAGGGAAAAAGGTAGGGAAAAAATGGGGGGGAAAAAGGGCAGGAAAAAAAGGCGGGAAAAAAGGGGCGGAGAGAAAGTGGTGAAAGGGCGGGAAAAAAGGGCGGGAAAAAGGCAGGGGGGGGAAAGGCGGGAAAAAAAGGCGGGAAAATCCATGTAAGGGAAAGGCGGGAAAAGGGGGCAGGGAAAAAAAGGTGGCAGGGGAAAAAAGGGGTAGGAAAATGGTGGGAAAAACAAGTAGGGGAAAGGGGTAGAGGGAAAATTAGGCAAAAATGCCATGCAGAGCTGGTGTAGATAAGAGTTACCTGTGCTCCAAAAAGCTAAGAGAGTGAGATTTAATTACCATGACATAAGAAGGGGCTGTCAGACCAGCAGAAGTATTCCTGGCAACTGGGAATGCTCTGCAGGAGATGATGGGGGGTCTCACCCAAAGCCCAGGAAGGTTTTCAAACTCTTTCAAAGGCACGGCACAATTGTGACTTCCACTGGTAAGAGTCCAAGAGAGGCAGAGTTTGGCCTCTCTGGATTGCTGTAACCAATTTGAGGTTTTCATTTTAAACCACTTGACAGGATCTCATTAACCTACTGCCTGTAATAAATGTACCCAATAACAGTCGCCGAGTCGCATGAAATTAAAAAATCCAATAAAATATAAATAGGAAATACTCGCGGGTCATTTAGTTTTCTACTCTGGAATTAGAGAAAATGAGGTCTGCCACCTCCCTCAGGCTGTGATGAATGCAAGTTCCAAACTGAACTGTCAAAAATTTCCAGGAATGTCTCCTCAACATCTCATTGCAACCTTTTCAAAATTCGTAACATTTTCAACTGAAAAGGAATCCTTGACTCGTCTAGGCCACATTTGACACTCATCCAAATACCAGAGTGATGCCACGTCCTCAGAGAAGCTCCAGGAGCCCCCAAACCAGGCCCTGCTGCATGAGGAGAGACTTTTATCTGCAGGCAAAGAGAAAATGCCACCCTGCAGCCTGGCAGATGTTCTGCAGGGTCACTGCCTCACCACAGCTCAGGGGCTGCAGGAGCCGAGTCCTTCCTCCTACCTCACATTCACATCAAGTTCTTCCATCACAGGCAACAGGCACAGGCAGCTGAGAGTTCGATGTCCATAGAAGAGACCTCATCCTGCAGTGGAGACAGAAATACAGGCATTCATTCCAGGATCTCCCATAAACGCAGATTTACCCCACTGGAGGATCCAAGCCAGGTGCCCTTGGATTTTTGGCCACCTGAGCACCCACCAGCTCACGTTTGGCTGCTTTACACCAGCACTTCCAGGTCTTTTTCCATCAGGCAGCTTTCCAGCTCTTCCCCCAGCCTGGGTGTGCCCATCCCAAATTTCCTGCACACCTGCAGGACTCCCCCAGGAACTTCCCAACTTTCAAAGCTACAAAAAATAGTTTGAATAGAGCCAAGCTGAAGAAAGTTTGCAAAGCCCAGGTGGGAAAACACAAGCAAGAAGGCTTGGTAAATTAGTTTCTGTTTTTACACAAAACTAAAACATTGAGTTACCACTAAATTAAACCAGGTTTCCTGTGACACTCTATTGTGCAGCCTTATGAATACTTAATAGCAGTGCTGTAATTACAAAGAACTAAATGCTTTGCAGCTTGAGTTAAAATAAATGTACTTACTTCCAGCACCACTAAGTGATGTAAATATTAATGGGGTTTTTAACTCTATCAAAATTCCATCCTGACTCCAAAGAAATGAATGTACCATCTTAATAATGTGCTTGTGCATTTGCTGCTGCTAATCCAGTGGAAAAAATAGGCTCAGTTTCGGAGCACTTGAGGCTGTTGATTACCCCTTGTGTTGTCTCTAGGGAGTCAGGGATAAAGCCACCACCACAGCTCTGTTAATGCCAACCCAGATGCAAATAATGCCATTGTGGATACTTGGCTTCAAAGGAAAATCGGAATAAAACCTCCTCAGCCTTCCCAGACACCGATGCCAGGTTTGCAATGCAAATGAGCCCCCCACTCTCCAGACCTGGCTCAGTCTTTGCCACGAGGAGTAATTCAGGGTGTAGATATGAGACATCATTTTGCAAGGAAGATTTGCTGGAGTCAAAAGGATATTTTTTATTTTTTTTCCCCAAAAAGGCAGAGTTTGGCTGGGCCCTGTTTGCAGCTTAAACCTTCAGCTGGTGATTCTTTGGGTGCTCTGGAAAAATTCCTGCTGTGTTTTGCAAAGGAAAGGGTGAGAGGTGTGGAGATTCACCTCTGTGTGCCTAAGACCTGCCCTCCAACTTGAATTTGGAGGAAAAACCCAAAATTCCACTCTCCTGTGCTCCTGCTCTGGAGTTCTTCTACAGGACAAAAAACCTGGTACGGTTTTGCTTTTTGAGATATCAGCATAAAATTAATTCTGATTTCTCCTGCAAATTGGATGGGAAATTTTTCAGTGATTTTGTATGTTAAAATTCCACTGAGGGGGCATCTTTTTTCCTTTGTTCTTCTGCAAAAAAATGGAATTTTAGTGTGGTTTTAGTGAGTTTAGGTTTAGTGTAATTCTAGTGAGGTTATGCAATATCTGCACTATCTTGCTATGATGGAGACTTCTACAATAACTGAAACTTTCTATATAAGAGTAAAAAAATAAACAAACCCCAAACCAATCCCAAAAGAAACAATTTCTAAAAGGGGAAAAAAAATCTTCACGAACAGAAAAACACCCCCAAAAAACAAAGGCAATCCAGGAACCAGCATGGAAAGCCTGGTGGCACTGTGGGATTTAGGAATGATGGAGCTGCCCTTGGTGGACACTGTCCTGCCCTTCATCTTCACAGGGAAAGGTGAAAACCCAGCGAGGACACGGATGAATGCATGGATTTAGCTCATGGATTTAAGACATTAACAAAGATTTCACCAGGGGTTGTCTCCAGGCTCACCTGCTCTCCGTGCCCTGCCCAGTGGAGATGGAAATGTCCCCCCAGATGCCAGCAATGGCCACAGCACCTTCCCTGTGAGCACCAGCTCACTGAGACACTGACACATTCTCCATCCCCTTGGTTTTCATCCCACTCAGCCCCCATCAAGTTCCACTTTCTGTCACTGCTGAGCTGATGACAACAGGAGTTGAGTCACTGTGAAAAACTCCCACCCCCATTTCCTGCAGTGCTGGGCTCTGAAGCTGCTCCACCGCTTGTGCCACCCCAAATGATGCACGTCCCAGGTGGACTGAGCATCCTGCAAAACCCGTTTTCCCATCAGACAGGTCCACGCTGTCCCTTCTGCTCTGGGAGGGATGGATTCCAAACCGTGGATAACCAAAGCAGCAAGAGGCTGGAACAGGCTCCAGAGGCAGGAATTCCTCCAGGAAAGCCTCGTGAGCATGTGGCAGAACTGGAACACTGATGCCACAATTAACACATGAATAGCAGGGGCAGCTTTTCCAAGACTCATTTACCAAGGAGCAAAGCAAGTGAGGAATCTCACACACAAACCTTTCCCATCTGACTTGGAGCCAAACACTTCCTTAAACACAACAAGATTCCTTACCTGAGATAAGAGATCTCCCTTAGCCAGGGCTGAGGCCCTGTATTCATCACACACCCTGGGCTGCTGAGTAAATTCTGATGAAATCCATGGAGACAACTCCATTAGACACAAACTCATCCATGTGAGACTCAGACTGGAGCCAGCTGCACCTCAGCTCCATCAGGAGTTTAGGGAGCAAAGGGATCCGCTCTGAACCTCACAACTCAATGGGAGGGTCTCTGGTCACTGTGGAAATCATTTGTAAATCATTCTAGAGCAATTTTAACTCTCTTTCCCTTTGTATTTTTCCTCCCTGTAGTAAGGAACAGAGTTAACCTTGCCACTGAACTTTCTTAAGCCACACTTTTACAACAGCCTATAAAAACCCCTTCTGCCAACGCCTTTGGAGATAACTCTGATCAGAATTACCCATTTGTGACATGCTCTGCTGCACCACAGAGCAGGGAGGGGGATGTAAAAATAAACTAAATTCAGTTTCTGCTGAGTCTCGTGCTCTCACTGAAAAACTGGACTTATCACTGAGTGACTTTGTTCTTCTCTTTGTAAGTCTAAGGTAAAAAAATCCCCTTTTTAATAATCCTTTACCAGCTTTCTAGAGCACAGCGTGGGGTGCACTGATTGATTTCAGTGCAGTTTTCACATTTTTTATGGGGTAACACAGAGCAAAAGGTGTTTAGAAACTGTTCAGCCCTCCCCTGGAAATTGCTGTGCTCCCCACCTCAGTTCTTGGAAGTGCAGGGAGTCACTGAGCTCCCATCCAGTGTGTGATTCCTGGTTGAGGCCAGCAGAATCACTCTAACATAAATAAAGACTGCTACTACCATCTAAATCCGTGATTTCCAGAGGCTTCTCACCTTCTGCAGAGAACATCTGCTAAACTGAAGCTGGGATTGAACAAAAAAGGAGCTGTTGCTCGATTCCCTACACATTTCACATTTGGGGTGGTGATTTTCCTTATAGCTCCAGCATTACCAGAGAAAAAGAAGTTGTTAGCAGAGGTTAACTGGACCAGATCTTCCCAACCCACATTAAACTGATATTTTTGAAGTGAGAGTCACCTCAATCCAAAGACACTTTCTTGCTCATCACTGCAGAGCAGTCCAAGTGTTGTAAGAGAATATCCTGCCCATGACAACACTTGAGGAACAGGAAATATCAAAGTGATTCATCTTGTTCATTCCCAGATAAAATGGCTTTATTTCCACCCATTTCTGCCAAAGGCCCTGCCCCCTCCCACAGCCCCTCTTCCCTTCCCTGTTGCTGCTGTCTCTTCTCTCCCCATGAAGGACAAAGGATAAGGAAACTGATAAGGAGTCCCTCAGTTGTCAGCAGAGACAGATTGCTGGGCTGATTTTTTAAATAATTAATTATTTTTTTAAATTCAAATTTCTTAATTTCAATTAACTAATTTAAATTTATATATATATATATATATTAATCCAGCATCATTCCAGCAGGTTAAAATGGAGGAGTTTGCTTAAACAGAGAAATTAAAAGAGAGACGTGACACATCCCAAAAACTCAAATGGAGTCTAGCTTGAAATAGAGGACACAGAAGAAATGTCTTTATATTTCAACAGCTGTTTGAACTCTAAGGAAAATCTCTTTTGGCTTTCCCAGCCAAAGCACAGGCACTGAGTTGAGGGGCTGGTGCTCCCAAGGGATGCCAGTCACAGGTGGCACTGGGGTGACAGTGGCAGTGCCACTCCTGCTGTGCCTGCAGCCTTTTCTTGGTGCCTGCCCAGCTCCCAGCCGTGCCCTCTGTGCCTCCTCAGCCTCACATCAGGTGATTCTGGCACTGTTCAAGTTGAAATTTCATCCTTGAGTACCAAAATAGCCCCAGGAGAGGGCACGGGGAGGGGGGGCAGCTGTGCCTGCCTTCCCCCTGCATCCAACATTTCCAGCAGCAGCAGCAGCTGCAGCAGCGTTCCCGGGCCTCAAGGCTGACTTTGCTCCAAAGCAGAGCCATCTCCAGCAGCTCTTTGCTGTGCTGGTGTGAGGGGAGAGAGAGCAGCTGTAAAAGCTGTGTAATAACCTGTGGGGTTATTGCTGTCACAGGGGCCGTAGGAGCTTTCACAGCTCGCTGCTCTCACCTCCAGCAATCGCTGCTCTGCTGTCCAAAGCGAGCAAAGCTCAGCCCAGAGCTCATCCCACGGGAGAGCCCGGCTCTCTCAGAAGAGCAAAAATCCAGAAACAGCGATGTCAATTAACAGCTGAGGGCAAGAGGGGTGGCTGAGTCCTTTCTCACCACCCCTGTTTGATCTGTGCAGGGGTGCCACGCTCTCTCTTTGCTCACATGTCATCAAACTTCCTCAGAGCTTACTTTTCCTTTCCTAAAAACACCTCCCATCTTTTCTTCTCCTCACACCAGCAGCAGGGTGTGGGAACTGCTGCCCCAGAGAGGCACCAGCTGTGCTTTCTGTGTCAAATAAATCTGTTTTTTACGCAGCCATGCGGACTAGAAACGCTGGGAAATGTGGGAATCCCTCAGCTTTGCCATGGGGGTGATGCTCTGGTCACTGCCAGCCTGCTGGAGGAGCTTTGGGATGCTCTGCACATATCCTGAGCCTGCCCAGGGTCCTCCCTTTCACCGAGCCTCCGCTGCTCTGGTGCATTTGAAAAGCTCCAAAGCGAGCAGGAGCTGATCCATGGATTCCCATGGACATCCCTGAGACGCTGCTGGGCTGCTCTGAGCTCTGCCAGGTGACAACAGAACCATCTCCCTCCTGGGCAGGGCTGGACCATCCCAGGATTTCCTGGAGTCTCTCCAAGTGACCACAGTGCACGAGCCCCTTGTTTTCCCAGCTGCACAGACCAGCCTTTGTCACCCATTTCTGTCCCTCCCTCGGGTCCCTGTCCTGCCTGCCAACCCCCCTGGGCAGCTCTGCATCACCCAGGCTCAGGAGGGGAAAAATGGAAATAATTCCTCCCTGTGGGGTGGATTTATCCAGAGCACAGCAGGAATGGCACCGACACAACCTGTCCTTCCCTCTGCCTCAGCTCCTGCCCAGGTTGTTGTGTGCTGGGCTCGTTCTGCTTCCCATCTGGAGCTGGGGCACAACCACAGCTTTACTGGGGCAGAATTCAATGCCTCTGGTTTATTTTTATTGCTGCCATAAGCTGGGTTTGGAGGCTGAGAAACACCAGCAGGAAATCAGCTCCTGCTTTGAAGCCCAGTGCCAAGAGGTAGTTTATGGTTCTGCAGCTGGATTTCAGCAGCAACAGGAGAATCTCCTGCCCTGGGTGTCCTTCTGTGCTCAAATTAATCTAAAAAAATCACCTGGATTGTGCTGGGTTACCCCAGCTGGGATTTCAGTAGGCAAAATCTGGTTTGAACAGAGCTGAAAACAGAAGGAGGGATGGAAATGGAAGAGAGTGAGAAACACCAGGTCACAAACCTGCAGCACCTCAAACCCCGTGGGCAGGCTGGGGACAGAGGTCACAGATGTGCTAAAATACAGAAGAAAAATCTGTCCAAAAATACAGAAAAAGGGGAAGCTGGGAGCTGTGGATTTCTGTTAAAAGTTTAGGGATTGTCAGAAAGCAATAAGAGTGGCAGACAAATCTGCAGAAGAGCTTGATTTTGAACCTATTGCTACAAAAAAAATTAAAATGAGGCTGATCAGGTGGAAAATATTTAAGTTGATGATGATTAAGTTGATTTAAGAAAAGACACAGAGCCAGTAAATACTTCCAAAGTTGCACTCAGTGATTTTGAAAGTCTTTTCCAACCTGAAAGATTCTGTGATTTTGTTTTGGGGACCCTATTAAGTGGTGATGTTCCCCACAGATCAAACAGCATTTACTAATGCTGGTCACTTCAAGATTAGCAAGTCCAGATAATGGTATCTTTGTTATTAAAAATAGTTTTAAAGAGCTTGGTAAGGAAATCCACACATGGTTGGTCTTGATTTCCAGCAAACTTGGATAATCAGAGTTAACAAAAAAGAATATCAATATTTTGAAAGAATAAAGGGGATAATCTTGGTAATTATAAACCTATCAATCCAAGACTGCTCTCCAGCACAAAAATAAAACAGATCCTAAAAAATACAATTCATCAGGAGTTAAAGATGGGGAACAGAATTTGGCAAATCAGTGGGAATTAGAGGAGAATAAATTTCCCTTCTTGATATTTTCGCTGCTAACCAACAACAATACCGATATAATAAATAATATATATATAAATACAATAAATTGTTGTGACTGAAAAGATGAATTGGCATGTGAGGACACTGCAGGGGCAGCCAAGGGTGTGAGGATGGAGTGCTGCATCCAGAGGGATGAGCGTTTATCCAGCATTTTCCTGCCACCTGCAGTCACTGATTCCAGCCCTTCATGCTTTAAACACAGCAAAACATTCCCTGAGGATCCAGCAGAACCTCGGGAATGCAGCTCAAACTGATCGAGGTGTTTGCTTTCCTTCTTGCCAGGATCTCACTGCCTCTCCAAGAAGGAGAAACTTTTGGTGTTCAGACAATGGAATTGTGGAGATTTGGTTCTTAAAATAGCACAAAGAAAGGAAAAAACAGCCGTGTAAAATAAAACCTGTGCTTGAGGAACAGAACTTTCCTTTCCCCCTCCTGAAACAGGAGAGAAAAGAACTCCTTTGCACCCACAGGGATTTCAACTCTTTGAGATGAGATTTAATTACTCAGGAGAGCTGTTTGGAGCTTTTGTTGGAGATTTCACCCAGCTCCCCACGTTCCCTTAATTGCTGGGAAAAGGAGGCACAGAGATCCCTGGGCAGCTCCAGCTGTGCCTGAAGTTCCCAAAGGAATCCCTGCTCATCCCAGACTCTGTCTGACTGCTGGCACTCAGGGAGAAGTGGCCAACTGCACCAGGCTCTCTAATTAAAGCCTGACCTGTTGTTAATGAGTGTTTGATTAACCCACTGCTGCTGCTTTATCACGCTAAATAAATAATATCCACTCTGTGCTGCTGTTTGCAGAGCTCATTTCACATTCAGAGCTCCCTGCCTCGCACCTTAACCAGGTGTAAAAGCATCACACCTGGACAGGGGCAGGAATTCCTGCATGGAAAGGTGGTTAAACCCTGGCAGGAGCTGCACAGGGAGGTTTGGATCCCCATCCCTGGAGGTGCCCAAGGAATTCCTGGATGTGGCACTCGGTGCTCTGAGCTAGGGGTGAGGCACAGCTTGGGCTGGGAGGGCTTTTCCAGCCTCAGGGATTTGGGATTCTTCAACAGTGAGGGATGGACAGGGGTGCTGAGCAAACAACAGCCACAGCCTTCATCAAAGCCCTGCAGCTCAGCCGGGTCCTCAGAGCTGGAAACATGGACTGAGGTGGGAAAGGGAAGTGCTGAGGATCCCCCGTGCCTGGAGCTCTGGGAGCTCTGAACACCAGGTTTGGAGGCAGGGATCTGATGCCTTCACTTTGAGCTGTGTTATTTTCCAGCCTCTGCACTGGTGCAGAACTCTGAACTCCACACAAAGTGTCAGCAGGGTCTCCTCACAGCTCAGGCACACACAACAATCCTTCTCCAGCCCCACAGCAAGGACAGCGCTGCAGCTCCAGGCCCAAAAAGTGCAACCAGCAGCGAATTGAGGAGAGCAGCCTGGGAGGATGGGACTGCATCACCTGCAGCTGGAATTGCACAATTCACCCCAAGCTGGAAATGGACCAGAACTGATCCAAGGGTGAAACTCCTGAGCCAGGGCCCATCCTGGGTGCAGCCAGGGCCGGGCTCTTGCAGTGCCCAAGGTGCATCCTTGGAAGGGCTTTTAATAAATCCCTGCTTTATTCCTTTAACCCTGCCCAGCCCCTGCTCCAAGAGCCTCTCCAGGCATCAGATCCAATACCATCAAACACCAGATGTTTCATCCCACCACATCCATTCTGGAAAAAGAAATGTCTCTGGCAGGTCCATCCCTGCCACATCCCAGCCTCTTTCCCTGCTCACACTGGAGCATCACAGCCTTCCCTGACTTTCTCCTGCAGAAGGTCCAGCTCTTCCTCAACCCCTCTGAAGTCCCTCACCTTCAAATCCCAGCTCTGCTTGCCCAGCACTTCTCAAATTTCACTCACCCAGCAGGACTGACTGCCCCACTCCATTTCCTTCTGAAATTATCCAAAAGAAACTTCTAAAAACCATCCTGAAAGCATTTTGCAGTTCCCATGTTGCTCGTGAGAAGAAATTTCCAGTTTTTATTCTCATGCACAAAGGATCCCCGACTTTCTGCCATTTACAGCCACCACAAACACTCCAGCAAATAAATTGGTAAGAAAACCCATGGGAACAGCAGATTTTTAACTGAATATTGTGCATAAATTATTAATTAGTTCTGAATTTACAGAGGCGAGGATTAGCAATGAAAAACTCATTTAGTCCCTAAGATAATTCAACAGGACAAAGGAATCAACAGTCTGTGACTTTTATGTCCCTTGGAACTGAACAAAAACAGCTGCAGCATCAGCAACCAAAAAAATTGCAATGAATGGCCCACAAAATAGCACAGAAAAGCATCTGAATGTTGTCAGAATTTGTGATTCTTATTTCTTAATCTAAAATTCATCTACATCTGAAAATCTGCAGCATAAAGATCGGTATCCAATCATCTGCAGAGCTCTCAGGGGTGAGATATTCCTTATTCTTGAGCTCACCTGGACTCAGGGTGTGTTCCTCCTGTGCTAAATTAGTTTGGAGGCTGCAGCATGCTCAGAATGCAGGGATTTATGGATGGGATGGTCTGGGAGACTGGAAATGGCACAAGCAGCATCCATGAAGGTCTTTGTATTGAAATTCTGTGGTTTTAAACAAGAAAAAGGTTTGGTCACAACCAGGTAAAGCAGCTTAAGAAAGACCTGAAAATTCTGTGAAAAATAGGATATAAATGATTGTTCTTTGTGGATTCATTTGGGGCAGGGCAAGAGTTTCTGCTGGCCTGAAAAGGGGGGAAATCCTCTGAATTCAAGGTGCTTTTGGGCATTTTTCACTAAAATTCCTTTACTTTCACCTGTTGAAGCTCCTTTCTGTGCTGGTCTCAGCACTTGTGGCAAACCCTGATTATGCTGAGCATGCCCAGCCCCAAACAACTGCAGAGACTCCAAATTGTGCCACAGAAAAGAAAAACCTGGCAAATTTTCCCTAAAAAGTGTTGCAGAAGGGAATTCCCACCTTGCCCAGCACACCTCTGGAATTTCCTCCTCATTTCCAGGCTCTCACCTGGCAGCACAGGGATGAGTGGGGACAGCACAGCGCCGCTGCAAATTGTGGAGCTGCTTCCAAAAACCCCAAAAAGTGGCTTTAAAATTGTGATTTCCTGTTTGCATTCCCTCTCTGGAGTACAGGGATACACAGGGCTGGAGGAGTAGCTGCAGCCTACAGATGCAGTTTGAGGCTGCTTTTAAAAACTTCCATGTGGGTGTTTGCCAAAGGAGCTTTTTTTTTTTATTTTTTAATATATTTTATTTTCTTCCCTGCTCGTGAAACAACTGACTTTTATTCATATTTACACAGTCCCTCGGAAAGCAAATGAAAAACTCGTCCTGAGAAGTTGCAAAGTATTAAATTAGCCAAAAGTAAATGTTATTTTTGGAAAACCAGTTCCAGGTGTGGCTGCCAGACTCCTTCCACCCAAAGCTGCGGCACTGAAGGGAACAAAGGAGCCTGGCCACGACAAAAGGAATGTCACTGCTATTGAAATAAAAACAGGCAAAAGCTGCTTGTGAGACATTTCTTTCACCTGGATGTTTTTCCCAGGGCTGGCAAGGAAATCAGGGGGGCTCTCAGTCCCCAGAATGATCTGGCAGCTCCCAAGCCAAGGGAATCACTTCAGTCACTCACAAGGAATAATTTGTCATTTTGGATTTTTTTTTTGTTTCTATTTTTCATTCTTGCTCTCCCCAATCCTTTAAGATCCCTCCATACACTTTATCATCACCTATTGTTTTGAGTTTATTTTTACCCTGAAATCCCCTGACTCCAGCTGTGCTGCACTTTTTAGTGGGTCCTAACTTGCCCTTTAAAGAAATTATTCCTTTGAGGAATAAAACACCCACCTTAACTAGAGAGTTGATTCTCCCACTGCATTAATTCCATTAATTAATTCTATTTCCTTCACTCCAGTGAAATATAATTATTGCCAGCACAAGGGATCCAGCTCACTGTGGCCAGACCCTCTCTGTAAATCCCTTAGGAATTAATGGTGGCTCGGATTTTGGAGTGCAGATAGAAATATATTGATTTTTATCACAAGAGAAGGTGCTGCCTGCCTTGAAAAAACTCCACCACCATCCTCAGCTGCCTCTGGAAGCTCCTCCTGACACAATACAATTTAAAATAACAGTGATAAAGGATAAATGATCATTAAAAAAAGGCTGTTGAGCACATGGTTTACAGCAGAGGCTGGGAAGGGCCAGGCAAGGTCACAGAGTCTGCAGTTGGCTGTTAAATGAAATGTGGATTTATCAGGATTGGATCCTCTGTAATAAACCTGCCTGCACACCTGACCTCCCTCAGATATTTCCTAACATCCCAACAGATGCACAAAAGCATTTCTGTAGGATTTGGCACAACTTGGGGCTCCTCAAGGTCACTGCACCAGGCAGAGCAGCCTGTTGTAGGCTTCTCACTGGGACTGAGAACGTGGAATCCATGAGTGTCCTGATCTGTGCAGGTGTCCCACTGGGATTTTGGACCTGGACCCTGGGAATCCCAGGTGTGATGGCATCATTTGAACTGATCTCCCCAAACCTTTTCTGCACTGTCTGGTTCAGCCCTTCTCCTCCTGCTCCCCTTCTTCCTTGTCCTTCTTCTCCTTCTCCTTCTTCTCTTCCTCATCCTCTTCCTTCTTCTCCTTTTTCTTCTCTTCCTCCTGCTCCTCTTCTCTTCCTTCTTCTCCTTTCCCTTCTTCTCCTGCTCTTCTTCCTTGAACTTCTCCTCTTCCTTCTTCCCCTTTTCCTCCTCCTTCTCTTCCTCCTGCTCCTCTTCTTTCTCTTCCTTTTCCTCCTCTTCCTCCTTTTCCTGCTCTGGTGGAGGGGAACAAGGGCAGTTTGGAAGCCTGGGAGAGCACCTGAGCCTTTCTTTTATCCAGATCTGCCTTGGATCTTCCCAGCAGCACCCAGATCTCCCTTTCCCTTCCAAGAGTGGGGCAAGGAGCTCCCTCAGGGCTTCACCCACCTGTGAAGGCTTTGCAGAGCATCCAGAGATGTCAGGGGTGTCTCTGAGACCCCCTCGCTGCAAGGCCAGGGTTTGCTGTCTGTGCTCACAGCAGTGTTTTATCTATTCAATAGACATTTAATATTATTTATTAAAAATCAGTGTTTTATCCCTGCAGCAGCTGTCCAAGGCTCTGTTTGAAGAGGATGGCACAGGTTGGACACGGTTCTCTTCACGTTCTCCATCAATCTCCTGCTCCCCTGGCTCGGGCAGTCCCTTGGCTGCCTCACCATATCCACTGCTAAAAACCTTCCTCTTCCAAAGCAGCAGGCACTGAATATTCTCCTTGCATGGCAGGAAATGCCACCAGGCCCTGCTCTGGGTGATGCAGAAATGAAGTTTGAGTTCTCTTAGCACAAATCCTTGCCCAGGGCAAGAAAAGACACCCAGCTCCAAGGGCTGACTGAGAACAGCTCAGCTTTGGTCACACCAATTCCCTGGAATTCCCTCGAGGAATTCATGGGCAGCAATCTCACATTCCCTCATCCTGCTTTCCATCCCAGCTCGTCAGAAATTGGGATGGGGTCGGGAAAGGGCAGGGCAGGGAGGGGCTGAGATGTGAGGAGGGAACGGATCCAGCCTCAGAAGAGGAACTGATGTTGCAATTTTTGCCCTGCTCATTTTACAGTAAATAAAGAATTAAGGAAGATTGCTGGAAATGTGTCCATTCAGGCAGCAGCTGAATTTCCTGTTAATTGCTTTGGGAGTGAGGGAGGAGGGAAAATCGTGGAGCCATCACAATGAGCAGTGAGTGACTGGTGAGTACCCAAACCCTTACTCTGCACATGTGTTGCTAATGATAGAAATAGAGATGTGCTCTCATAAAAACCCCGACTTAGTGAATGAGGGTGAGCATAAAAAATAAATCCCTCTCTCAGGGAGATAGAGAGTGCAGAGTCATTTAGCATGGCATTTGTTTTGGAGGAAGGAGTAGCACCAGGTTTTCCCTGCACCAGCACGAGCAGCGCAGCCCCAGTTCCCCCAGTGGCTCCCACTGTCCTGGGACTGGAGCCAGCTGAGTGTGGGGAAGGGTCTTGAATGAAAAGGACCCAAAATCACAGAAATATGGCATGGTTTGGGTGGAAGGACCTCAGAACTCATCTCATTCCACCCCTGCCACGGCAGGGACACCTTCCACTGTCCCAGGCTGCTCCAAGCCACATCCAGTCTGGCCTTGGGCACTTCCAGGGATCCAGGGGCAGCCCCAGCTGCTCTGGGCACCTGTGCCAGGAGGAATTTCCTCCCAATATCCCATCTAAACCCACTCTCTGCTGGCTGAAGCCGTTCCCTGTGTCCTGGCACTGCAGGCTCTTGGAAGAGGTTCCTCCCCATCGTTCTTGGCTCCCTCCAGATCGACCCTGCCACGTGCCAAGCCTGCCCTTGTTCCTGCACCTCACAGCCACTTCTGGGTTCACAGGGAGGGGAAGCTGCTGGGAAACCTGGAGATCCTTGGATATTCATCCTGGATGCACTTGGGAAGGGGGAAGGAGAGCCTGTGCTAGCGTCACAGCTTTCAAAGCCAGCCGGGGCAACCAGCGAGAAGCGTCTCTGAACAGGGAAGCAGGAAACCCTGGGCTGACACAACCTCCTGCCCTGTTATCTGTACCTTTGGTTTATTATATTTAACCAGGCTTTTGATCTGGTTAAATATAATCTTTGATCTGAAGGAAGAACATCCAAAGAGAAAACAGCACCAAAATCTTTTTGTCAGCACCAACTCTGCAGGTCCAATAAAACCTCAGAACAGCATCAAGTCAGCAGATCCAGCAAACAGCTTTTCTTGGTGGGCTTGGCTTCTTCTCAGAAAATCACATTACACTGAAATCATGCTTTTCCAAAAGGAAGTTTCCATTTGTCACTTAAAAAACCAACTCACTACCAAGAAAATCTGTCATGCAGTTGTTTCAGATCTGTATTTCTTCCCAGGCTGTAAAGCAGATTCTGAGGCTATGGAGAGAAGAATCAGATGGATAAAAAGGCCTGGGAGGGACCCTGAGGAGCTGTTGAAGCAGACCCAGCTATATTTTAAGCTGCTGTGGATGACATTTGGAGATGGAGATTCCACATTCTGGTTATGCAGTCTCCCGGGGGAAGCACGTGTCGGGATTTTTCTCAGCTTTATCCTAAATCTTCCTTGCTTTGTTTTATTGCCGTGACTTCTTTTCCTTTCCCTCCACAGACTTTGTTTATTCCTCTTGCTGCAGACACTCGTGCAGCTGCACAGCAGCCCCAGAGCAGCCCTGGCACTGACACAGAGCCCCCCTGCCCCAGCTCTGCTCCTCCCTGCTCATCCCTGAGAGCTCCCAGATCCCTCCTGCTGCTTTCCCAAAGTGCAAACCTGCAAAGAGCACAGGGGAGGAAGGATTCCATCCCTGCTGCTCACATCCCACCCCTCTGGATGGGCACTGCTGCTGGGTTTTGCTCTTTTCAGGGCTTTGGTGATTCCCTGTTTTCTGTGGGGGATTTTCATGTCCTTTTTCATGTGGTACCTTCCCAATTGATCATGGAATCACAGAATGTTTGGGGTTGGAGGGATTTAAAATCCCATCCTGGGATCCTTTAAAGCCAACCTCCCACTGTCCCAGGCTGCTCCAAGCCACATCCAGCCTGGCCTTGGGCACTTCCAGGGATCCAGGGGCAGCCTCAGCTTCTCTGGGCACCTGTGCCAGGGCCTGCCCACCCTCACAGGGAAGAGTTTCATCTCCAAGTTGAACAATCCCAATTCTCTCAGCTTTTCCCAGTCCTCTTGGCCTTTTTTCCATCCTCCTGCAGTCAGTGATTCCTGCCTTGGCTCATCCTCCTCAGCTCCATTGATCTCCTTGGGAAGATCCTTCCCCAGCAGACACTCAGGGATGGGCACAGAGCCCCAGAGAAAGTCTCAGGAGACTGGAATTCTGCACTGATCCCTCTTCCTGCTCCTCAGGAGATGTGAGCACTCAGGTGGGATAAGGCTGACCCCACCCAAGGCTGAGGGGAAGCAAATCCTTCACACCCAGTTCCTGACGTGGGACATCTCTGCACCTGGGGGATGCAAACTTGTCACCAGCAGCTCCACGACACAGTGACCACCTGTTTTCCATGGCTGATGAGTGAATTCCTGAATTCCAGTGGAGTGGATCCTGCTGTAAATCCCACAGCCACTTCTCTCCAGGGTGTTTTTCCTGCTGGTGTTACTTTTAGCTGGGTTTTGTTCAGTGTCCATCACTTAAAGATGTTTCCATGTGCCAAGATTGGAGCTTTCAGTCTCTCCTGGGTTGCCTATTTTTGGATCCTTGGGTTCTCCTTGCTGGTTTTTTTGTGTGTGTGTTTGTTTTTAAATAAACAAAAGCTGGAATAATAAATGTCTGGCCAGAGAGTAGTGAGGGATCAGATGTTTTCTGAAGAGGAGAGATGTGGAAAAGAAAGGATTTGCCTGGGAAACACTGCAGAGCCAGAAGACCTCTCAGCTCATCTGCCAGGGAGGGGAGGGCAGGGAGTTCTTGGGATGCAAACAAACAGGGATGAGCTGGAGAGAAGCATTAATCCAACCCAGAATCCAACCCAGCTGCCACCATTAGCATTTCTGCTGATAACAAACAGTGGGGTGTGCTCACAGCCCTTCCTCATTGCCAGAATTCCATGCAGCAGGAATTCCTGGCTGCTGGAAGCCCTTCCTCTGCTCCAAGCTTTTCTTCTCTGAGCTCATCATCCCCCTGTGCCCACATCTCACAGGTGTTTGTGCCCACATTGCCCTGACCTCAACCCAGGCTGTCCCCCACAGGTGAACAACCCAGACTTGTCCTCCCTTTTAGCATTTACGTGGGAAATTCCATGGAGCAGGGAAATCCTGAGCTGAAGGAAATCCCTTCTTCCTCCAGTTCCCAATTCCCTGGTTATGTTCTAATCATCCCCCAGCAAGTTCTGCTGGCTGTGTTTTATTAAAAGCAAGCACAAATGCAGAAGGGCTGCTTGTTTTCCTCCCTGAGCTGCAATAGAAGGGATCTGATCAATAAAACAACTCAGCCAAGCCGAGCCCGTGGAAAGCCGGGCACTCATAAAAGGCATCTTTGCAATTAGTTTTTATCAGCTCCATGATTTTCTGCTGACCAAGGAGGCTCCTAAACTCAGACCAGCAAGGAGATGCTGGCTCTGCACTTCCCTGTGGTACAGAGCAGGCCGGGCAGTTTAGTCTGGTTGCCACTGAAGGATTTTGGAAGCTGCAGAGCTGAATTTCCTGTGTCTGTGACAGTGGGTCCACGTGCAGCACGGCCTGGAACCAGAGCCAAGAACCGAGAGGGGATGAAGGCAAAGAGGAGGAGGGAAAGGGAACTTCATCTTGCACAGAGGGCCTCTGGCACAGGACCTGTTTTACTGTCAAATTACAATTTTTGCCCCCTGACTGCCTGGCCAGTTTGGTGATAGCTCAGCAGGTGAAATTTTGTGGAGGGTTCAGTCGAACTCTGTCCTCTCCTGTTTTGACTCTGCCATTTGAACCCAGCAAAGCAGTTACTGAACACAACATTCTGATGGTTCTTAATGTTCTTGGAAGATGCTTTCCCTTCATCCTTAACCTCCCTGCTCATTACTATTTCACAGATTCCTTTAGCTTCCCTTATCAGACACCTACATGTTCTAATTCCTAATTTATATTCATTGCTGCAAGTTTCCCTTATTTTTCCGGGGACAGTGTTGACTGGGTTTGGGTTTCTATTTTATTTCCTTTTTCCCTTCTCTGCTGAATGATGAAAATTTCGCTTGGCAGTTTTTCCTGTTGGGGAAAACATGTTTTTGTAACAATCCCAGGGAGGGCCCATGGAGAAGAAACACGTTCCACCGCTCTGGCTCAGCTAAAATCAGCTGCAGCCTGTCAGACAGAGCTCTGAGAGGGGCTTGAATGGTGGCAGCTTTCACTTCAGTGATGTTAAAGCAGCCATAAAGAGCCAGATCACCACAAACATCCCCCTCAAACTTTTCTGGTCCGTATGGAACCAGCCTGGCTCTCACCTCTCCAGTTATTTCACCGCAAGGGCCCAGCCCAACACCCCCTGGTTCAGCTGAGGAGCCCCAGAAGAGCCAGGACACCTCAGAACAGCTCCTGGCATGATGAGCATGGAAGAGCTCATTTGCTGGATCCAGAGGTTCAGCAGCATCCTTCAAGGATGGAAGGAATCTCAGGAGAATTTCTGATTCCTTCTCCCAGGAAGACCTCTGAGAGAGGTTTAATTGTGATCTTCCTGATATTAATTAAAACAGCCCTGGTACACCACAAATTAGGGGATTCATGAGGCCAAATTAACCATTCTGCATCTGGGGGAGGTCTTGTGAGCTTCCCATGGGTGCTCTGAGAGCGGCTGCTCAGCTGCTGGAAGGGAAAATGTGGAATTTTCCTCATTTTGAGGATGCCCCAGCATAAAGGTGAAGCCTCTGCAGAAATGGGCTGAGCTCAGGTGTGCTCAGAGCCCAGCAAGGGTCAGGCACAAAGACAAGAGAGGAGGCTGAGGTTTGGGGTTTGTTTGGGAAGCTGAGGAGCCTGATCAGGAGCAGTGCCTGGGAGGGATGAGAGGAGCTGCCTCCATCCACCATCGCCCAGCATCCATCCACCCTGTCCCCAGGGGAACTGGAGGGGCAGCACTTGTCTGTGCCACCTCAAACGTGGGGGGAAGCCCAAAGAGAAGCTGAGCCTTGCAGATGGCTCAGGGGGACTGGGACAGAGCCCTGGCCTGAGCTGGGACAGAGCCCTGAGCTGGGCTGGGACAGAGCCCTGGCCTGGCCTGAGATGGGACAGAGCCCTGAACTGGGACAGAGCCCTGAGCTGAGCCGGGACAGAGCCCTGAGCTGAACTGGGACAGAGGCCTGAGCTGAGCTGGGACAGAGGCCTGGCCTGAGCTGGGAGAGAGCCCTGAGCTGAGCTGGGACAGAGGCCTGGCCTGAGCTGGGAGAGAGCCCTGAGCTGAGCTGGGACAGAGGCCTGGCCTGAGCTGGGAGAGAGCCCTGGCCTGAGCTGGGACAGAGGCCTGGCCTGGCCTGAGCTGGGACAGAAGCCTGGCCTGGGACAGAGCCCTGCTGGTGCCACCAGCCCCGTGCCCAGGGTTGTGCCAGTGGTGCAGGGGTGGTGGCAGCCCGAGCTGGCCCAGCCAGGCTGGGGAGGGAGGCTGTGGGAGCCAGGATGGGTTGGGATCTCACCCACCCCATTTTCAGAGGTGTTGAGTCTGTGCAGAGCTCAGTGATTTCAGACAAAAGCGTGGGGGTGAGAACCTTTGGAGCTGCAGGAGGTGAGGGCAGGGTGGAGGAGGTGGGGATGAGATTCTCTGAAGGCAGAGCTCTCAACTGCTGCCTCAGCTTGGGGAAATACAGATCCAGAACCCACAAGAGAATGATCTCCCTGCTCAGCTTTGTGCAACAGCTCCAACCCCTGCTGCATCAGCCAGGGCTCTGTAAAACCCATCTGTGAATAACCAAACCTGCCTGCCTGCACCAGCACATGGCAAAAACACGGCAAAAAACCAACATCACCAACGTCACCCCCAAAGAGGGGCAGGAGGAGGCTTCTCACCCTCATCTCCCCATGCCAGGCTGGTGACAGGACCCTGAGCCTCTCTAGATCATCTGCCAGGCCAGCACCACCTCCTGATGAGCCACAGGGTGACTGCACCTCCAGCGATTTTCTCTAATTGTTTCCCTAATCACATCAAACTGCCCAGGTCCCATTTGTGCTCTCACAGAGTAATTTGCTTTCCCCCATGCCCTGCTGGCCGTGTCTCTCCCTGTAACCCCACGTCTGCAGCCACTCCTCAGGGCTCAGGGGGGCCTGAATTAGATTATGGCTTCTAATAAAAATAAGTCTAATGGAATTACACAACAAGACCAGATTAAAGTCAGCTGCTTTGCAAATCCTGGGGTTGGGTTGCTGTTAGCTGAGGGGAAAAGCACGTGGATCATCCCTCTCCCACCTCCCAGCCCCACACATCCAGTGGGTGGGAGGTAACCCACCCTCCGCCCCAGCTGAGGCAAAGGTAACATCTCCCTGGGAAATAATAACATAATAAAGGTAGTCCCATAAAAAAACGCAGCAGGGAGAGCAGGGAATGCCAGGAAACAGAAGTACAAGGAATTAAATGCAAAAGCCATGAAGCACTTTCCCCCCTTTCCCATAAACTGCACCACAGCGAGGCTCTTCACCCTGTGCTTCCTCGAGGAATCAGCCAGGTTCACAAAGAAACATTGGCACCTTTTAATTGGGTGTTGTATTGGTATTTTTAAAAAGAAATTCCTTTTAGAGACTACCTATGGAGACTACACCTAAGGAATGAGGCACAGGAATGACAACCAGAACAGGGAACAGTCTCTAACTCACCACTCATCCGTGTCTTTCTGCAAAGGGCCAGGGAAGCCCTAAGTGGATGTTAATGTGTTCCCATGAGAGAATTTCTTTAACCTCTTGAACTTGGCACTCTCACCCCAGATTTTAGCTACAGGGTTCTCAGGATTTAAACCTGCAGTCACAGAATCCCAGAATCATTTGGGTGGGAAAAGCCCTCCCAGCCCATTGAGTCCAGGCTGTGCCCCATCCCCAGCCCAGAGCTCTGAGTGCCACCTCCAGGGATGGGATCCAACCCTCCCTGGGCACTTCCAGTGCCTGAGCTCCCTTTCCATGGGGAAATTCCTGCTGCTGTCCACCCTGAGCCTCCCCTGGCCCAGCCTGATCCTCGTGGATCCACAGGCAGCTGAAGCCAGAGGGGCTCCTCAGTGAAATGACTCAGATTATTTCCATTTGTGCCTCTGTGAGCAAACCCAAGCAGGGGCAGTCCTGCCCTGCTTCCCCACACCAGCAGGAGCTGGGAAGGTGGAATCTCCTGCTTTTCCCTCCAGCAGCAGCTGTGCTTCCACACAAACCCCAGGAAGGTTTCCACAGTGTGCAGTGTGATGTGCAGGGCAGCCTTCTGCCTCCTCACACCTCCCTGGCCCTCACTCCATCCCCCTCCTGCACTGGGGGACAGCAGCAAGCACAGTCCCCACAGAGGACACTGTGGTCCTCACCTTGTCCCCCTCCTTGTCCCCCTGTCCTGCTGTGTCCCCGAGCAGAGGAGTGTGAAAAGCAGGAGAGAATTCCCTGAGAATTCCTGGGAATCTCCTGGGAATCCCACTGGATTCACAGGGAGATGCAGAGCACACTCAGGTTCAGAGAAATCATTTGTTTTGGAGCATTTCCATGTCCTGTCATCACAGCTGAGGTCCTTGCCCCTGGAAAAGGGACAACTCCAATCGTGTGTGGATGCAGGAGAAACCAGAGCACCCACAGAACTGCAATACCTGCTGCTCCTCATCCCCGCTCCCAGCACAGGCTCCTGCACCCCTGTCCCACATCCAGCTCCCCTGAATTCACCTGGAAACTCCTTCCACGAGTTCCAGACACGTCTCACCCCAAGGGCTCAGCCCCGTTCTGCCAGGCTCCTGTCCCTTGCTCCCTGGAATACCTGGAAAAGGGGAGCAAATGTGGAAAACTCGAGGCATGCCAGCTGGCTCCAGAGGATGGAGAGGAGGAGAGGGAGAAGCAGGAGCACAGTTGGTGCAGAGGAGCTGAATGTACGATTTGGAGACTTCCTAGAGGGCTTTAATAAGCCAACAGGCTCAGTCAGAGCGCTCTCACTTTTAAATCGGTGTTTACAAATTCCTGGGCAAACTCAACTCTTCCTGTCTGTCCCTGGTCAGAGCCTGCTTGAGGAAATGAGACAAACACCCCTTGGTGGGGAAGCAGTTATTATTGAAGTTATTATTTAAGCACACTCACAGCCTGACTCATGTTTGTTTTTCAACGGCGTCGTTGGACAGCGCTGGCAGAGCCAAGGTCAGGCTGGCACAGGGAAGAGGCACAGGGAAGATCTCAGAGGAGAAGAAGCTGCTGCTCTTTGCCCATTCCTGGTGGGAATGCTCCCATCCCTGGCTGCACCTGTGGCTCTTCTTCCCCCAGGAAATGGCACTGCACATCCCTGGAGAATGACCTCAGCCAGGCCGTCCCTCTGCTACACTGACAAAATCCAAATAATCTCCTAAAAAGCTCCACCCTGCCTTTGCCAAGCGACACCAGCCAACTGCAGTAACAGGGGACAGAGAAAAATCACCCTCCTTCAAGAAACACTGGGAAATATTCCCATTAAGAAGGAAAGTATTTTGTATTTAAGGAGAAATGAAGTCATTATGACATCACACATCTCAAAGCACACTCCAGGCTATCCGGGAGCCTAAAGCTGGCAAACCAGGACTTGGCTCCTTCCTCACCACCCTAACAGCACAAACTTGCAGCTGGGTAATGTTTTAATTACTCACCCTTCTAGCAAGTTTCTGAGTTTGTTTTGGAGCAAGGGGAGGTGCCTCAGGGGGCTGGGGAAGGGACACTGCTCTGTCTCTCCCAGAGTCAGATCCACAAACTCGCTCAAATCAAAGCATCCAGGCTTGAGCAGGACTCCTGTGAGCTTCCCTCACTCCGGGCTAATTCTGAGCAAGCTTCAGCAGCAACGAAATGCTTAAACCTCAGTGACACGAGCTTGGAATGGGTACAGAGCTTGGGGAACTCCAGTGTGAGCGGAGCCTTTGCACTCTGGACCCCGGGACACAACTGGCACGGCTCAGAGCTGCCCCAGTCCTGGAAAACACCTTCCTTCACCACAGGACCGCCGAGGGTTGGAAAAGCTCTCTGAGATCCTCGAGTCCAGCTGCTCCCCCAGCACTGCCAGGGCCACCACTGAGCCACGTCCCCGGCTGCCACAGCCTGCCCGTCCTTTGAACTTTGCCAGGGACAGCCATTCATCCTCACTTAGCAAAGATTCCCACTCGTGCAGAGCCGGCCGAGCCTCCCCTCCCTGTGCCAGGGGCTCCTGCTCCCTGCCACCCTCACTCCTGGTGACTCTCCCTGTGCCAGGGGCTCCTGCTCCCTGCCACCCTCACTCCTGGTGACTCTCCCTGTGCCAGGGGCTCCTGCTCCCTGCCACCCTCACTCCTGGTGACTCTCCCTGTGCCAGGGGCTCCTGCTCCCTGCCACCCTCACTCCTGGTGACTCTCCCTGTGCCAGGGGCTCCTGCTCCCTGCCACCCTCACTCCCGCTGCTCCTGCGGGTCAGTGCTGCCCATTCCAGCACTTTGCCGGCCGCAGGAGCCGCACATCCCAGCGGTGGCGGACGCTTCTCGCTGTCACCTTTACCTGTGCGACCACACACGCACCAACCTTCCCTCCCCTGCCTCCGAGTGCTCCGGGGCCCTGCTGGGGAACCGGGGGACACCGGGCACCGCACCCGGGGGATATCGGGGACCGCAGCCGGGGAACATCGGGCACCGCACCCGGGGATATCGGGGACCGCAGCCGGGGGATATCGGGGACCGCAGCCGGGGGATATCGGGCACCGCACCCGGGGGATATCGGGCACCGCACCCGGGGGATATCGGGGACCGCACCCACATCCGCATCACCCCCGCCGCTGCCCAAGGGCAGCTGTCAGGGCAAGGACAGCGAACAGCTGTCCCCGGAGCGGGTTTGCCACCATCCCCACCGGACCCCCCTTCCACCCGCTCCCTCCGCCGCCTCCTGCTCACCATGGCCGGGGCAGAGCCCCGCGGCGCCCGGCGCGGCTCCCCCGGCGGGGCCGCTCATCCTGGCGGGGCAGGACGGCTGTCGGCGCTGCCCAGGTGCGGGATGCGGGGCCTCCAGCCCGCCCGGCTGCGGGATGCGGGATGCGGGATGCGGGATCCGGGATGCTGGATCCGGGATGCTGGATGTGGGATGTGGGATGCGGGATGCGGGATGCGGGATGCGGGATCCGGGATGCTGGATGCGGGATGTGGGATCCGGGATCCGGGATGCGGGATCCGGGATGCGGGATCCGGGATGTGGGATCCGGGATGCTGGATGTGGGATGCGGGATGCGCTCCCGCCCGTGGCTCCGCGGGCAGCGCCCGCCCCCGGCCCGCCCCGCACGGAGAGCGGGGGATGCCCGGCCCTGTCCCCGCCCCGCCCGGGGAAAACCGGGACCGTCCCCCCCGAGGAACAGCCCCGAGCCCGCCCCGTGTGCCCCGGGAGCGGTGCGAGAGCTGCGGGAGGGGCACCTCTGCCTTTATCCCGGTGAATTCTCGCTGATGGTTTTCCCTCGCTTTCCGAGCAACTTCAGGCATCGGTGGTTTGATTTGCTTGCTTGTGTGCAGAAGGGAAGTGGAGCAAGCCCATCTTACTAAAACTCGCTCGACAGGAACCTCTTTTTAAAGATCTGAGGGGTTTTGGCAAAGATCTTTCAATGGATTTCTCAAAACAAACAAAAAATTGGCGGCATTTCCAAGCACACTGCAAAGGCTTTTTCAGCTGCAGCATCAGCCCAGCTCCTCTGACATTATTGGAGATTTAGCAGCTGAAATCTGGCCCTGACACCCTTAACAGAGCTCAGTCTTGGCAGAGCAGGACACCGTGAGCAGCTCATCAGCTGAACTTTTAAAACACCCACTGAAACATCAGACTGAGCATAAACCCGGGATCTGAGCAGCTCCATCTCCAGGTGTGGCCACCTTCACCTTTCGCTTCTGGAGCTGCAGTTTGGGGTCTGGGGGTTTCAAAGTGCCTTTGTACAGTCACTGCAAGGCTGGGGTTTCTCAGAGCAGAAGTGCACTGGACCACTGGATTCACAGGGAGATGCAGAGCACACTCAGGTTCAGAGAAATCATTTGTTTTGGAGCATTTCCATGTCCTGTCATCACAGCTGAGGTCCTTGCCCCTGGAAAAGGGACAGCCCCAGTTGTGTGTGGATGCAGGAGAAACCAGAGCACCCACAGAACTGCAATACCTGCTGCTTGCTGACCAAATACATCGAAAACATCAGTGGATATTAAACATTTTATCAATTTCTCTGATAGGAGTCGGGTTTTTTTAAGATCTGGGGGGTTTTGGCAAAGCTTTTTCAGTGGATTTCTCAAAAATTTGGTGATGCTTTCAGGCAGTGCAGGCAAACACCACCCAGGCTGGCAGGCCTCGTGTGTGCTGCATGTGTTTGTCCATCACTATAGAAACTGAAAGACAGAGAAAGAATAACATTAACAAAAAGTAAAACACATCCAATCCATGAAGAAACACCTTGCCACAGCCTGCATTTTCTCAGACTCAAAAGGACCAAAGTGAATGAAGCTGGTCTGGGTGGAGCTGTTAAAGAGTTCCTGGAACAATTTTGGTTTGCCTTCATTTTCCTCTCCATGGGACTAATGTGACTTTTCTGGGCATTATTAGTATTTACTAATAGCAGACACTAGTGGTAGCTACTCATTAGTGTAGCCTCGAGCTGTAATGCTGAATTTACATATAAATAAATGTGGTTTGATGTCTCTTTGTGGAGCAAACAATTGCAGTTCCTCCTGGCAGGATCTGAGTGCTCAGAGCAGCTCCTCACCCGCCCTCCAAGGTGTTCCCAGCCAGGATCTCCTGCAGCAGCTCCCAAGGAACCTGATGGCACAAAAGGGAAAAATCAGAGTGTGGAGCCCTGAGCCAAACCCATCCTGAGTTTGCAGGAGGGGGAGAGCTGAGGTTAAATGGGTTTCTGTGCTCTTCTGTCAATGTTTGAGTGGGTTGAGGGCCAGCAGCTCTGGAGCAGGGTTAAAAGTGCTCAGGGGAAGGGATTTGGTGCCTGGAGAAGGCAGAGCCCAAGCCCCTTCCATCTTTGGCTGTTCTGGATCTGAGCTGTGCTGTCCCAGTGCTGTCTCCAGCTGTGGTCATACCCCATCCCTCCTCCTCTTAATGCAGGTTCCTCTCCAGGATTAACAGAAGTTCATTCCACCTGAATGGGATGCCTAAAAAGATGGAATTAAATTTTCAAACAGGAAAATTGGAAAGGATTAAAGAGGGAGATAAAGCTTTTTGGATTTTGTTGTTTTGGTTTTTTTTCTATTTTTCCTCCCCTCCTCTTTTTCTTCCTGCTCTAACAATGATGAATCCCGAGATCTGCTTGGGAGAGTGGCTGAGTGATTCATCGGGACTGAATCACAGTCACTCTGCAGAGGAATTCGCTGCCTTTGCTGCTGCAGGTGTAGCTCCATCCCTGCTCTGGATCCCTGCTGCCCCTCCAGGAGCAGGGAGGGACAGAAATCCAGCCCCAGAGAGCAGCTTTGGGTCTGTTCCGTGGTCTCCTTCCGTGGGAGGGATTTTATCCAGCAGGGAGCTGGAATACACAGAGTTTCTGAGGGTTTTAGCCACTGCTGGATCACGCAGCCTCCCACTCCCCTGGGAAAGAACTTTCCTTCTATTCCATTTTCAATGCAAGCTTTCCCCCTCTCTCTCAGAGATTCCCCCACTAATCCTGGGATACAGCAGCAATTGGTACCCAGAGCTCAGCTGGAAAGTCAGGATGCAGCAGCTGAATTCCTGGGATTTCCCAGGGGCTGGATTTCCTGAGGGACATCAGAGGAGAGGCAGGAGAAAAACTCTGATCTGTGGCTGAATGAAGCTGGCTTGATGCTTGTCCTTACACAGAATTTTGTCTCTGTTGTCACCACCTCCTCTCTTCACATTCCCAGAACCCTCTGGTTTGCCAGGAATTCACATTCCCAGACTCCTGGTGAAGGTGCTCAGCCAAGCCAAGCTGGGGACCAGCCCAAAACTGAAAGGATCAGGAAGAAGAGATTCACCCTGGTGATTCCTGACCCGACAGGTTTTTAAATAATCCAACTCTGCCATCTGTGGTAGGAGCTCTCCCTGTTTGCAGGATCTGATCTACTCTACTTATTATCTATGAATAGATAATAAATATTATATCAACATTTATATTATATTATATTATATTATATTATATCAACATTTATATTATATTATATTATATTATATTATATTATATTATATTATATTATATTATATTATATTATATTATATTATATTATATTATATTATATTATATTATATTATATTATATTATATTATATTATATTATATCATATTATATCATATTATATCATATCATATCATATCTTATATCATATTATATCATATTATATCACATTATATTATATCATATCATATTATTATGTTATGTTATATTATGTTATATTACATTATATTACATTACATTACATTACATTATATTATCATTTAAATATAACATTTAATTTTTTTATAGCTTTTTAAATCGAAAATTACTTATTCTAAAATAAATAAATTTATTTGAGAAGGAAGTATTTCCCTTTTTCCTGGGAGAAGAGGGGGACCCGAGTGTGGGGAACTGGGGACAGCGGTGCCACCTCTGCCTTTGGAGCTTTCCTCCGGAGGTGGTGGAGCACAGGGATGAATCCCCAGGATGTGGAATTTCCTCATTTCCATGCAGATGAGGCAGTAATTCCGTGTGAATACGGATAACTGATGTGCCTGTGAATAAGAGAGCTGCTGAGATGAATCATTCATCATGGATTATTGATAGGATTCATTTTACCTCTTTTTCTGCTCTCAGGATGCCCACAAGCCCCCCCTGAATTTATTTCCCCCCTCTTTTATGGAATATTTCTGGAGACAAAGTAGATTAAAGCTGAGTAATTTTTCTGCTCTTTGCTGGGCTGAATGAGACGTTTGCTCTCAGGTTAACCCTTGCAGAGTCTCCTCTGCTGGAGGACTCCTCTCCTTGGACTCAGCCTGGATTTGCACATCAGCTCTGCCCAGACAGGACACCCCCAGCTCTGGGTGCTGGCATTTGTCCCCTCACTGTCTGACAAAAGTCCCCTCTGAGCACGGCCAGCAGCGGATGGACGGGATTGGGATGGTTTGGGATGGTTTGGGATGGTTTGGGATGGTTTAGGATGGGTTTGGGATGGTTTGGGATGGGTTTGGGATGGTATGGGATGGGTTTGGGATGGGTTTGGGATGGTTTGGGATGGTTTGGGATGGTTTAGGATGGGTTTGGGATGGTTTGGGATGGTTTGGGATGGGTTTGGGATGGGTTGGGATGGTTTGGGATGGGTTTGGGATGGTTTGGGGTGGGTTTGGGATGGTATGGGATGGTATGGGATGGTTTGGGATGGGTTTGGGATGGTTTGGGATGGTTTGGGATGGTTTGGGATGGGTTGGGATGGTTTGGAATGGTTTGGGATGGGTTTGGGATGGGTTTGGGATGGGTTTGGGATGGTTTGGGATGGTTTGGGATGGTTTAGGATGGGTTTGGGATGGTTTGGAATGGTTTGGGATGGGTTTGGGATGGTTTGGGATGGGTTTGGGTGGGTTTGGGATGGTTTGGGATGGTTGGGGATGGTTTAGGATGGGTTTGGGATGGTATGGGATGGGTTTGGGATAGTTTGGGATAACATCATTTCTGGTTATTAATTCCCTATCAAAAAACCTTCAAATGGGAACAGAAAAAGGAGAATTATTTCTTCAGAGCTGTTCAAAGCGGTGCAGGTGCTTTGCAAACCCTCCCTGCCGACCTCCAGAGGTGAAACCAACCCAAGGCACTGAGTCCTGAGCTCAGCTCCTGCCAGGGCTCCCCTTCCCAGCATGGTGCTTCCTCACATTCCCTTTGTGTTTCCAGGATGCATCCAGGGATCTGCAGGACAGGAGTTAAGCCAGAGCTGCCCATCCCTGAGCTGTGCTACCCACAGGTTTAGGCCAGGCTTTGATAAGATGGACATAGGGCTTTTCCCCTCTCTGGCTGGGACTCAAAGGCACAGCTGGGGTTTGCACAGCCAGCCCTGGGTCCAGTAAATGCAGAAGACAATTCAGTGTTTGCCCTTCCAATTCATTATTTGAAATATTTGAATATTTCCTTCCAGGAAACAAACACCCATGAGTTCCCCACCCAAATTCAACTCACCTCTTGTGCCACATTCAGCCTTCAGCTATTTTCACACCTCCTTTCTACAGCTTCCACCCTGGTCTGGACAAAATTCACAGCACCATGCAGAAAGCCTTGAAGGGAAAGTCATTCTGCAGCTTCCCAGCCACAGCAGATATTTTAAACTGAAAGGGCACAGGAGGATGGGCTGGGCTCAGCAAGAGGAAATCACCTTTCAGCAGCAGCTGCTGGGCTTCCTCTCTGATGAATGCAGCTTCTAGAGTGACCAGAAAGAGGAAAAAAGAGAAGGAATCGGTTGTGGTTGCTTGTGGTCCAGCCACAGAGCCCAAGGCATCCCCAGGGCAGGGACAGCAGGGCTGTGTGACACAACAGTGCCAGCCTGTGGCAGGTGATGCTCAGGTCACCTCTCACCTGCCCTGCCTGCCTTGGGCTCCCATCATTTTGGGATAAAGCAGATAAATCCCATCCCCGTGTGATCCAGGACAGAGCAGGGCGGGCAGGGGACACCCCAGGGCCAGCTGACACATTCACAGGAAACATTTGGCAGCTCAAAGGTCCAATTAAATGCCTTTTTCTCTAAAAAGGATGAATTAATGTAATGTAGAAAACACAGATTCCTTGGTAAGGATGGTCTGAAATAGAAAAAAAACCTGGAGATGTCAGCATTCAGCACTTTAATTTCTGCTTTGCTCTGGTGAACTTTGGGATCTGTTATCCATTGCCTGCCTGGGAGCCTCAGCTGCTGCCTGGCTCGGCAGGTATTTTACAATACATTTAATCTTTATATAGAAACCACAATTGTACCTGCTAAAACACTCCCCAGTCACCAAAGAAAGAAAACAAAAGAGACATTTTCTTCTTTTTGCGCTCTTTTTTCAGCCTTTAGACTTAAAAGAGGCACCTTTTCTGTAGCTATTTTTCTATAACTATGTGGGTTATACACTTTTTTTTTTATTTTAAAGATGCAACAGCCATCTCCATGAAGTGTTGTGGTGCCCAAGAGTTCAGGTACCTGCCTGAAAAGCCTAAAACTGAATCATGAAACCAAAGTGCAGGATTTTTGATAAATGCCAAGGGCAGCAGATGAGCAGAGCTGCTCCAGTGCAGGTGGAACTGGAGCCCAGTTTAATGCTCGTGCTCTAAGCTCACCCCCTCCTCATTCAGGGGTTTTAAATTCCTTTCCTTGCTATTTATCTCTTCCTTCTTCCTGCCTTTCTTTGAGCCTTTTTGGGCTCTCCTGGAGGAGTTTCCTTGCTGCCAAACAGGGGGGCACAAACCTCTCTCTGCTCCTCTTGTGCCCCTCGTGGTGACACTGCCTGAGCTGGACCACGACCTCCCCTTTGCAATTCTGGCCTTGTTCCAGGGAAGCTCCCTCCATCTGAGCATCCAATCTCCTCCAGGCTCTGATTCCTTCATTATTTTTAATTTTGGCAATTAATGTATTTGTTGTTCTTATTGCCAACAAGTGTCTCTCCAAGGAGAGCACAGAGAGCACCAATTAACCAGGAGGGTGCTAGGGGGGCAGAGCAGAGCCCCCTGTCCATGTCCTGCCCCTGCTCTCCTCAGCCAGGAGGAATTCCCTCGTGGAAAGGGTGCTTGGAACTGCCCAGGGAGCGCCCATCCCTGGAGGTGGAAGGTGGGAGGAGGAGGGAGCATCACCAGGCAGGGAGTGGCTGTCAGTTCCTGGGCAGTGACAGGGGACAGCAGGATTTGTCACTGGAGAGCCTGGGCTGGGCCCACGGGGAGCAGGGGGCTCCTGAGGAAAGGAGATTCCTTAATGAAAGGCAGAAAAGCATCAGACACCAAGTGGGACAAATTGGTTCTGTCTAGGATGAGAGAGGGGAAAGGGCAGAGCCAGCTCAGTGGCAAAGCAGCGATTCCAGGAAGATTTCCCAGTCCCTGGGCTGACTCCTGTGTTTTATAGGAGATCACAGAGACCACGGCTGCTGCTGCCTGTGAGGATCCTGGACACTGCAAGAATTTTACCCAGAGTGATTTTCCTCCTCAGATCATCTCATCCTGTCCTTCCTCTTTTTCTGTCCCTCTGCAAGAGCCCCCAGCTTCTCCCAAGCCACTCTCTGCTGTCACCAAGGCATCTCCAGTGATGCATGAACTGTCCCTAACCTTGACTTTTATCCCAGGAAATCCAGTGCCATCACCTGCAGCTCCCTGCTTTCTCTCTCCAGCTCAGTTTTGTCTGCTGGGGAAGTGCACATGGGTAGATAAGCACATGCTGGCAGCACATTAATTGCTTTACAGCAGTTAGAGAGCTGCAGAAGCAACTTCTTGGGGGTGTTTTTTCCAGGAGCAGGCACTGGGAGTGAGGAGAAGAACCCTTTGTGCAGCAATCAGTGTCTCCAACACTCTCCAGAGGGGAAGCAATCAGCACCAGCCACAACCTTTACTCCTTAAACTTCCCCAGAGGGAACATTTCAAAGCATCAGAAGGATTTAAACCTGTCCAGCTGCTGCTGAGCCATAATTAACAGTTGCACAGTCAGCTCCCACTGCGGCTGACAAAGCCTCAGCAGCAAATCCTCTCTTTATCACACTGCTGGAGTATTTATAGAGCCACAGCCAGGCAGGGGGCAGAGGGAGGAGGAGAACAGGTGAACTGCTTACCAGGGGGGATAACATTTCCTTTCAGCTGCCTGGCCTTTCCTCAGCCCCTGGGGAAGCTCCAGGAGGGATCCTGGGGTGCAGCCTTTGGCTCTGGGACGGCTCCTGGGGCCAGTCCCCAGCTGGAACATTGGCAACCAGGGGAACTCGGGCTGATGTCCTCACCAGGAGCCCTTCCACCCCCAGGAACTGCCCCTTCCTGCTCTCATCTGCCTCCTCCAGGAGACCCAAGTGATGGAGGCCACAGCTCTGCTCATAAACTGACCTTGGACCGTGTCATTTGTCCCTCCCCTGTAGCATTTACAGCCCTGGGCCTCTTCACAGAAAGTGATATAAAAATAGCAATTCTCCTCGAGTGCCCTGGCAGAGGGTGGGGACAGGAGGAGCACTGGGGTTGTTTGACCTGTGGGCTGGAAGGGGATGCTGGAGCTGGTGGAATGGGAGAGCTGGGGAAGCAGGAAGGGCAAGGGTTGCCAGTAGGATCCCAGGTGCTGCAGAGGCCAGGGAAGGAGATTATCACCCCTGAAATCTGCTGGGTACCTGTGTGGCACTGTCCCAGTTGCCCACACAGAGATCCATGTCCCACGGCAGGGTTGCAGGATCTCTGCTCTGGATTGCACCAGGCTGTGCCAGGGAATTACCAGCACTGGATTTATTTCCTGCTGTGCCTTTATGACCCCGCTGAGACCGTAAATGCCTCTAAAGTCTAACTAAAACAGTTTAAGTTTCTCCATAAACAGTCTTGTAAAGCAATGCTGTTCAAAAGGGGAAGGGGGGGTCAGGAGGTTTTTACCACCTGGCTGTTGAGCCCCTGAAGTGCCCCACTCCTCTTTGTTCTGTGGCTGCTGTAACTCCCTGGGGAATTTCCTCCTGCTGGGATGGCCTGAGAGGGTTCCTGGAAAGAGCTCCTGGGAGCTGCATCCCACCTGCACCCGGAGCACAGATATCCATCCCTCCCTGCCAGGAGATCTTTGTTCAGCCCCCCAGGCACAGCCTTGCCCCAAGGACAGCACACCGTTTAAAATAATTTTTAAACCCATTTGAAATCATCTTTTAAGCACAAAAAGACATTTTCCTCAGCACAGCCACGGGATTTCTTTTCCACACACTTTATTTACAGCAGTCTCCCGTCCCTGGGCTTCCAAGCCACAGCTCCCTCCAGCAGGATTTCTTTTGGGAATGGGATGATGCTCACGGCCCCTGCCGCGGCAGGGGTGGAATGGGATGAGTTTTGGGGTCCCTCTCATGGCAGGGGTGGAATGGGATGAGTTTTGGGGTCCCTCTCATGGCAGGGGTGGAATGGGGTGAGTTTTGGGGTCCCTTCCCGAATTCCCGGCAATTCCCGGTCCCGCACGTGGCTCACCCGCGCCCCCCAGCGCCCACGGGGGGCAGGCGCAGCTCCCCCATCCTCCTGTGCTCAGCCCTGCCCAAACCCCTTCCAGATCCTTCTGCCCCATCCCGAGCATCCTCCCGCGCTCAGCCCTGCCCAAACCCCTTCCAGATCCTTCTGCCCCATCCCGAGCATCCTCCCGTGCTCAGCCCTGGCCAAACCCCTTCCAGATCCTTCTGCCCCATCCCGAGCATCCTCCCGTGCTCAGCCCTGGCCAAACCCCTTCCAGATCCTTCTGCCCCATCCCGAGCATCCTCCCGTGCTCAGCCCTCCCCAAACCCCTCTCTGACCCTTCTGCCCCATCCCAGCCCCTCCTGCTCTCTCTGGTGGCCCAAACACCGAACCTGCTCCCCCTTAGAAGCCTTTCCTCGCACCAAGGCTACAAAGACACCTGCAAGTTCACATCTCCGGGGTCGGGGAGAGCAGCCTGTGCGTCCCTGCTCTCCCCGCGGTGGCAGCGCTCAGCAAACTGCACGGCATCGTGGATGCTGTGGAAGGGCAGCTGGCCCCCAGCGCCTGCCTGGCCGGCCCAGCCTCCCTCCCGGAGCCGCCGGCGGATGGAGGGGTTGCAGTTGGCCAGGAGCACCTGGACCCCCACCCCCAGGTAGTCGTGGTGCGTCTCCTTCAGCACAGAGAGCCCCGCCGTGTCTATGAACTGCATGGCCCCGCAGTCCAGGATTAGGGTGTGCATATCCCTGCAGGGGGGACGGGCTGGAGGCTTCTCAGCCCTTCTCCTGGCCTGCTTCAGGCAGCCAAAGCCATCCCCAGAGCCCCTGCTGCTGCCTGTGTCTGTGGTGGCCCCCGGCCCGGGGTGGCTGGTGGCCAGCAGCACGGGGTTGACCCCGGTTTTCTGGTACAGCGCAGCCCTGAAATAATCCTTGTTGGCGTAGTAGAGGGAGCACTCGAAGCGGAAGATTTTGACGTTGGCGATGCTGCTGAGCTGTTTGTAGGTGGCCTGGTCCTCGTAGATCTCCCTGTTGCTGACCTTGCCCAGGAGCGTGGCCCGGGGTCTCTGCGTGCGGAAGATGATGCAGAGCAGGGAGAAGCAAACGCCCACGAGGAGCCCGATCTCCGTGGTGACCAGCGTGGAGCACAGCATGGTCGCCCACCACACCACCGTGTCCAGCTTGCTGAGCTGCCACATCCTGGGGGTGTCCCGGAACTTGCTGAGGCCGCCCCGCAGGTTGACGATGGTGACCACCCCCAGGATGGAGGTCTGGAGCGAGTAGAAGAGCGGGGAGATCCACAGCAGCACCAGCAGCAGCACCAGGGAGGTGACCAGCCCCGACACCTGGGTCTGGCTCCCCGTGGACTCCTTCAGCAGTGTCTTGGTCAGGGCAGCAGAGCTGGCAAAGCAGTAGAAGAAGGAAGGGATGAGGTTGCACATGCCGATGGCGATCATCTCCTGGTTGGCGCTGACGGCGTAGCCGTGCTTTTTGCCAAAGATTTCTGCCAGGGACACGGTCATGGCGAAGCCAATGACAGCGATGGGCAGAGCGTCCAGTGCCAGGCTGGGAAACAGGCTGCTGTCCGGGACAGTGGGCTTCCTGAAGCCCGTGGGGATGTCCCCACACACAGCGGCCTGGTAGCGCTGCTCAAAGTCAAAGTAGTGGGAGACGACCGTGGCTACGATGACCACCAGCAGCTCGATGGGGAACGGGGCCTTCATCCTCTCCTTGTAGCGCTCGTTGAGCTCCTTGACGGGCACTATGATGGCCAAAGCCACCAGGCTGGTGAGCAGGTCACAGATGTTGGTGGTGTGGATGTGCCTGAAAAGGTCCACCCAGGTGAGGATGAAGGAGCCCACCCCCTCGTGCCGAGGGATTTTCAGGCCCAGCAGATATTTCATCTGGGAGGTGATGATGGTGAGGCTGGAGCCGGTCACGAAGCCCCCCAGCAGAGGCTCTGACAGGTAGACTGCCACAAAGCCCATCTGTAAAAGCCCCAGCAGGACCTGAAAAGAGAACCAGCCACAGCTTTAGCATGGGCTGCAAGGGGTGGCTGGTGCTTGATGTCACTTTGCTGCCACTTTAGCAGCCCTGGCTACTGGGGTGGTTCTGTCTGTGGATGTGCTGAGCATTCCACATGAGGAATTTGTCTCCAGGAGTTAATCTGGGGTATGGAAAACTAGAGAGAGCCACCTTTAACGCTTCTCTGTGACTGGGGATGCCACCCAGAAAAGGTCCCTGCTGCTGCCTCCTCACCAGCAGCCCCAGCAGAGCAGCTCTGGGCATCACTCAGTAGTGATGCTCTGAATTTGGAATTTTGGATTTGGAATCCGCTGTCCCAGTGGAAAAGCCTGGAACTGCTCAGTGACAGCTCGGCCTAGGCAGTGGGGACAGTGCCAGGGCCCTTGAGGGTGGTCCTTGCTCTAAGCTGCAGGACTGAGCTGGTGGGAAGGTGGTTCACAGATCCTTCTCTTGCCGTGTCTGATCCTGAGGATGTGTCAGACACTTCCAGGGCCTGGCTCTCCTGTGGAGGAAAACAACCCCCACTCAGCTGTGTCTGCACTTTTAAAATCACTGCATTCACAGAGATTCAAAGGTGTCAGGGTCTAGAAGTGTTTCTCGGGACTCCTAAGTCTGAACCAACACTCAGAGACCTCGAGCTCGGAGAATCTCCTAGGAGGAAACAGCACGAGAGCGAACGCTTGTACCTGGTAAAGACCGACCAGAAAGCTCAAGGAGAGGGCCACGGTGATGGCGTAGCAGCTCCTGTCACAGGCCTCTGTCCCGTTCCTGGGGGAGCTGGAGTTGTCCCCGAGGGCAGCACCGCTGTCCCCGTACCCCGCCAGCTGCAGGTGGCGCGTCACCGACTGCCCCACCATGAGGCACAGCACCCCGAAGGAGCCCACGCTGGCGTGGCGCGATGTGGCCGTGGCCGCGTAGATGATGTTGCAGAAGAAGTTGGTGTAGATGCCGTAGATGGGGTCCTGGTTGGCCAGCAGGGAGTAGGAGATGGACTGAGGGATGGCCACAATCCCCACCAGGAGCCCCGAAACGACGTCCCCCAGCAGCTGGGTGCGGGGGCTGTAGCGGGGCAGCCACTCCAGCACGGGCAGCAGCCGGCGCAGGGATCGGGGGCTGCAGCTGCAGGCAGCTCTGGCTCGCTCCAGGATCAGCTCCCTGCTGCTGCAGCCTGGGGGCTCGTGCTCCTCCAGGGTGATAAAAGTGGCAGGAGCCTCCTGAGCTTTGCTGGACGTGTCCTCCATGGCCCCAGCACAGCTAAGGCAGAAATGAGCACATCAGCAGGAATCTCAGAAAAGAAAAGCCTGGTGAAACCAGGCCTTGCTCTGCTGAATTAACAGCTGGCCTGTAGGTTCCCATCAGAAAGAATCAGAGGAATGAGAATCAGTTTGCATAACAATCTGTTCTTGTAAAGAAAAATAGGTTGCACCTGTAACAACAACAAAATCTGTCCCATGAGAATCCATGAAGAAAATATGTAAACTAAGGAAAAATAGAGATATTTGATAGATATACACACTGGCCACTTACTGACCAATAAAATGAGTGCCAGTGTACAGTCAGGCAATTTAACACATTTTATCCCTATAAAAATTTAACTAATTTTATCCCTATAAAAATATGAGCTGTGCAATAAAGATGGACTTTTCTGCCTGAAGAAACCAGAGTCCTGTCTGGGAAATAACCTCAGACAAATAAAACAAAAGCGTTTTCCCAAGGTTGATTTATTTGTTGTCATTTATGGACTTGATTAACCCCGACCCCCAAATCAGGGGTCACAGAGACCCCCGTGCTCCCTCCCCATCCCTCTTCACTGAACTTCACTGACTTTCAGTGAAATTTCACTGAAACTAAAACTCCTCCAAGAACTCTGACTGCTGTTGAGACACTGCTACTTAGGCAAAAAACTTATTTTGGAAATGTTAAGATATTCCAAGGGATACTTTAGGAACCAAGACGTGGGTAAGGTAATCAATTAATTAATATTATAATTAATATTATAATAATTATAATTGTAGATAATATATAGTATAGATCATTATCTAGAATATATAATATTGTTATTTCTTATTATTTAGTATTATTAGTTAGTTATTAATAAGGGAAATAATTATTTGTGTGATTAATTTGCAAATTAATTTTCCCTTCAACACTACATAATTTTAAATTTCACCAGTGGCTTGCATCAAACAGGGGCTCCCATCTGCAGAATGAAACCATCCTGCTTTTTCAGGCTGGTTAAGAAACAGAGACACCTTCCAAGCTTTTCAGTCAAAATGCAGCTGCAACAAAAGCACCTTTTTGTGAGAACTGAAGGACAGACAGAGAGAAAACAACTCCTGAGGGGAGACCCGGGCTGTGGTTTGGGAATGAACTGGGGTGAGGAGAAATCCCATTCCCCTGCCCTGCACACCTCACCAAGTCTGACTCTTGTGGTGCCCAAGAGTTCAGGTACCTGCCTGAAAACCCTAAAACTGAAACATGAACCCAAAGTGCAGGATTTGGAATAAATGCCAAGGGCAGCAGATGAGCAGAGCTGCTCCAGGAACTGGAGTTAATGCCCATTCTTACCTCTGGCTGCAAGTTGGGTGCTCCCTCCCCACCTGGGGCTTCTCCCCTGGGGACAGACCTGTCTGCACCTCGCAGCCACCCCTGGGCACAGGGAAACCTGGCCCAGGAGCCTCTTCCCTTGGGATCTGAGCTCCTGAACCGAGCCATGGCTCTTTTATCAGCTGCTGGAGATGGTGCAGCCACCAAACAGAGCTGTGTTTGGGAAACAAACACCGTGCTGAGAGGGTATTTTGGCTGACAACTCCTCCTGGACACGAAGAATGATTGAAGGGGCTCAGAGAAGTGGTCCTGCCAGATAAGAAGATTGCCTGGATCTGGAGAAGTGTTTGCTAAACAAGGGGAATGATGGAAAAACACCTCTCTGCTCTGCCCCTCCCTGAACTGAGCGAGCTCAGGTCCTGCTGGGCTTCTCTGCTCAGGTTTTCTTCTATTCTGGACAAGCTTTTGTGCCAAAAATCAAGAAGCAAAGCTCGTTCCAGAATGAGTTTCCT